>NW_027529672.1:4607971-4619806 GCF_008692635.1 Crocuta crocuta
CCACCACCCAGGAGGTGGTGACACAGGTGGCCCCCAGGCCGGATGCTGAGGGGGCTGTCTGTGCGGGGGGAGTGGAGTTTTCGGGGAGAGCCCGAGCCACCGGCCTGCCTCCTTCCGGGGCCGCAGGGCTGCTTCCACTCCTTTGGAGATGAATCCATTTTCAGCAGCAGAAATGCCTGGTTGTTTTTGAAGTGGCCTTTCCCCTTTCTGCTGCCTGGGAAGGCTAATACTATTTTTATCTGTGTTACAGAAAAATAGTGTGAAATAATACTAATAAATGTGTGTGTATAAATAATTTAATAAATCTTGTAAGTAGTATAAATAATATTGTAGATGATAAATAGATTTTATGTCCCGGGTAAAGACGGGGCCTGGGGAGCCAGGAAAAGCTGATTTTGCAGTGACTCACCATGGGAATGGGGGGCCCTCGGGTGGGGGGGGAGGATGGGAATGGGAGGGAAAAGCGTGTGTCCTGGCTCTGGGGTGGGAGGAGGCCCCTCGGGCTAGGAGAAGAAGGGAGCGTGGACTCTAGAAGCTTCTCGGAGGGCTGACCCTGCTGCCCACTCTCAGTTGGGCTATGACCACACCATAGCTCCGCTGCATTCTCTGAGCAAGGGGTCCCCACCTCTGTCCCCTCCCCACCCTGACTGGGTGAGCTGGATGCAGCCCTGGGGGTTGGGGGCTTTTGATGGCAGCCTCTGTGGTTTGGGCCCCTAGGGGACCAGCCTGGGTCTTTCTCTGGGGCCCAGAGTCCAGAGCTGAGCCCCCATCACTGCCCCCTTGACCTGGTGCCTCTGCTCGGGGGCCTCAGGACCCTCCCCCCACTCATGGGCGCTCACACCTTTGATGCAGCTCCTCCGCGTCCCATTAAGCCCGGTGACAGGCACATCTGCACTTTCTGCAGACCACTGAGTCAGTAGCAGGGATGAGATGAGCCCCAGATGTTAAGGAACATGGCAGTGCTCCGTGGACCGCCTTTGGGACAAATAAACACGGGGATGTGTGCACATCGACTGGATTCCAGAAGTTTGGCAAGTCGGCTCCCTTATGAAGGGAGAGACTGGTGACATTTAAGGGGGGTGGCGTGTGGCCGTGAGGAGAAGGGAATGTGTGCTTATGCAGAGCCTCTCCAGGGTGATTGCTGACCTCTTGAAGGAAGGGAGTTGTAACTATTCCAGTGTCGCCGAAGGGGGATGACTTACTCTCACGCCAGACCCTGATCCTGCCAGTGAAATGGCTTCTGAAACGCTGGGCTTGCTCTGCCCCCAACCTTCCCATGTGCAGTGGGGGTACAGGGTGGGCAGCGAGTCGTTAGTGACCCTGGGCTGGGTAAGTTTCAGTCCTCCTGTGAGTAAGAGATCCTCGCATCCCAGAGGCCAGTAGGAACCGCAGACAGGGCCGTGGTCGGTGATGTACTACGAGCTCGGGGCTCAGGAAGGGGGTGCGGCTGGCGTGTTTGTTCAGTGTCGCTGGCTCAGCCACCCTTGGTGGCCAGGGCACAGCGCTCTCAGCTCTGTCTGAGAGCGGGCTTTGGGCTCGCACACGGGCATTTCCAATAAAAGATGAAATGCAAGTGCTGTGTTTCTGGATTCCCTGACCCCCAAGGCTGTTTATTTAAATAGACAAAATGTAACTGCTCTCTGTGTGGTACCAGGTACTAAATGACATTGAGAAAAGTGATGGAAAAATAGTGATAAATGATATGCAAGTAGAATTCTGAGAAAAGAAGAAATGCTTTGGCGAAATTTAATTAACGGTTTGCATGAGAAATTTATTCAAAATAACCACCTTGGTAATCGCACTACCAGTAATGTGATTCATTGCACATCGAAACGGTTCACCATTCGGTCATGTGACGGTCGACCTGCTCAAGCCATTTCCAAAGCAAAGACAAATGTTAAGAAGAGGCCACGGTTTCTCCCTCACGGATGCGCTCAGGAGTTGATTAAGGTCAAGTGGACCAGGCCAAGGTCAGTGACTATGACATTGAGGGAAGGAGGCTGCCCAGAGCGGCGGCTGCTCTAGATTCTTGGGGCACATTCGGTCTTTTGTGCATGAAAAGGAACCCTGCACTGGGACATTTAGATCCCCCCCTCCCCCCGGCAGGGGCGTGCAGTTCACGTGACCACAGGTCCTGGAGACGCGGACTGTGCTCTCACACCTACGTTCAGATTGTGGTTTTATTAAAAGGAAACCTCTCACGATTGCAAACTGCAAACAATAGGGCTGGAGTTAGCTGTGCTTAGAGATGCTTTCGGTAACTCTGGGTAAACAGCTCTTAGAGGACGTTTCATGTGACGCTTAATTTGCCGAAGGGATGAAAGACACTGGTATCTTCTTGAAAATCATTTCTTTATTCAATGATAAGCCTCACTCATTAGTCTGGGCCACAGTTGTGAATTTAAACATCCAGGAAGGACCGGAAGCAGCTAGGAACCAAGATTGGCAACTCAGGAAAGAGCATCAGCCATTGATTTTTTTTTTTTCGTGCACCCATTTGTTGTGTCACAACTTGACTTTGAGGAAAGAAGCACGTTCTCTGTCCTGTCCATGCTCACAGCCCGTCGGTGACACAAACTTAAGGGGGTGCTTGCAAAAGCATGTGATCACCGATGGCCCTACGAGGTGGAAGGGGACCCCAGGGCTGGGAGTGAGGGAGAGACCCCGCAGGGCTGAGGGGGTGTCAGGAGGGTGCAGGCAGACCCCGGTTGGGGAGACAGCTTGGTAGCAAAGAGAAAGAAGACAGTGCGTGAGCTCACCATTGAGCATGGCAGTTAAGAAAGAAAATGAAGTTGTTTAAAACCTTGCTGGACACTGGGACGCGTGGGTGGCTCAGGCGGTCGAGCATCTGACTCTTGATTTCAGCTCAGATCATGATCCCGAGGTCATGAGATTAAGGCCCGTGTCGGGCTCCACGCTCAGCCTGGAGCCTACTTGAGATTCTCTCTCTCCTTCTCTCTGTCTCTGTCTCTCTCCCCCTCTCTCCCCCTCTGCCCCTCTCCCCTGCTTTCTAAGAAACAAAACAAAAGAAAACAACCAAACCCTTGGTGATTATTATTGTCATACTCTTTAGTCCTGAAAAGATGGAAATGTCTAAGATGTCTCTCTCTTTTGATGGTAAGATTCTTCTCTGTAGGGAAATGTCATGGCTGCTCCTAACGGGGCCTTTCTGCCCCTCCCACCTAGTGGTGTTTAAGCAACTAGCAGAGAGTAACCACACTGGCAAGATCCTGGGGCGATGTCCCCAGAGAGCCTGGTCTGAGCTACATCTTCACGGATTAAACTCGAGAGCTCCATCAAGCTTTCCCGGGGCACACCTTCACCTTTGACCTTCTGACTGCTTCCCCCAGACCTGTATGTTTTCTCCTTGCTTACTGTTTTCTCCCATTTAAAAGTAGATACTCTTGAAAGAAAAGTTTAAAACTATGGAAAAATAGAAGTAATAACTACCGTTAATATTTCAGTGCTTATTTGTTTTTCTAGTCTTTTCTCAAATGATTTCCCTTTTCTACACCCAGGATCATAGGCTGTGTATACACAATTTTATTTCCCACCATTTTATTCACTATTATAAATATTTTATCCCATTCTTCTCAAGTGTGGAGGAACCATCATATACTTAACTCTCCCCCCTACCCCACACTCCTTATTGGGTACAAATTGCTTTCAATGTTTTCCTAATATGAACACTACGATGGGCATCTTTGTGTAGAGAAGTCTCTCTGTATTTAGGGATAGGTGTTCTTTGGGACTGGAGAACAGAAATGCAATTGCTGAGTCAGAAAACATAAACATTATTAATATTTTTAGTACGAACGCCATGTGCGGCTCCACCAGGACTGAGGGTGCTTGGGTCACAAAAACCAGACACCACAGTGAAAATCCAACCCACCTAACCAACCGACACACAAACAAAAAAATATTTCACAGATTGGAGAGATGCATTTTTTATATTTAAGCTCATGGAAACAGACATTTGTTTTTGTTCTGGCTTTTTTTTGGGGGGGGGCTTGTTTTTCTTCATTGATGCATCCCAGGTACTTGGAACTTGCACAGAGTTGGACCCAACAAATATTGGTAGAATGGAATACATTTTCCAAAGTGCCCCTTTATCTGGGCGAGGAAGTACAGGGGCCTCTTACCTGATACACTTAGATTGGGATCAGGACTCCCCTCCTTGTTCAGACATTGAACTTAGGGCTTCACTGAAAAACTCGAGTGCAGGCTGTATGTCGGCTCCCAGGGCAAGCATTTCTAGAGCAGATCCGTACTTTCTGCTTCTGGATGCTCCCGATTAAGGCTCACCCAAGATGCTTTCACGATGATCCATGAGGCCAGGAGATGTTTCCGGAGCCTTGTTGCTGGAAGAGGAAGGAACTGAACCCAGGACGGTGAAGTTGAAATGCCTTTGAGCCCAGGTGGTAGAGGCGGGTCCCACACCTGGGTCCAGAGATCGAGAGAGAAGGGATTCCCCCGTGAGGTCTGTGGGGCAAGGTCGGCCCTGCCCAGGCTTCTGTCCAGGCTCCTAGTCACCCCCAGACGTGCTCATCATGGGGGCGCCTTTCTCTCCGGTGGCTTGTCCTTTACTTGCTGGTTGTTGCTGTTGTTGTTGTTCTTCTTCTTCTTTAATTTTTATTTATTTTTGGGGGGTGGGGGGGAGAGAGAGAGAGAGAGAGAGAGAGAGAGAGANTCCAGGCTCCTAGTCACCCCCAGACGTGCTCATCATGGGGGCGCCTTTCTCTCCGGTGGCTTGTCCTTTACTTGCTGGTTGTTGCTGTTGTTGTTGTTGTTCTTCTTCTTTAATTTTTATTTATTTTTGGGGGGTGGGGGGAGAGAGAGAGAGAAAGAGAGAGAGAGAAAGCAGAGGAGGGGTAGAGAAAGAGAGAGACACAGAATCCCAAGCAGGCTCCGTGCTATCAGTGCAGAGCCTGATATGAGGATTGAACTCACGAACCGTGAGATCGTGACCTGAGCTGAAATCAAGAGTCAGATGCTTAACCCACTGAGCCCTCCAGGCGCCCCTCACTCCCCAGTCCTTCAGCCTCGGTGTAGATGCCCTTCCCCCTTGGTCCAAAGACCTCCTTTCCGGTCTCGCACCGCTTGATCACACAGAGCCTCCACCGTGGCCCCTGTCTTGTGCCGGAATTGTCCAACTGCGAGTCTGACGTCCCTTGGCCCGTGAGACCTGAGCACTGACCCAGAGAACGACTGTGGAAAGCCCACGCACAGGTGCACTGTGGGCCCCCCTCCCCAGCCACGGTTTATCTTGCTCCCCTTGTGATCGCCCACCAGGAAAGGCTATTCCAAGGCAGAACTTTTTGGTTTTTGTTTTTTGCTACTTACATAAACTGTAAAAGTTTTTTTTTATATACAACAAAATGAAAATAAAGGGTAAGTCATAAATGCCACCTCTTAATAGGACAGCAGTTAAATTGGAGTTGTACATCATTGACCACTATGAAAAACTACTTTCATAATTGTTTTAATTTTCTCTCTTGGTGTTATGAAGACCTTTATTACACACAGTTCTATATTAGCACCTTTATTTGTAACGAAAGAAGGGGTGGAAGAAAATTGAGGTTAAAACATGGCCTCACTTTCCATGGCAACCGCTAAAGGTAAGCGCTTCTCCAAGGGAAGGGAGCACAAGCTGGGGCCTCTGCAAAGTGGGCTCTCTGCACCCCTCCTTCCTTGTGATGCCCCTCCCCCTCACGCATGTTCCCCGGACACGGAACGTGGGCGCTCTGTTATTGCGAACTGACCCAAAGATGTGACCTCAAGTGCGGTCTGCCAAAGTTTCACTTTTCAGGGGGAAGGGGGGATATTTGCTCACGAAAACCTCCTCCTGGATTGTTTTTTTTTCCAGTCATGACCAAAAAGCTTGAAGATTTTGATTCTTGAGGAAACAAATTTTCCAAGTTTATTTTTTAATTTTTAAAAAATTTTTTGTATTTTCACAGTCAAAATCAGCAGATCGTTGGACTTCATAGTTTAAAAAAAATCTCTATTTCCTTCATTTGCAGTAGAAGAATTTCACATTGCATTGCATTTTGGGTGGGCAATTTTCTGCAGCTGGGAGGCAGCCACACATACAGAGTGTGTGTGTGTGTGTGTGCGTACGCGCGTGTGTGTGTGTGTGTGTGTGTGTGTGTTGGTGGCGGGCGGCCTGGGCTGGGTCTGGGGATTNGTTCATTTTCAAAGCGATCTCCCTTTTGGAATGAAAGTCAAGAGAGGCATCGCGAAGGAAACATTTCCCTACTAACTGGGCGTCGGGTGGTGGTCACGCGTTAGAGAACTCGCCTTTACGTAACTTAGAGTCTTCGCCGAGTCCTGCACGGGAAGGCAGGCCCCGCTCTGGCACGTGGCGAAGATTTCAGAGAGAGAAACAACCTCATATCCCCCAAATGGAGTGGATGAATATTGGAACCACAGAGAAGCCAAGACACTCGAGATCATTATTTGAGGTCAGGAGGTTTCCTGCTAAAAATCTCCCATTTAAACCCAAGGGGACTGTGCTCAAAGCGTTTTTATCAGAAGGCTCTGGAGTCCGGATCTGCTTTGACTGCTGGTGTGCGGCTTTTGCCCTGTGAAATTCCACAGGCAGTGTTTGAACTGGAGCTTGAAGGCTGCATGTGCTGGTGCGGGTGAATTTAAAAAAGTCGCTTGTGTATTTTCAAGTGCATCGTGGAAGGGGCTTCGCGTGCTTATAAATCACGCTACCTTTTCAAAGTGCTGGCATCCTCACCCTTCCTCCTAACAAACGTTGAGCCGGAGAGGCACTGTTGTGTCTGTTAAACAGCCAACTAGCCACTGAGCTGAGGCTGGGGCTGACTTGAATAATACTGCTTATGAATTAAAAAAAAAGGGGTGTGTGTGACCCAAACACCTTGGGACTTATAAATGGATTCTAACCCAACGCCAGAGGAAGAGTCTGAGGCTGGCTTTGAGCAGAGGGGGGCCGTTTTGGAGCAAAGGCTGGCAACGGGGCAGCTTTCAAAAGGGAAAACACTTATTTCGATGTGTGAGCGTTAGTGAATATTAGAAAACAAAAAGCACCCACCAACCCTCATGATTTTGGAGTGATGCCTCGGGCAGTTCTGTTCCTCCCACGTGGTTGCTATCTTCATACCGTAAATAATTACCACATGGGACTTCGATTTTCTTCCTGGCTGTGACTTCACAGGATTGCAGCTCTGCTATGAACGAAAGCTATGACTGATTAGGCTCCCGATCAAAATGAGATCCATCACCTGTTCCTTTGCTATTGATCTGGCTGGGCACTAGGCTGGGTGTGGGTTCAATCTCCGTGGCTGCTTCTAGTAAACACGGTCTGGGTGTGTGTAGACGCTTCACCCTTGCCCTGCCTTCGGTCCTGTCCCTGTGATCCCATTAACCACATTTAACATCAGGGGACAATTCCCTTTGTGGAGGAAAACTGTTTCCTTTTTTTTTTTCTTTTCATTTTTTAAGCTTATTTATTTGAGAGAGAGAGAGAGAGAGAGAGGGAGGGAGAGCAAGCCCATGAGGAGAGGAGGAGCAGAGAGAGAGGGAGAGAGAGAGAATCCTAAGCGGGCTCCATACCGTCAGTGCAGAGCCTGACTTGGGGCTCAGAATCACAAACCATGAGATCATGACCTGAGCTGAAACCAAGAGTCTGATGCTTATCCGACTGAGCCACCTAGGCACCCCTTTCTAAAAATTTTTTTTAAAGTTTAATTTTTTTTGACAGAGACAGAGAGAGAGAGAGAGAAAAAGTGAGCAGGAGAGGGGGCAAAAAGAGAGTGTGAAAGAGAATCCCAAGCAGGCTCCACGCTGTCAGCACAGAGCCTGATGTGGGGCTCAGTCCCATGAGCCGGGAGATCTTGACCTGAGCCGACATCAAGAGCTGGACGCTTAGCTGACTGAGCCACCCAGGTGCCCAGAAAACTGTTTCCTAATCAAGAACATGGACTTCAGGCCTGTAGGGGACGAAGCCAGAGCTCAGGCAACTTTCACTAAGTCTCTTCCCCACGTGGTCTCCGAATGGGTGCAGCTGTGCACAGCGAGCTGTTCACAACTGCACTTTAGGGACGAGGTTGGATTCAGGGGGATGCGGGATGCACGTGAAGGGGCCATCGTAGAGGCTGTTCCCGCCGCTCCATGCTGGACTGCCCGTACCGGGTTTGGATCGCCGGAGATTTATCTTCCTCCTTCTTTCCATTTTTCTCGAGGGCAGTTTCACAAATCAGATGCCTGCTTGTTGTCTGCATTAATGTGTGGCATTAATAATATGACTCTTCTGGCTTTTTGCTTTACACAAGATCTCTGCATCTCAGATGTTTGAAATCTTCCTTATTTTGGGAGATTCAGGCAAATGGGTTGGAGCAAAGGCTTGCAAGGTGGCCAGGGAAGGTCATTGCACGACCTCTGATCAGGGGGCTGTGGGGATGTACATCACTGTGGCCGCGGGGGCCTGTGACCACCCGGCTGCCTTCATCGGTCTCCTACTTGCTCGACCCTGTAAATGACAAGAAAAGACAGGGCTGGCATCACGTGGAAGTGGCCCATCTGACCCTCTAGATTCCGTTTGAACTAAACACCAGGTTGGGAACCTTCCGGAATAGATTTCGTGACATCTATCCAGGCCTCTGGTGGTGCATCTTTACCTGTGATCAGATTAGGAGGAATTTTCCACTTCGGACAGAGTTCTGAGACATCCTGTGTGGGATGGGCCACGTGGCCTCTAGAATCTTCTCTCCGCCCCTGCTTTTGCCCCTGCTGCGTGCTTCCTTCTGCTGGGAATGAGGACGGCATCCCTGGCTTCCAGGATTTCACCTTTTTGTCCTCCACTGTTTGATCCACAAAATTACCCATTGTGTGGGCATTTGTCTGTTTACTATAATGAAAACAACCGAATTTGTAATTGTCTATTAAATGGTCTATTAAATAGTGTCATAGCTAAAGGGTCCTCAGCAAAAGATAATTTGGCTTTTCAATGCTTCACAGGCTCCCCCTCCCCACCCTGTGCGCAGCACTTTGGGGGAACACAGCTTCAAGCTCTTCTTTTTTCAATCTCATAACCTGTTCTGGTGACTCTTCCCCCCGGAGGATTCGGATCTCAGCTTCCCCGGGATGTGGAGGCGGCCTTCCTGATGCTTCCTCACTTGGTGGCTTCCCCAGAAATCAGATTCTCTTCCCATTTGTGGACAGGAGGGCCCCTCCCCCTGGCTGATCACCCCCGTCTTTTGCCTGTTCTCCAGGTGGGGGGGAGGGGAGGTTCTGGCTACTCCTGGGCTCCCCTTGAGTGCTGGACTTGCCTCCAGGCCACACCCTTACCTCTCCCACCCCCACGCCATCTCATCTCTTCTGTCTACTTCTTAGCTACTTTTATCCTCATTCTCCTTATTTTGATGCACACTCTTTATGTCTTTATTTCATGGGCTCACCACTGGCCCATGTCCTCAGCTACAAACAGAAAATCTACCCAGAGGCCTATTTTACACGGACCCCAGTCCCTAAATATCAGCATTAGAAGACTGTTCTCCGGCACGCATTCTGTCGGTGCCTGGAATATACTTTGTGACGATCTGGAGACGTCCACTTAAAGATTAATATTTAGGAATGTGTTTTATGTTTCATGGGGCACCTGAGTGGCCCAGTTGGTTGAGCATCAGACTCTTGATTTTGGCTTAGGTTGTGGTCAAAAGGTTTGTAGGATTGAGCCCTGCATTGGGATCTGTGCTGACAGCATAGAGTCTGCTTGGGATTTTCTCTTTGCCTCACTCTCTGCCTCTCCCTTGCTCATTCTCTCATTCTCTCTCTCTCTCTCTCTCTCAGAATAAATAAGCACATATTTAAAATTTTTTTTAAAAAATTGTTTTATAAGTAAAACTAACGCATTACCACCAGAGTTTCACAGATGAGGATAAAATAGATTTCTGTTTATAAAAGCCAACTTAGGGGGAAATATCTACTAAATACTAAAAGGCGAGTGGACTCACCTCACATGGGAGGGTGAGGGGGGGGCTGAGCACAGGTGGGCAGAGCACCGGTTCCCTCCAACTAGCCCCCCACTGCCAACTACCCGTGAAGGGAAGTGGGATCTGGGAGGGACGGGGCTCGTTTCTAACGAACTGAACTCTGAGGAATGGATCTTGTGGGTCACTATACGGTGAGTGAGGCTTGCTGCCTGTGGACCCCATGGCCATCATTCAAGTTGTTGTGTTGGGCAGGGCGGACCCCCAGAGGACAGGTGCGGGCGTGCTGGCAGGCTCCGGGGACCCCTGGGCACGCAGACTGTGTCACCTGCACGCACCCGACAGCCTTCCCCAGAGAGTCTTCTTGCAGAGTGGCCACCAGGAAGAAGGAGTGGGTCTGGATTTCCTCCTCTTCGCCCACTGCTCTGGGACAGTAACGACAGCTACCTGACCTCGCCTGGGTCTCTCGCCGCTGAGTGCCATCCATTCTACTCATGACGGCAGGATGGTAATGAAGATATTCACTTGTGCTTGGCTTATACTCTCCCCCTTGAACCCTCTGCCCACTAAATCAGTCAGGGTGTTCCAGACCCCATTGGGGACCTAACTACTAGACTTCTTTCTTGCAAACAGAACCCTGAATTTCAGAGACCCAGTTCCAGAGGGTGAACACGATCTGTGTAAGTCATTCCTGGCAACTCTGTTTGCCTTTGATAGTGATTGGTGTTTAGGTTACCATGTGATCTGGTTCTGGCCAATAAAACCCACAGAAAGTCTTGAGGGGCTTCTGGGAAAGTTTTCATTTGTTAATAAGAGAAAGAAGAATGAGGAGAAAATCCTCCTGCTTCGAGTGGCATAAGGTGTGATATTTGGCACCACAGCAGCCATTTTGCCAACATGAGGGGATACATGGACAGCTCCTTGAAGATAACAGAGGAGTTTTTTTAAAAAAACATTTTTTTAAAGTTTACTTATTTGAGAGAGAGAAAGACAGAGTATGAGCTGAGGAGGAGCAGAGAGAGAGAGGGAGACACAGAACCCGAAGCAGGCTCCAGACTCTGAGCTGTCAGTACAGAGCCTAATGCAGGGCTTGAACCCATGAACCTTGAGATCATGACCTGAGCTGAAATCGGACGCTTAACCGACTGAGCCACCCAGGCGCCCACAGAGGAGGTGTTAAAGGAAACTACATACACTACTGAGTCACGAAAGGAGCATTCAGAGTTCTTCTAGGATCCTATTAGATGAGATAATTAATGCTTTTATCATTTGCATCACCGTTTTTTCCCCAGAAGTCTCCTCAAAGGCTCACAGGTACTTTTATTCTCATGTGCCCTGGAAGTTGTCTCCTTCTGCTGAAGGGAAATGCTGGCTGCTGACTCTACCTCTCCTAGCTTTTGTTTTCCAAAATCTGGGCTCCTCAAGACTTTATACCTGGGAGATAGGAAGCTACTAGGACCCCTCGGAGGCGGCGCTGTCCATGGTGTGCTGAGGAAGAGGCTCCCTGGGGCTGGGCTGCCTGCCACTCTGGTTTCCTGTCCCCAAGCCTGCCTCTGAGGGAACCCTTGGGCTCAAATGACACAGAGGGCTGTGAAGTCTGTCATGCTTTGGGCTGGGCTGGGGATGCAAGGCCTTTGCCCATTTTCTGGACACCCCAGAAGCCCCCACACCCCGAAGTGGACTGAAGGAGGGACAGAAGCTTCCACGCAGTGGTTGAGAGAGAATTCCTGCTGACCTCATAGGAGGGACGCTTGGAGTTGGATTTAAATCCTGAGTCTGAGGAGCAAGATCTATTCCCGCTTTACCATATTGTACATTTTGCCATACTCTGCTCAAAACTCATCTGGCCTGAAAGCTGAATTCTCCAGAGCGTGCTTAC
>NW_027529672.1:4619849-4624484 GCF_008692635.1 Crocuta crocuta
GGGCGCGATGCCAAAGGGCACTGGCCAAAGACAAGTCAGGGTCTGGGCGGCTCACTGTGTCCTGTGATGGTCTTTCAGCCGTTGCCTTTCTCCTGATAGAATTGCTGCCGTTGGGGGTTGCCCTTGTCATGGGGCAGTGGGGATTTCCTTCCCGTTCGAGCACCATGGACATTGTCTTTACTGATCTTTCTTTCTGTGTGATGATACCATTCATTAAAAGTCCCGTTTTGAGTGCACTAATTCAGCATTTTAAGATGTTATTCTCTGGCATCCCCTGATGGGTGAGCGGTTGGAATAGAATATCAATTGGTACACTTCCCTTCCTCTTCAATGCCTTTCTCATGATACATTTATTACAGTTCATGGCACAATTCCCCTCCCCCCGCCAAATGACTGGGTTTTGTTCTTGATGAACATTTTCCGTGCCGCAACTGACTTCCTTTTCCTGAGTCACGTTTTTTAAAATAACCTTTTTATTTTGGAATAATTTCAGATTTACAGAGAAATTGCAAAGATAGCAGAGGCAGTTCCTGCCTGTCCTTTTTCACCCCGTTTGCCTTCATGGTAATATCTTGTGTAACCCGGGGCACGCCTGTCACCACTATGGAGATCACGGTCACATTTCTGTTAACGCAACTACAGTCGTTGCTGGGGTTTCCCCACTTTGTTTCCCTGAAGATGTCCTTTTTCTGTTCTAGAATCCAATCCACAAGCCCACGTTGCTCTGACACTAAGTCACAGTTAATTCTATTTTTGAGATAGTTGTTTTTCCTTTTCTACCCTGTTTGTGGCATAGACCTTTCAGTCACCTATCATGTTCATCTCATGGGCCACCAAATGTCATTGCTGTCATTGAATATAGTAGTCGGCTCAGATATTGTCTATTTAATAAAGTTCCCAACTTCTACACAGTATCTGCGAAGCTAGCAAAACTTTGATGAAATTTAAAGGCATCCTGGGCCATGTGCCAGCTCATCAATGTAGCTTCAAAATACGATTTGGTGAAAAATATTCCCCAGAGAGCACTGTGGAAAGGAGTCTGTATAAACCCCCAGGAGTTAAAATATTTTCCCTTCGCATGCAAATTTGGAAATTTCCATATTCCTCCTTGTTTATGGGCAGAAAGGTTATGAGGCAAATGGATTTGGAGTTTTATCCTTTCTGTGAAAAGATTAGCATATGCTGCCTTTAAAATGCTCTTAATAGTTTTTAATATCCATAGACTTTCATATATGATTGTCTAAGTAATCCAGTTGGGAAATTAATTGCTTGATCTTGTAAGTTTCTAAGTACAAGACATGGAAGGGATATCAGAATGTAATTCTGTTTGATGGTATCTTGAGATAGACTCTCTCTTGGAATTGATTTTTGGGTCCACAGGCACCAGCTGTGATATCATGTACAATTGGGGAAGGCCGACCTTGCCTTTTGATTCCGTATATCCACATTGACAATGTCTACATTTGGCTTCATAAAATTGTGGGACAAAATTACGAAGAGGTCCATAATCAATGATTTTGTCTTTGTGAACCCATGACTGACCTGTGAGATCTTTTTCTCACCAAATCGCCTGTGCTCTCTTACAGACACACGCACGTATTATTACTCTAGCATCTTGATGGACTTGATGCGGGGTCTGGGTCAATCTCATCCCAATGGTTATGAATAACACAGCATCAGCTCCCATGTTTGAACACTCCTGTGTTAGTTTCCCTTGGCTTGGAATTTTTTCCCTCCACTTACATTCTCTCTAAGCTGTAGATCTACTCTACATGCACTGGGTATTTGACTCTAGGATGGATTCACTTCTTCATGTCTTTGGAGACCCAGGTTCTTTAAAGCCCATCTCCTCTGTGAGCTGTTTCAACTAACTGTTTGGATAAAACCTCTCCCTCTTCAATCCCCATAGACCTGAGATCGGACTTGCTCATTTCTTATGACTCACTAGCTTCTTTGGTGGGTTTTCCATTTTCCTCCGGATGTAGACTGGTTTGCTCCCATCCCACAATCCACTCTTCTGGTCTCATGGGTTGCAAGACTGGCAGGAACTGATGGATGTTCTGTGCATGGATTGTAGCCAATGAAGGGCGCCATTTCTGGAGTGTCTTCTGGGCATCGGACATCGCCCCTACCACACGAGTCTCGTGAACCTTCCCACCACTCTGTGAGGCAGCTCCTACTATCCCCCGTTTCTCCTGAGAGGAAGCCAAGAACTGAAATAGATGCTCTGGGCCACGTGGCTAGTAAGCAAGCCAGAGCCGGACTCACTTGTGTTCAGACCCCAGAGTCTGAAGTACACTGGTCTCCCAGGAGCAGACCTGTGCCCAGTGCACGGTGAGCACACCGTATATACTTTAGCTTTATCGGTTTCATGCCCTTTCTTAAGCAAGGAAGAATTCACTCTTGTAAAGCTCATTATGACTGCATCATACAGTCTCCAGTATATTGTTTAACTGTCCCATGATCTTTGAGCGAGCTTATTGCATTACGTACTGTCATTCTTACGTTCTGAAATTGATTTTGGAAGCGTTAAGTCTTTCCTTGGAACAGAATAATATGACGTTCTGGTGTTGCCAAGATCTCTCCATCCTGCACAAGCAAAGAAGAAACTCTCTAAGGTCTTGGAAGTTTCCTGATCATTTTCCCAAGGAACACTGGGAGGCATGGGCTGTGACCCTTCTTGGCTCCTCCCCACCCTGGATTGTGGCCCCTCCCCAGAGCAAGGTCTGTGCAGTTGCCTTTGAAACTTTGGGTTTCCTTAGAGGGGGGTGGCTGCATTTATCTGCCTGTGGTGTGGGGCGGCAGGATTTTCCTGGGGTTCATGTGGGCATTTCTGGAGGCATCGGGCAGCAGGAGCAAGAGCCATTGGCTTGGCTGAGGGGCAGAGTATTCTCCAGGTCTCTGATTCTCATGGGGGCTCTCAGGTGGCTCAGCCTAAGCTTCCCTCTTTCCAGACTGGACCGTTCCTGGCTCTCTCTTCATTTGGAACGAGTCACGTCTCAGTGCTGTGGATGGCTGGGTGACCCTCCGTGGGACATGGCCTCCCTGCTCCTGGTGGGAAAGCACCAGATGTCTTTGGAAGCATGAGCTGAACGCTGGATGCGTGTCAGGGAGAATGAAGCTGGGTGTGCAGGTCATCTCAGTCTTCTCTCCGATCTAGAGCCTGGTACATCCTGCTGGTAGAATTAACCAGCTTTTCATGGACATTACCATTTCTCCCACTGACCGATGTGCCTGGTGGGTCCTGAAGATCTTCCTGAAATGAGGTTGGTCAGGTGGGTCAGCTTGACCCACCATGAGCATCGGGCAGGGACGGAGCTCTGGGGTGGCCCTGTGTGAGTGATTTCTCCTGAGTCCCATATTCTGCGGGAGAGAAGGAAATTTATTCCCCCCTCCCTCTGCCTCCTTCCCTTCGATCTATTCATGCCTTGTTAGCCCAGCTCCGTGCTCACTGAAAGTGGGGTCTTGCCCCCCGGAGTGTGCAAACAGAGCACGAGGGGGCCTCCGGGAGGGTCATCCCCTTTACAAAGAAGCTGTTGCCTGTGCCATGATGCATGTTAAAACTCCATCTGATGCTTCATCTTAGCAAACCGTGCGCTCCTGTTTAGGAACCTCCCTCCAAAGGACTTGTCCGGCGTGGGCCTCGTTGCTCACCGCACAGGCTGCCACACTATTCTTAGTTGGCTCTCGTGACATGTCCAAGGTGAACGCTGGCGTAAAAATCGTTCCTTATGTCCGTCAAGCACTTTGAACTGTTTCAAAGCTGTTTTTAGGCCTATTATTATACTTGATCTCCATAATGTCCCCCAGACATCAAGTCCTGGAGAGGTTAACTGACCTTCCGGGGGTCACAGGTGCGACTGGAGCTAGAATAGGGTGTCCCCACTGCCTGCCCCCAGACTCACCTCTGGAAGGACTGGGTCACCGCCATGCCCTCTGGGGACTCACTAGGACACTTCCTGGCAGCCAGTGTTAGTGCAGCCTGGAAAGACTGTCCCTCGCAGTCAGCCCAGGGTTCCGGTGGAGCCACGGTCAGGGCCCTCGCTTCCGGAGGGCCACCCCAGTCACAGCCTTGGCTGCCTGGGGAGGTTTCTGCGAAGTGGGTGGCAGGGGCTTCATGGCGGGTCCTGGAGCTCAGGCTGTGAGTGGACGGAGTCTGTGTCCCCTCCTCGGCCTGTCCCCTTCCTGGCTCTCACCTACCCCCGCTCTCTCTTCCCTCCTGGAAAGGACACAGTATTTCTGCTCTGGCTGCTCAGGAGGCTCTGTGGTCAGGGTCCGGGGCTGCTGAGCTGGCAAGGGTGAGGGGACGAGGCTGGGCGGGCCTAGCGGGGGTGGCTGGCCAGCAGGCCCTCCAGTGGCAAGAACTGAGAGCATGAAGCAAAAACGAAACATGCCTGCAAGTTGTGGAAGAGGAGGGATCCTGCGGCTGCGTTTGACTAGTGCACGCGAATAAGGGGAGACATCGGGGTGATGGGTGCCAAGCATCAGCAATGGGTCTGGGCATCTGAAGGAGGTGGGACCCAGCGGGCTGTCCCAGCCAATGAGGGGGCCCCTCTCCCCCCCCTCCCTGGGCCCACTTCCCCAGGAGCCCAGGGAGTGAAGCAGCTCCAAGGAAAGAGGCACCCAGGGCCCGCC
>NW_027529672.1:4624677-4649654 GCF_008692635.1 Crocuta crocuta
CTGGGCTGAGGGGGGGGGGGGGGGGGGGGCGGGAGAGGGGCTTGCCCATGAACAGCAGACATCTCACATTTGAAACACTTTAGGAGAGAAATCCGCTTTTAATACCAGTCCAAAGTTTCCATTTATATTCATATTCAAATTTATCTCTAGAAAATAATCCATATAGTTAAGACTCCGGTGAAAGTAATTGATAAAGAATAGAAATCACAGCCGGGGCGGAAAAACCCTCAGAAAAATCAGTATGTGGCCGATTTTCTGAGCGGATGAAACTGGGCTTATAGTTGATGCTCGGGGTATCTGAGCTAAATTAAGTCATGAAGGAAGATAATACAATGTACCATCATTTTAAAGTAATTTAATCACGAAAACTAAAAATTTGGAAGAAAACAGATATTTTACTTAATAGAAACCATCTGTACCGTACAGTAGGCAAATTGTATAAAAATGAATAAAACTGTCTCTGGGGAAGAATGGCTTAGGCACCAGCTTATATAATGAAGATGTATATGTGCCTTTTCGCATTTGCATTGTCTATTAGACGAGGTAAATCGCACCAGAGTATAAGGGAAACAGTTACAAATTTTATTACCATCATATGACTGATGACAAACGCAGCCATAGAAATAATGCACATGAGATGGGGTCTGTTCCCAACTCCAAATGGCTCTCCGCTCCAGATCAGTCTTGATGGCTAAATCTTTATTGAGCTTTGGGTCACTAGGACCTTTTTGTCTAAGTTACTATTGCTTTAGCGGCTGGTACCCACAAGGACCATCTTTTAACTTGTTTAGGCTCCAAGTGTGCCGTTTGATTTGATTTGGCCCCGCCAGGGAAGGAGCTAATTTAAACACGTCTGGAGTGTCTGCCACGCTGGACTTTTGGCTGCAAGGATCCAGGCAGATGATCTGAAACAGCGTCCCCTTTTCTCCTGGTGACCTGCATCGAGATGCATTGGTTTGACAGGATACTTTTGTTCTCTCTAAGAGGGGCTGGCTCACTCCTCTCTGCAGCTGAAGGTCGAGTGGCCGCATTTTTCAAAACAGGCACTTGTCCCTAATCTGCAAATTAACTAAATAATCACAACCGCTAATTATACAGTATCAGGCCCGGAATACATAGGGCTTGAGTAATAATCAGCTTTTTAAATTAAGTTGGTGACAACCACTATTAGCTGCTGTGATTTAATAATCCCAATAAATGTGCACATTTTAAAAAGGGGCTCTTTGTAATTTTTTTTCCCCAGCATTTGCAACTGAATCTGTTAATGAAAAGAGAACACAACAGTTTTATGTTACAAATGATGCCATAATAGGTAAATAAAAGGGCTCCTCCCGAAGCTATTAATGATCGAGATGCCGCGAATACGAATTGGGGAGGCGAGGCAGAGCGAGAGACTGGAAATCAAGTTTCTATTTCTGTTTGTTATGATGAATTAAGGCCAGAAGGAGAATCTGATTCCTTTTGTATATTAAGCATTTTGGGGCAATAAGAAACAGACCCCATTAACAAATATGTAAAGTCAAAATATCTCCCTGAAGATTTAGACTTTGGCAAATTTAGAACAAATGAGATGCAATTTTCTACCTCATATGCTCGCCCGCTTTTACCTAATATTATTATAATGTATTGGCNTTTCCTAGTGGTCAATTGAAATTTTATGGCTAAGTTATTTAAAAGAGACTCTAGAAGAACGAAACGAGGGAGGGATGATGGAAATGCCGTCTTTTGCAATAATTACTCTTGATAGCAATTTGAACTAATTTGCATTAAAAACACCCGTTTAACCAATCTGCCGAAAAGGGCGACTTCACGTGTACTGTTCTGTAAGACCTCAGGCCTCTTCCCCGCCCCCCCATAGAAATTTAGTTTAAATTAGGGAAGTAGCATGGGGCAGTGTTAATGCAGAAATACCCCTGCCTGCGCTGGGCAGTGCCTTTGAAACTACCTGCAGGGCGTGCTAGGAGGTTGAATTTCACCGCAAAATGGGCTCCTTTCTCCTCCCTTTTACACGAAGCAGCGGGGGAGGGCAGAGGTCAAAGCCAGGCTTCCAGGCTCTTCTCCTGGGACAGGGATGGACACAAATCCCTTCTGGTCCTGGTGTGTCAGGGCTGCTTTTCATCAGGGCAGGACAGGTGGTAACAACATGAGTGAGGAGTCCGTTCAGAGGGTGGGCTGAGATGATACCGTGGCCGTGATTAGCAGCCAGACACTGCTGCGCTGGGGTGGGGTGACTGTCCCCACGCATTGCCACAGCCGAGCCCCATGCTCTGTTCCACCCCGAGGCCCAGGCCGGGCCCGGCCCTGGCCGGCTCTGCCAGTCCAGTGTCATTGCGAGCTGAGTGGGCCGTCCCTGCTCCAGGGCCCTGTCTGGGGTCCCCACGGGACGAAGGCCGCCTCCCCAACAGCCGTATTTCAAAGCAAGCGATGCTGGTCCCAGTCTGGCTGTCCAGGGAGTGACCATTGGGACCTCACTGTCTCTTCTTCTTTAGTTTCTTCCTTTCTGCCATTTTGTTTTGTTCTGTGACTTGAGAACACTTTAATCTAAAGCTCAGAGAGGGAGAGAGCGGAAATGCAAAGCAGACAGCTAGCTCTGCCAGGCCTGGGCTCAGTCCCAGGCCTGGCGCGGGGGGGTGGAAAGCGGGGGCCGGGGTCCCTGACCCAGGGTTCAGAGCCTCCGAGTCCCCTCCTGTTACAGATGGAGAAACTGAGGCCAAGCGTGCACTCCAGGCAAGCCCGGCGGGCAGCCTGGGCATCTTCCGGTGTGTTCCTTTACGTGTGTCCATCCTAGGAGTGACCACGTTCCCTGTACCTAGAATTCGAACACTCTGAACGTGGGCAGAGGTTTCGGAAGCAGAAAGCCGAGTGCAGACTCCTCTGCCCTTTCCCCTGGCTTTGTTCTCACCCGACCCTTTCCAGCCCCCTCCCCCCTTCCCTGCCCTTTTTCCTTTCCTTTCTTTTCTCTGCCCNGCTGGACGCCGGCGGCCACAAGATGGCACTCTTACGCTTCACAAGGAGCCGGTGCTCGGGGCTCCGCGGGGACACGCCGCCCTTCCCGGCCGCCTCCTCCGGAGAGGCTGCGGGGAGGCAGGAAGAGGCGAGGGGAGCTGGCGGCCTCCGGGACGCTTCCGGGCGCCCACGGCGCGGGGCCGCGCTGTCCCCCGGGCGGTCGGGGCTCCCGGGACTGCGCGCTGTGCTCCCGGGCCCGGCCCGGCGGCGGGGGGGCTCAGGCTTTGTTTGCTGAGCCGGCAGCGGNCGGGGGTGCTCAGGCTTTGTTTGCTGAGCCGGCAGCGGCAGGGACTCACGGGCTGCGCCCTGTCCGCAGGCCGCGGGCCGATGCACTTGCCCAGGCGCCCTGGCAGAGCCCCTGGGCGTCTGGAGAACCGGGTCCCCGGCAGGCGGCGGGGACCCTGAGCACAGCCACGCCCCTCTTCGGGGGGCGCCCCGTGGCCCCGTGCTTCTCTCAGGACAGAGAGAGGGTGGCCTGTGGCCCTTGGAGCCTCCCTTGGGGCGACTAAGGCACTGAGTGCACTGGGAAGACAGCTGCGTCTCAAGAACCAAAGCGAGGGATCTGGGATGTGCTGCAGGCGTGGGGGAATCAGGGTCCCCCGCTGCCACCCGCAGGAGGTGGGGGAAGGGAGGGCTGGGGTGCAAAGCCCACGGAGGGTGAAAGGTCAGCTCGCTGGGGACTTGACCTCCGTCAGCCTGCGGAGAATGGGGGTCCAGGTGAGCTACCTGGACCTCAGATCAACCATCTGTAAAAGGAGCATGGGGATCAGATCATGTTGCAGACTGCGGAAACTACAACAGGCAAGGAAGTGCCAGAATCCGCAGCGTGTGCCCAGGGCGAGTACTGGTGCCTGACGCTTCGGTTTGAGCTCATCTGTGTGCCCATGCACATCGGCTGACACACGTACACACACACACACACATCTACGCCTCTGTGTACATACATACAGGGCACAAGATGAAACTATGTGGAGGCGGCAGCCACACGCTCTGGAAGACAGCAGGTACGGGGGGTGAGCTGGGCCTCACAGTCCCACGCCTCTGGTTCCCCTGTGGCTGGGCCACTTGTGCGCCGGGGGAGCCCGTGCACACGTCTTTGGTTACCTCTCTGAGCCTCGCTGGGCGGTGGGCTGAGCATGGCCACTTCAGGGTGCGTCAGCGTAGGCTGCATAAGGGGACCGACGGGTGGTGCTCTGCTCTCCATCTAAACTCTGGTGTTTGCTCAGACTTTACAAACCGCACCTCACCAGTCACTCCGGTATCTAATCACGCTGCGCCCGTCAAGAAACCCTGGCCTCCGATCGCCCTCCCATGACACGATAGCTGCCCTTTAGGGTAGAGTGAATTAGTGGACACTGAGGACCCTCATGGACCAGCCTGTATGCCTCTTGCTGTGTGAACCGTGCCCTGACCAGCGCTGTTGCCAACAGCATGAGCGCCCTGTAAGCTGCAGCTGCGAGAGCCCTCATTTTCGTGGCATTCTTACAGTCATGTCCACCTGCACACAACTTCCTAGGGCTGGAGTGCTTTAACTCGGCTGAGGACGCGCTGGCGGGTCCTGGTGGGGCGTGTAGAGACGGCTCTGTCACATCGAAGGAGCTGTAAGGACAGGATGTACAGTGAGGACTCCAGGGGCATGACTGGCCCAGCAAATGGGCCAGAGGAGAACCGTGGTGGATGGACACCAGGTCTGATCCGGGCAGCTCTCCTCTCTGCTCTCAATGCCAATTGCACCCTGCTCTGAAAGGTGCAACCAGCTCTTCCTGTCATCACTCATCGATCGGCTTTTGCAAAGGTCTGTATTACTGGTTTGGACATAGGTGTAGATGTTGTCTTTGTTCTTCGTAACCCAGTGTCCAGACACAGAAGAAGGCAGAGTCCCAGGCTGGGCAGAGCCATGGGGTCTCGGGGGCACTTCCTTCCCTGTGACCTGCCCCTCAGGCTCCAGCACGACCTGGTTGCTGAGCCTCCCCGTGGGTCTTTATCTGGCCACTCCGACCTCTGGCACTCTGCATCCCCAAGCTCTAGCCAGCCTTCTGAGGTCACCAGCATGTGCCCCTGCTGTGGTTACTGGGACAGAGAGAACTGAGAATTGGAGGTGTACCCTCCAGCCCTGATCTAGCTCCTTGGGACACCTGGGAAAATCTGTGCCCCGACTCTCAGCGCCTCAGCTGAAAAACGCATCATCTTATGATTTGTGGAATCATCTATAGCTTCTTCATGGCTCCAAAAGCTGCCCACTCTGAGTCTGGCTGGGTCGTTCACCAGCTTTCCTGCTACGTGGACTTGGGTCTTAATGTCCACCCCACCCCCACCCCAGTTCTATGGTTCACAACTTTACTCTGAATCGGACCCTGGCTCCTCACAGTTTAATTCGCAAGCTTCTGTCTGGTGATTGGGATCCTGGCTTGGACTCCCTTAGCCCTGTTTCTGATCCAATGAAAACTTTTTAACCTTCAAGGACTTCATGCAGTCATGTCCCTGGGGTTTCCCTATTGGTTTATAACCAACTTCACTTGACCAATGAAGAATTGATATTCAGCCCAAATGCATTCTTGTCAAACTGCATAATTTTACCTCCGGGTTCTCCCACTTTGTTCTATGTTATTATAGATAACTTTTAAGTAGCATTGCCTTAATTGTGTTTGCAGAACATTATTTCTACAAGATATTAGAGGGCGTTTTGCAAGGAAGTGGAGGAGTGTGCCATAATGCAATCTCTTTGGGAGACACAAGTCAAATACATTTGAACTGATTTCATTAGTGCGNATCCAATGAAAACTTTTTGACTTCAAAGGACTTCATGCAGTCATGTCCCTGGGGTTTCCCTATTGGTTTATAACCAACTTCACTTGACCAATGAAGAATTAATATTGCATTCTTGTCAAACTGCATAATTTTACCTCCGGGTTCTCCTACTTTGTTCTATGTTATTATAGATAACTTTTAAGTAGCATTGCCTTAATTGTGTTTGCAGAACATTATTTCTACAAGATATTAGAGGGCGTTTTGCAAGGAAGTGGAGGAGTGTGCCATAATGCAATCTCTTTGGGAGACACAAGTCAAATACATTTGAACTGATTTCATTAGTGCGGACCTTTTCCAGAGCTTTATCTATGCAAAGAGCACTGGGTGGGGGAGTTGAGAGCCCTGGACTCCTCGCTCTGCCTCTCCAGCTGGGAGGCTGGGAGTCCATGGGCAGGAGCTGGAGGCACATTGGCTTTGAGGTCCTTGTCGAGACCTTCCGCTCCGCGGCTTTCTGTTCTGTAAGTTCTGTTCATTACCTCTTCTTCCCAATCCATTCAGAGGATTTTAGGGGCATTAACAATATATTGGATGTTAGTTCATGTACTGTGTGGGAGGACCAAGTATATCAGACATGACGTCTGCCCTCAAATTGGTTAAAGAGTTTCCTTGGGAAGGCAGGACATGCCAAGAGTTTTCTGGTGATTCAGGTCACCTAAGGGAGGCCACAGAGAGGGAAAGACAGTGGTCTGGGCCCGTCACGGAGGTTTAATGGGCGACCTTGGACCTTAGGTGGGAATTGTAAGAAGGTGGTATCTGAAGGGCACCTAGCTGGCTCAGTTGGTTAAGCATCCGACTCTTGATTTCAGCTCAGGTCACGATCTCCCGGTTCATGAGTTCGAGCCCTGCATTGAGCTCTGCTCTGACAGTGTGGAGCCTTCTTGGGATTCTCTTTCTCTCTCTCTCTCTCCCTTCCTCCCTTTGCCCCTCCCCTGCTTGTGTGTGCACACACTTTCTCTCTCAAAATAAATAAACTTAATTATTTTTTAAAGAAGGTGATATTTAGAAGATGGAGAACATGGGGAAGGTACGGGAGTGGAGATTGTCAAGGGGCCGGAGGCAGAAATGAGGATGGGGTGGTGCATTTGACGTCATTTCATGGTGCAAGGGAGAGGACGTTCACCCTGACACTGCAAGTAGATAACTCAGTTTTACCTACTTTGGCGTCCTCTGCCAGGTCCTGGGTTCTTCCTGTCTGTCCATCATCACTGCTCAGGCTACTGCTTTCCACCTCACTGACTCATTTGTACCTTGAAAGGTCACCCCCTACTCTACTCGTCTGTCTAGTGTGATCACTGTATTTCCTCTTCTTTCTCATGTGAAAAGCGCTAGGGGTCCCTCCTGAGAGGGCTGTCCTGACTTCTCCCCTGCTTTGTTCTGAGACACAGACACGGGGACACCAGAAGCATTGATGCTGTTTTGTGGCTTAGGGGGCCGATGTCAAGAGTACTGCTCTCTGTCACGTCTGTAAGCACTATGCTGGTACTTCACTATAGAAGTCACAGCCGTACAAGGAGGTCTCTGTGACAACTCTCATCTTAGGATGGGCATATTCACATGAAGCACTTTTAAAGATTAGTTAACTCGTTAATTTGTTCCACAAATACATTAACCTGAGCATCTTTGATGTGCTGCACACCTGTGCTCAGAGAGACACAGCCAGGGATGCTCCTGGCCGACTAGGAAAGATGACCACGACGAGCAAATAGATTAAAAGACCACGCGACAAACGTTATGTTGAACTCCATCCTCGTTTATCATGCCTGTGTTCCAAACACTGTGCCGTATGCTTCATATTGTTTATTTTCTTTTTTCACTAAATGCTCCTAATAGTCTTCTCCAAGTGAGTATAGCTAGTCTGAGGTTAATGCAGTTTACAGCCACAGAAATGAAATGACAAAGTAAAGGTGTACTCCATGTGATCCTCCGGTGTCTATTCTCAGGCAGGAACCAGGGCCTAGGTAGATATGGGAGTGAAGGTTCTGGACACAGAGGAGATACCTGCTTGAGGAGCCAAGAAGAGCTTCACGGAGAAGGACACCCCTGAGTTGCGTTTTGTAAGATGAGTAAGAGTTTTTAAGGTATGAGTTTGGGCACAGAAGAGAAAAGCATTTTTGGAAAGGGGACTGATATGTGCAAAGGCTGTAGGTCAGAGAAGAGGGGATTAGGGACCTTGAGTGGCCAAGTCTAGCACTGGATGGGATGTTTGCCATGTTCTAGAAGGAAGAGAACTGAGGGCTGAGTGAGACCTACTGCGAAGGTTCCTACATGTCAGGTGAGCATGTGTATTATAAGCTGTTAATGACATGTATTTTAAGCCAGAGGAATTACATGAATTTCTCTCCTCTTTCCCCAGCTTTACGGAAACAAAGTCCCATGAGGTTATGCATAGGAGGCAACATGTTTATCTGGGGGTAGAAGCGAGGAGCAAACCATTGTTCATTGCACGAGAGAGTCACCTGTAGACCTTGTGGCGGCACATAAACAGCATGAAAGATCCGCCTCCTCACTGCCCACGGCAATTGCCTCCTGTCCACAGTGGCACTGTTTCAGTGAGCAGCATTTTCTCAATTCTCATCAGCTCCTCAAAAAATTAAACATAGAGGGGCGCCTGGGTGGTTTAGTGGGTTGAGCATCCGACTTTCGCTTACGTCATGGTCTCACGGTTTGTGGGTTCGAGCCCCGTGTCGGGCTCTGTGCTGACTGCCAGCTCAGAGCCTGGAGCCTGTTTCAGTCTGTGGCTCCCTCTCTCTCTGACCCTCCTCTGCTCACGCTGTCTCTGTCTCCTAGAAATAAAAAAAAAAAATTAAACATAGAATAGCTATAGGTAATTCCACTCCTAGGTACATGCACCAAGGAATTGAACACAGGAACTATATATTTAAACTTTATTTATTTTCAGAGAGAGAGAGAGAAAGCATGCAAGCAAGGGAGGAGCACAGAGAGAGGGAGAGAGAATCCCAATCAGGCTCTGCGATGCCACTGCAGAGCCCAATGCAAGGCTCAGTCCCACGAACCATGAGATCATGGCCTGAGCCAAAACCAAGAGCCCAAACTCTGAGCTTAACTGAGCCCCAGGCGCCCCATAAAACAAATATTTTTACACAGATGCTCTTGGCAGCACTATTCATAATAGCAATGGGGGAAACATCTCAAATGTCCTTCAGTAGCTGGAAAGGACGAGGTGGCACGTCCATGCAATGGAACATTATTTGGCCATAAAAGCAAATGGAGCACTGATACCTGTTGTAACAAGGGTGAACCTTGACAACATCGTGCTGGGTGAGAGAAGCCAGACAACAAAAGGCCGCATATTACACGATCTCATTTGTATGAAAGGTCTAGAACTAGCATATCTGTAGAGACAGGGGGCAGATTGGTGGCTGCTAGGGGCTGGCGGTGGGGGATGGGGGGATTGCTCATGGGTATGGGGTTTTATTTTGGGCTGAAGAAAATGTTTTGGAACCAGATGAAGGTGATAGTCACACAACATTGTAAATGTCATCGATGCGAATGAATTGTGAACGCTTAATTTTATGTTATGTGAATTTCACGGCAATAATAAAAAAAAAGCCCCTATAAACACCACACTTTGGTGAGCACTGCCAGTTGGCCAAGAACTTCCAGTGGGCAGTGGGGGGCCTGGCATCCCAAGGGCCCCATCTCCACTCTCACCATCGGCAGGCCTCTCGGGAAGAAAGGATTCTTTACCACGTAACGTGGCTATTTCCAAGTTGACCCTTTTGACTCTGTAAATCACTTTCTTGAATGCAAGATAGTAAAGGGCAAAAATTATTCCTTTTCTATTCTTTTAATTGCCAGAATCAATAGGCATAATTGATTTGAATTGAGAAATAGTCTCCAGGTAACATTTAGGAAGAATCATTGAGATCAGCCTGCTGAGAGTGGCCGCCCGCTGCCCCGAAGGTTTTGCCTTCGGGGTCCTGGCCCGGGAGCTGGCCAGGGTGTGAGACGCCAGAGGGACGGCCTCTGTGCAGTCATTTGGACAGGATCTGGCCGCTTCTGCTCACGGGAGGTCAGAGGATTGTGCCCTAAAACCATGCTGGGGGATGGGAGTTCTGCTCTCCACTCCCAATGGTCCAGTGCTGGGCAGGAGCCCCTGAGCCACGGCCACCCCCCTGAGCCACGGCCACCCCCCTGAGCCACGGCCACCCCCATGGCCACGGAGCACCCAGGCTGGCCTAGATCCACTGCGAGGTAGAATTACCCGCTGGGGCCTCTTTCAGAGTGAGCCTGGCAACCCCCTCCTTTAGGTGTTTATTTCGGATATAAGCCTGGTGACGTGAGGCAGGGGTGGCGTGTCACGCTCAGAGCACTTCACATCAATGACTCCCTTGTCCACCTGAGCTTTTCTGTAACTACTGGAAGGGACAGCTCATCCCAGCAATGAAGCCAGTTTCCAGCCGAAGACTCAGGGAGTAATATTTTTAAAAATTCTGTTGGCTCCTAGTATCCTGTGTTGGTTAGACAGCTCATCAATAGGATTCGGGACAGGATTGATCTTTTACTTATAATGCAGAACATTCAATGGATGGCAAAAGTGCCTTAAAAAGGGGCCCATGGAACACTTTGAAAATATTAATTAGTGTGTTGAAGCATTCTGCATAGCATATCACAGCGAAACTGCTCCGGGGGCTGCTTGGCATGAATTATTAATAGGAATCCCTTCCCACCCTATACTTCCCACCCTGATTTCCTGGGAGTGGGCGTAGGTGGAGTGTCTGTTAGACGCATTTACTGCTCATTTCATGCGGTTGGGGGCATCAGGGTTATCCAAGCTTGGGGCTCATGTATCTGGAGAAGAAGGCATACCCCTAACGCCAAGACCAAGTAAGGGTGGAGAAAGGCAAGACCATGAGGGGCTGCGGAACTGTATATTCCAATTGGAAACCGAATGGGTGTGGCTTTTGGGTGTGAGTCTAGGTTTCTAAAGGGTTCGAGCCAGAAAGAGCCAAGCAGTTGGTTTTCAGAATGGTCAGAGAGAATTTGGAGAATTCGGAGAATTTGGAGCCTTCTCCCCCCTTCGCCCCCACTTTGCTAGTTATCACTGGTGAGAGAGACCCCCGTTCCTCTCTGCCTCGTCTCACTGAAGCTCACCAAAAACACAGCAGTCCCTCAACAAGCTGGTGGTCAGACTCCAGAGCTGAGAGGCGGGAAGCCTGCTTTTTCTTGTTTTTAAGAAGCACAGATTTGTAGAAATATAAACATATTAGTAAGGGGATTTTGCTGTAAATTTTTAAACTAATTCAGTCGAGGATGATAGAAGTGCTTGTATTGAACAACGAGGATCAGGGGGTTAATCTGGTTGGGCTGAACATCCCTGACCTTGGAAATAAGCCAAAACGTGCATTCCCAAGAATGTCTCTGCCGGCCCTGGTTTGTCTGCTTTTGTTTCCTCTTACCCCTCTCGATTTGCACTTGATGCGTACAGGCTCCCCATATCTTTGTTCTTCAAGAAATATGAGCAGAGGTCTTAGCTGGGTTGAAAACAGTCAACAGCAAGGTGGGCAAGGATGGAGATTTTCGACATTTTGGAAACGTAGGCAACCAGGGGACGTGGCTCATTTTTCCACTTTGATTTTACGGTTGACTGTCTGCAGGGTGTAAAAGAAATGGCCTTCCCAGTTTCAAAATGAACAAGTCCACGGGACTTCTTTGTTCGGTAGGCTTTACCAGGGTAAATCCGGTCTACTGGGCCATACAAACGGGGATGCTCCTCTCCCCCACCCCCTTGCCCCAAAGTTTGAGGTATCATATCAGACTCCTTTGTTTAACCCTCTGGGGAAACCACAAACCATAAGCTTAACTGGAATTTTCATGTTGACAACTCCTTGCAATTATGATAGGAGCAGATCATTAGCGGTTGCCGGTGTTTGGCAGGAAGGGAAGTGAATAGCCGTGCGAGTCTACGGAAACGGTTACAAGGACGCCTCTGCTTTGTGCGAAGTCAAGAGCACACTTCCGGGGGGACCAGCCCCGTGCACCGTGGATGTTACTGGCACCACGTCCTCTTGAGCCGATTGATATTTTAAGCATGTAGGTGACCTCCAGACCTTTCGAGGCAAATTTCTCTCTCTCCATCTTTCTCCTTCCTTTTCTTTCCCTCTTGGAGAGAGAGAGAGAGAGAAAGTGAGAGAGAGAGAGAGAAGTCAGAGAGAGATATCCCAGCTAAAGGTCTCTATAAAATTCCACATCCTTGGTGCGATATTATTATTTTATTCATTCATTTCATCAGAATTAAGCCCAGATTTAAAGGAGAGAAATTAGCTCTGTAAACAGTCGAAGCAATATCTGGCCTCCCCCTCGGTGGTGCTTGATAAGGGTCCTGGTGTTTGAAGAGCATGGCATGGCCAGCCTGCGGGCACAGCCTGCTGCCGGTCTCCAGCGCAAACTGGAAAGTGCCGGGAAATGGACCCTGCGATCCCTGGCCGCGTCCCCGCCTCCTGCAGGGACAAAGGAATCTGGAGTGAGCAGTGTGTGAGCGTCGGAGGGGCCTGCTAGAAATTGCAAAGTTTTATTTTTATTTATTGCTTGGTGATGATTTAAATACCCCGCGATGCCAAATCATAAACAGAAAGGAGCCTGCGTTTGGCTTTTGTTATCAGCGAAGAGAATTAAGGTTATTTTTTTCCTTGACTTTTTTTTTTTTTAACAGCCCAGTACCTTGGCTGGATTCCAGTTCAGGTAATTACATTCTGTCTTCCTAAATTCCCTTGTAACTCCAATTGGGCAAGCTGCTCTTCTCTCCCTCCTAAAAGCTGACGTGCGGGGTGCCTGGCATCAAATGGGGTGGCATTCCAATAGTTGGTCCCAAGGTGTTCGCTGGAAGTGCATTTCGAGCGGCTTCTGCACGTAGGGCTTGTGTGCAAATGGAAGTAGTATTATTTATTGCTCTTTTCCACCAGCAGCTGCCAACCCGAAACTATCTCTGAATGACATTTTAAATATGAAGGCCAGGGTCATTAGGATGATTAGATACAAGGGTCCATTTTGTTCACCTCTGGAGTTAGTGGGTGACAGGAAACAGAATAGGGAGAGAAAAGGAGAGAAAATTCCTCCCATCTCAGGGAATGTTTCCTGTGTTTCATTTTTCCACAAAATGGCTCTTTTTGTGTGTATGTCATTTGCTCTCCCCCCCCCACTATCTCCTGATTAAAATTTAGGAGGATTATTGGGCTTTCTGTTTCTGTTTTTAGGGATGGGTGGAAACGGGAGTATTTTCCACTTGTTGGGATAAAATGACATCCTCTTTTTAAAAAGTCCGAGAGTCCATTCGTTTAAAGTTAATTCTTCAAATATTTATTGAGTACCTGCCACGTACCAGGCCTTGTGAAAGGATTCTTTGGGCCCCCTACGTGCTTTTTGTTTTCGTCCTTTTCATTAATATTTATTTTAATTATGGAGATCTGTGAGTTTTTCAGGAGCATCTGCATTGACAACCAAAGTAGGAAATAATATGCTCGTGCGCGACGCAGTATATAATCGTGCCCACGTAGACAGCTGATGTTAGTGAAAAATACATTTCCCAAGAAAGCCACCGACATCCAGCACAGAAGAGAATTTGGGATGGATACTGAGAGGCAAGAAAAGGAAATCTGTGTATGAAAACCACTTCCGTTTTAAAGATAAACACAACAGTAAAGAGATTCCTTTTTCCAGTTGCCATTAGCGATCGAGGGAACTGCAGCTGTGGGTCTGTTGTCAGATCTGCTTGTTGGGTAATTCCTACAAAACAAGGCTGTGAGGGTTTAGTGGACGGCCTTTCTGCAAGAGGTGGGGTCTGACGCCCCGCGAACACCTGCCACGACTCGCTGTCCTTCGCCGGGCTCTTCCCTCGTACTTGGAAGCAGGCAGAGCTTCCTATCACTTGTAATTTTTATTTTCTGTTGACTTCAATTTCCCGGCTCTGAATCCTGCCACCACTAAATGCCATAAATCGATGGCTCTATCCACGTATGCGGTGTGGCCAAAGCCACGCTGAGGGAACCGGCCGCCACGGACTGGCATTAGGTCTTACCCTGTGTTTCGATAATAATTTATTATCGCCCCTGTACCCCCCAATAGAATCATTCTTTACAAAGCACCGAGCCCAGGCATATATTAAACGACTCAACTCAATCCAGTGATCTCCTCTGGGCTTGTAACTCTAGTGAATTGCATTTTTTCCTAATTACAGGAAAAATAGCAAATTGGCAAACATCAGGAAGTGGGTACACCCCCTCTGATTTACAAGGAAGAGTGCAGGGTGACTTTATAGCTCAGGAATTTGGTGAAATAAATTTATGGTTAGAAGAATTCATGTTCTTAATGTGATGAAGGTCCTTTAACTTTTAACACGCTTCTCCAGTTAAGGTTCGCGGGACTCACACGGAAATGGCTGTCTACAGCTGCTGCAAATTGATTTATCCCCAGATAATAGTCAGAGCTGCAGACCAAATTGTTGGAAAGAAACAGTCCTTTAATTTCGGTGTTTGGGGCTGTCTATATATTGTTTATGCATGTTCCCGTTGTGTGTCTGAGCAGAGATTTGTGGTGGCCTCACTTTTCCGGGCAATCAGGGTAATTTCCCTCCAGCCCAGAGGGCCTGCACTGCTGATAATCCCTGCACACGGTTCCCTCACCCGGGGGACTCGGCGGCCCCCACATCAACTCCTCCCTTGGCATCTGTGAAATTCTTCCAAGAGTCAAGCGATCTACACGAGAAATTGGGGAATCAACGTCTATGGTGATGCTAATTTGTGTTTTGGAAATTATATTTTGCAGATCTGCTGAAATCGTTTGTACTGTGAGAGTAATGTGCTTGGTCCATTTTGGATGCTCTGGGAAGGACAGGGGCATCGCCCTAACCCTGATCCTATCTTGGTTTCTCTGGGGTTTCCCAGTCCACCTCTCCAGAGGGAGCAGAGCCAGACACCAGTTACTGGGACACCATTCCTTCATTCACTAAGTATTTCCTGAGCAGCTGCTCTGTGCAAGGCAGTGTGCTCGGAGATGGGGTTGAGAGACAGAAAATAAAACGAGCCAAAGAGTGATTGCAGAAGGAATCACTAGTTGTGTAGGCACACTGGAATTAAACATTTGAGGAATTGCAAGAGAGCGTACGGTCCCACCAGCTATGGCAGGGGCCTCGGAGACGGTGACAGAGGTGGAACCCTTCAGTCCCCAGCCTCCTGTCCTAACTTCTCAGGGGCAGGAATCAGAGGCACTGCTGATGGGTATGACTCAAAGGGCACAGCGAGGCTAACCCACCCCTGAAGGGTGTTTCCCATCCCAGGCTTCCGCGTGTCGGTGTGGGCCCTCTGCGCTTCTGTGCCTGGAAAGAACTGGTCATCTCAGCTGTGCTCTGTTTAGGGAGCCCCTGACTTCATGTCCCTGCCTCCCAGGACCCCCGCAGCAACCATGCTGTGACCGTCTTTCCTGGTTTCCACGCTTGGGGTCAAGGGTCCCTTCTTCCCTGGGCCGTGTGCATTTGCCCGAGCTCACACTGGCTACCCCAGCTCCTGGTCTAGATGAATGACTGCCTTGTACTCAACCCCCCTGAATGCAAAATCTGGTTTTTCACTTCTTTTATACCTTCAAGCCTGGATGTTTGGGTCTGACCTTTTTTGTGGATAGTTGAGAACAGGGGGCCCAGAAGTCTAAAACATTTTCATCTTTTATATAGTTATCTCCTAGAGAAAATACTCACTGTATATTTATTTGTTTTTAAAAACTGACTACAGGGGCGCCTGGGTGGCTTAGTCGGTTAAGCGTCTGACTTTCGCTCAGGTCATGATCTCGCGGTTCGTGGGTTCGGGCCCCGCGTCGGGCTCTGTGCTGACTGCCAGCTCACAGCCTGGAGCCTGTTTCAGAGTCTGTGTCTCCCTCTCTCTCTGACCCTCCCCTGCTCACGCTGTCTCTCTCTCTCTCTCTCCCTCCTAGAAATAAAAACCTTAAAAAAAAATTAAAAAAAATAAAAATAAAAATAAAAACTGACTACATTAAAATAAGTGAAGAAAAATTTGTACCTGTGGGTGGTAATGGGTGTGAGTTGGACTTACTGGTATGATCATTTTGCAAAATACACAAATATTGAATCATTATGCTGTACATAATATAAGCTAATATAATGTTATATGTTAACGAAATGTCAGTTTTTAAATCCCAAAAACCTTCCTAATCTTATGAAATTTTTTATAATTAAAAATGTATTCTAATAAAATTAAGATGAAAATAATTCTAATAAAGTTAAATTAAAAATACACTAAAACCTTAGCATATCACAAATATAAACATTCAAGAATTACAAATAACTGAGGAACAAAGAAGAATTTATTATGAGTGGCTAATTTATTTTTTCTTTTACTCCAGAAATGTTTATTGAGCATATGCAATGAGACAAGTACCTTTTTTAAAAACTTTTTTGTAATGTTTATTTATTCTTTTTTTTTTTCTGTTTTATTTATTCTTGAGAGAGAGAGACAGAATGTGAGTGGGGGAAGGACAGAGAGAGAGAGGGAGACACAGAATCTGAAGCAGGCTCCAGGCTCTGAGCTGTCAGCACAGATCCCGACGTGGGCCTTGAACACACAAACCATGAGATCATGACCTGAGCCGAAGTCAGACACTTAACCACCTGAGCCACCCAGGGGCCCTGAGACAAGTATCTTCAATCTTTATCCCTCCTTCCCTCTCTCCCTCCCTTCGTCCTTTCCATTTGTCACGTGCTCACCTGTCCTGGCAAGATGCTGTCAGGCGCTGGTGACACTGTGAGGAAGGTGACATGGTTCTTCTAGCTTCAGGAAGTACAAGGACCTGGTTGGTGAGACAGCCCTGCACACAGCAGCCTCTGTGAGAAGCCCTGCCAACACACACCGAGCACGGGTGAGTGCCGGGAACACTTGGGAAGCCTTCCCGGTGGTGCTGGCCCAAGGTTTAGGCCTTGAAGACTGAGTGAGATTTTGCTAGAAGGAGCCCTGGGGAGAAAGGCACTGTGGTCAAAGGCAATGCTCTGAATGAATGCATGGAGGGGAAGAGCCAGGAGGAAGGGGGAATGGTAGACCAGTTGTCCCGGTCTCCCAGGGTGATTTACCAAGCCTCCTTTAATGTTGAATCTTTCTGGAACCTTCCCACAACCTTGAACACTTAGCAGCCGTTGGTGGAGTCCCACCGGGCCTGCTTGTGCTATCATCTCTGTGAGGATAACTCTATGGATCCGTGCCAGGACACCCAGGGGTCTTCAGGGCCCTGACCACAAGATGACCATGATCCCAGGCAAACGGTGAAGTGACCCTGGTGGGACCCCTTCCCCCACCGCACATGGTGGGTGGCTCTCTACAGGGTGCACCCGTGTCACGCCTGTGCCAGGGCAGGGACTCACTGTGGAGATGCCGTCACTCTCTCAACAAAGGTTTTGGGACCATCTGTCACCTTGGCCACATTTGTGCCTAGAAGAGAGGGCACATTTGTGCCCTCGTCACTGTTGTTTTCTCTGGTTTTTATTATTTAGTGCATTTATACTGGGCTTTTCCAGGATATCTGCGGGTGAACTTTCTTGACATCCAAGAAAAATGACTTTCGTCTAAGTTCACCTTTAGATCCAAACTCATGGGAAGTACTCTTTCTGTGATAAATTGAGATGCTTTTCATTCTTTCTTGGTCCTGTTTAGAGATTCCTTCCTTAATGCAAACCTAATATATAATGGACATCTTTAGTGGTCTTTCCCCAGCGAAGATTTTTACTTATTGGAGGCATTCATCTCTTTATCCAGAAACTTTTCACGGAGGTCTAGGGTGTGCTCAGGAAACAGAAGACCCATTCTTGCCTTCATGGAGCTGAAGGTCTAGTGGGGGAGGGAGGGAATCCCACAGATGATTGCTATAAGAGGTAAGAGGCAACACAGGTTCTAAGAGCCATGCAGCTGATGCGAAGGATGGAATGTGGGGAGATCACCTCTGCGGGGGGTCCCAGGGCACCTCCCCTGAGTGATGCTTGCAGGGTCTATGGGACCTCAGGAGGCAGAGAAAAGAGGGGAGAGGCATTTTGGACAAAGGAGCTATGGGCAGAGTCAAGGAGAGGCACAGACATGGACTGAGCCTGGCTTGGCCATGGCCGGGCTGGGAGGTTCATTGTCAGCTAAGCTTTGGCCATCCTGGGATGGCCCCAGTGCTATGCTGGGGACTGGGGTCTTCCTTATGTAATCCTGCCTTTATTTACGCCCCCCCCCCCCATCAAGAAAGAAGTAGGAGGTAGGGAACAGGGTGCCAGGTGAGATCTTTGATTTAGGTGCACAGTGGACATAAGACAAGAAAAGCAACAAATAAGGGCCAAGGAATCTGTGGATATCCACACATTCGGAGAAGCAGAAGGTCCGAGAACTGGGCTTCCAAGCAAGGCCCCAGCTCTGCCCTTGGCTTCCTGGTGTCTACACTGCAGGCAGCCAGATGCCAGCCGTCCAACTACCCCATCCTTGGACTGTCATGGATGGCCCACTGCATGCAGAGAGTGGAGGGAGGCACCAGGTCCCCTTGCTCCCCCGAGGGACACGGCGGGCCATTGCAGGGCTGGGTTCAGATTTGCACTTACCTAGTTTCTAATCTGTTCTACACAGTTGAGCCACTTCTTTCTTGCAAGTACTTCCTCCACCAGTAGCTACAAGCCCTGAGGCTTCATCCTCCTTGGGTTTGGAGTTGCCAGATTGTACCCAGTTCACACAAAAACCTGACTTCACCCTGACCTTTCCATTCCCCCATTTGCTCTTCAGCTTAAGATTCTGACAGGTGCAGAGATGTGGTCTGGACTCTCCCGCCGCACGATGGCAGGGGCAGCCACGTCACCACTCAGGGTGAGAGGACACACTTTGGGAAGCCAGGTTCTGGGTCATGCGGTTCCCCATCTGCAGGTTTGCAGGCAGTGACGGCTCTCTTTGGCCTTCTGTCACAACCAGGGACAGTGACCACAGTGAAAGTCTCCCCCACTCTGCTGAGTCAAGCTCACGTCTGAATAATTTCCAGCCTCTAATTGGACTCAATCAATTCATCAACAGAGCCATCCATGTCCACACATGATTCAGTGCCTTCTGGTGCTAGAGGCCATGGCCATTCGAGAACATTCCTAGGGTTAGGCCTCTTCTTGGACAGGGGGAAGGAAGGGTCCGTTAATAAATGTCCATGGGGCATGCGCTCCATGCAGGTGCTGGGTCAAGGAAGGTAAAAGGTGTGTGCTCCGTGCACCAAAGTAGGTGATTAACTAGAGGTACGCACGCCCCACCCACAAGGTGCTGTGTGCCAGGTGCTGATGGGACACAATGACCATGACCACAGGCATGTTCTAGGTAGATGAGCCTTTGAGCCCTGAATGGGGAGAACATCAACAGGTTGAGAGAGAGGAGAGGAGGGCTTGCATGGGGGGAAGGAATAAAGAAAGGTTGAGACAGCAGTGTGAAAGATGGAGCCTTGAAGGCTCATTCTGGAAGCTGGCTGGAGAGTCACTGCTGGCTTCTGAGCAGGGTACGGTTCTGAGGAAAGGACAGATGAGACGATGGGGGCCCATAAGCCTCTCTGCATGTGAGCAGCGCAGGAAGGGCGCAGAGCCTTTGGGAACAGCCATGTCCTGCTCTGTGATGTGCGCTGTTTGGTGACGGGACCTGCTGTGGCCCCTGGCTCTTCACCTGTTGACTGGATGGGGGGAAGGTGGCTTCTCCTCTGAGGAGCTCAGGGGTCAGCAGGACCCTTGCTTGTGCCATTCTGGTGTGTGCTGGGATGGCCCGAATGGGAGCTGAGTGCAGGACTGCTGGCCCCTGACAATCTGGTTCAGGTCATTCCTCACTGATGGGGCATCTGCTCCGTGGCTGAGCCCGGGATGGTCCGGGGGAGTCAGAGACAAGGTGTCCACCACGGACCCAGGGACTCTCAGCCTGGTGCGACACATTGGCAGTGCCAGCCGTGCTGAGTGGGGCAGCTGCACACGGCTGGGTGGCACCAGGCTGGGGGGAGGGCCACCTCGGTGTCCCCGCTTTGTCCTGGGGGGCTGGGCCACGGGGCCCCCCCCTCATAGCTTTGCTAAAGCAGCAGCCATTGAGGTCTGAAAAAGAGTTGGCAGACACGAATAGCCCTGAGGTAAGGAACAGGTTTTCGAAACCTTTCTGATGGTCTCCTCAAAGGAAGCTGAGGGTGGATGATGACTGAGGAGCACACGTCTGCCCATGTAGCCTGGCTGCATCTCCAAAGGCCTCTGTGCCCGGAAGAGAGTCCCACAGAGGGGCCCACCTATTGGAGCCAACATAGGATGTCAGTGATGGAGGCGTGTATTTTCTTCCTTCATCACCCATATACTCAGGGGCCCCCCGCCCCGGACAAGGAACGGCATGGTGGCTGGGGGATGAGGGGGAAGCCGGACAACACATGACCCACCGCCTCCTCCAAGGCTGCTGGGCTGACTCCCGCTCCGGGGGCCTAGGTTGACCCCTGAAGAAGAGAGAAGGGAGCATAGAGAGGAAAAAGTGAAATCCATGGGCGCACTGGGCTGTCAGAAAGCCCGGAGAACACGACTATCCTGAAGAAAGGTGGGTTGAAATAGAGATCGTGTTGGACTTGTTCTGAGCCTGAACAAGATAGATAATTACGCAGAAAAGTTGTGCAACACCGCCGGGGAGAAATAAAAGCAAGAAGGGACAAGTGGATTCGTCAGGGTCCTTGTAAGGAGTGTGCCCTCTTCAGGCTGAAATAGGGTCACAGTGTATTATAGATCTGTATGTATCAGGACAAGTTTGAATCAACAGACTGCCTACTGTGCTGGCCATGGTCATTGGAACTGAAGTATTTGAAAATATAGAACATGTCCTTGTCTCTAGGAAGAGGAAAAACCAAATAGAGAGAAGACTTTGCAGTGATCTTCCAAGTGAGCAATCCTAAGTTTCCATCTTACAAGCATGTCCGTTTCTCAAAGTATTCTCAATTTCCTGAATCCACTTAAGTTTCCTCTTATTTTTTATCAGGTAGGATGCTAACCAGTGTCTGCTTCCTGGACGCGCAGGGATCATCAGACCCGTTACGCAGGATTTAAGGACACACAACCTTGTCGTTGAGAAGGTGGACAATCAGGAAAGTAGCATCCACCCCTCATTCATCATGATTTCTGAACCAAGGGATACAGAACTTCAGTCTTGGTGCAAGAATCGTAAATTGCGTTTTGAATATACCCCAAGTTAGGAGGCGCCTGGGTGGCTCAGTCATTAAGCGTCGACTTCAGTTCAGGTCATGATCTAGTGGTTTGTGAATTGGAGCCTCAAGTGGGGCTCTGTGCAGACAGCTCAGGGGCTGGAGCCTGGAGCCTGGAGCCTGGAATGTTTCCCTCTCTCTTCGCCCCTCCCCTGCTTGTGCTCTCTCTCCCTCTCAAAAATAAACATTAAAAAAAAAAAGAAAAAGAAAATATCAAAAATAACTGAATAACGCCACCACGGGTGTAGAGTGGTGTGAGGTTTGTATCCAGGCAGCAGAAATGGTGACTTTTAAGTAACAGGCTTAGCGCCTGCATGGTGCGGTGGGGGTGTGCGCTGCTGCTTGCACAGCCAAAATATAAGGACATTGTTTGGTATGGAGTTGCCTTTGCTTTGACAAACTTCCTGCCTCTCGGGAAGGGCGAGCTGATAACACTCTCCCCTCCACGCAGGCACCCCAGGGCCCCCGCCAGCTTTGGGCAGAATGTAGGTGACCTGGGGATGCCGAGCGCACGGGGCCGGGTCCCTGGGGGAAACGGAGTAGCAATGAGTTTCTGCGCATCTTAGTCGGGGTCTTTCTCCAAGAGCCCCCGCTCTGGCCTCTCTCGGTCTTAAGAGGACCCTCCCTCCCGATCCGGCGCCGGGGCTCCCCTGACAAATGCTAAGTAGCCCCACTCATCCGTGTAAACACGGGCGTCCTGGTGGGTCCAACAGGCATTATGTATAGTGATAAATGGCCCCTAGAAAGGCCCGATCAGCACGTGGGCGCCGGCTCCCAGCACCGGGCTCCNAGCTGCTCCCCGGAAAAATATGTGCTGCATATCTGACAAAGATAAATTGGATTATTCAAAATATTCTTGATGAAATGTTACATTTTGCAACTAATTATCAATCTGTTTTATCTGCAGACCAGCTGGGCATTTTTGTGTATGCACGACCTGCCTCTGCAATGATCTTAAGATGTCACTGTAGCGTTTACATCTTTTATTTCAAGATTTAAATAACTAGGAAGTAGCTAATGTAATTCACTGCTGAGAAGAAAGGCGAGCTCCTTGATTCCTTTCCAAAGCGATCTCCTCCTAATGAACTTCTTTGGACTGTGAGTAATGAGGCTTTATTCAAATAATGTTTAAGGAAGGCTCTGTCAGAGTAATTTCTAAAAAAAAAAAAAAAAAAAAAAGAGCAGGGAACCAATGTTTAATACATTTAAAACATCTCTATATCTCTATTCATAGGATATTAGCTCTACAAGCCCACAATAGCTGGTGAGACTTCTGTCTTGCTCTTTCTGCTGAACTTGGCTGTGGCCAAGCCCTTCGACGCCCCCACAGAGAGGAGGACTCGGCCTCCGTTTTCATCCGGCGTTTTCCAGAGCTAATATGTTTGAGATACTCTGGGTTGAGATCAATCCTGGCCATTAAGAAGATTCAGCTTTCTGCTCTTGTCTCCCCATCAAAATCTCTTGCCTGTTCTGATCTGTCTTGGGGATTGGGTCAATATAGTTTTCGTGTTGTTTTGTGAGCATTTTATGGTTTGAGGCAGCAGAAAAACAGGATCTGACAGTTTCTTGGCTGTTCACACTTTCCTGGAGGGCAGGGGATGGCTGCAAAGTGCCCTGCACCTACACTTAGTAGTCAGCCCGCTTGTTCGGCTGCGGCCAGCGCGATCTCCACTTAGACGAAGGAGAAGGGCTGTCAGCTACCGTGTGTGCACACACGGAAGTGCTTTCGGACCTGCTCTGCCCTTTACTGTGTTTCAGCGACCGGTAGAAGAATATCCCCACTGCTAAGCAATCTTAGATCACCAGCCAGAACGGACACTTTGGCAACACTGGGTGGAGAAGGCAGAGCGGGGCTTCGTTCCCATTGTACAGGCGAAAAAGCTGAGGCTCAAGGAAGTAGAAGCAGCGACTTGCTCGAAGGTACCCTGGGAGGTAGGGTGGGTGCAGGGCTCGGAAGCCTTTGCACGGCCTCCCTCCCGCCCCACACCGACACATATTCTAAGCGCTCCACTTGGATGAAAGATGAATTTATAATTGATGGAAAGAACATGTGGGAACCTGTCAGGAGGTGGATTCCCCTTCTCAGTTGAGAGGTCTTCAAAGTGGTGATGAGGGAGGGTGCCAAGGAAAATCAAGCAGCCATTTTCCCCACTAAAAATGACAGAATGTACATTCTTCTTGCTTTCTCGTTGATTTCATCCTGACTGCTTTTCCATAAAATCATCCCCAGACAGGTTCTCAGAGCTGTCACTAAGCCATTTGAAATTTTGCATGAAGCACATTTATGCGTGCATTTCTATATCTATTCGTATAACTCCCCCCTTCCTTATTTGGCTTGGTTGGAAAATGTCTTTTGTTCAGATTGCAAAAGAAAATTACACCTGATCTAACTCTCTGCCTGATTTGACTCCTGGGTATTCTATTTTGACATTCCTACATTAATAGTCGAATTGCAGGGCTCAAAACATAAGGACTTAACACTGAGTGGACCTCCCTAAGTCTGTGCTTTCTGGTGAGAGTCTCACCTTCTGTTTTTATAAAATGCTTGTTTCTGCCAAGATGCCTCTTTTGTGAGAAGCCATGGTAGCTGGATGTGGAGGGGCAGGGTGCTCCCAGGGCTCAGAAGGGACCCCACCGGCCATTGGGTTTAGGGACCCCACCGGCCATTGGGTTTTCCCAGTCAATTTCCTGGGTCTTTTGCCCAAAGTAACTTTTAGGATTTCATCAGATGATGAAACAAAACGAAACGAAACGAAACAAAACAAAACAAAAAAAACCCACAAAAAATCTGAATGGAGATATAATCTCTCTGTCACAGAGATAGGAGATAACTATATGTAAAGTATCAAATACTAGGTGCTTCCTTTTTCCCTAAAAGAATTTCTAACCTAAAGAAATTGTTCATTTATATTTTGGAATAAAAAGAATTTTCGTTCTCTCTTCTGTAGTAGAGTGATTGTGCGCGTGCGTGTGTGTGCGTGCGTGTGTGCGAGCGTGCCCGCATGCCTGTGCACCTGTTAATTATTCAATCATCTTAATAGGATGTGGTGCAAGAAAATGCTAGAATTCTCCCAAAAAGTTTGCTGTATCTTTCTTATTCACCCAGAAGATATCTCCATCCTGCATTTGTGCAGGGGGCTGTCTGGGTTCACAGCAGCGCTTTGCAAAATTCTTTAAAACTGTGTAGATTAGGGGTTGGCAAAGCTTTCCTGCAAGGGGCCGGATGAGAGGTATGTTGGGTTCGCAAACCGTGGTGTTGCAATTACTCAGCTCTGTGACTGCAGCTTCAAAACAGCTGTAGACAACATGTAAATGAACGAGCATGGCTGTGTTCCAATAAAACTTTATTTATGGGCATTGGAATTTGGATTTTATATAATTTTCATGTGTCATGAAATATTATTCTTCTTTTGATTTTTTTCAGCCATTTACAAATGCAGTAACCATTCTTAGTTTGTGGGCCGTATGAAAATAGGCGATGCCCAGATTTGGCCCACAGACAATGGCTCACGCCTGCTGCCTTGGAGTTTGATGTGGGCTCTTCTAGCTGCTCTGACCCCTTGGCCGCTCTTGTAGGAGTGAGTAAATAATGCTTGTTAAGTTTTTTTTAATTTTACAGGTTTGTATCTGCTTTCATAATATTAAGCTCTCAATTAGTAATCTCCCTTAGTTTTATGGATATCTAATTGACATATAACATTGTCTAAATTTAAAGTCTGCTATGCTATGGTGTAATATCAGAGTACATTGTAGAACCATGACCAAAGTTCACTTCACATCCATCATGTCTTACAAAATTCTTCTTCATGTGATGAGAACTTTCAAGATCTACACTCTGAGCAACTTTCAAATATAGGATACAGTAGGGTTCACTAGAGCCACCGTGCTGTGTACGATATGCCCAGGACTTACTTATTTTGTACTTGTAAGTTGTACCTTTTGAATTC
>NW_027529672.1:4649688-4771990 GCF_008692635.1 Crocuta crocuta
AGGAGTTTTGCTTCGTTTGTTTGTTCGTTCTTAGGTTCTGCACACAAGAGCTCCTATGGTATTTTTCTTTCTCTGGTTAATTTCACTTAGCATAATGCCCTCAAGCTCCATCCAGGTTGTCGCAAATGGCAGGATTTTCTTTTGTTCTCGGCAGAGTAAAGTTCCTTTCTGTGCATTGACAGCCAGCACTCAGCACAAGGAAGGCCCTCGGGCACCTGGACTGCCCTCGCTCCACAGCCTTGCATCCCTTTGCTACACATACTTGCTCTTGTGTGATCTTTCGTCTCTGCTCCAAGTGATTTACTGGAATATTTTTTCGGCATGTGTAGAGTGCGGTCCCTAAGAGGAATTCTGGTGAATGAAATGATCTCTAGCCCCTTCACAGCCCCCATGATAACGGGGAAATGTCCAGCTTTGCTCAGAGACTAGACGAGCCGCCTGGGGGACAGACAGAGGACCAGGTGACAGCGGAGCCAGGTGAAACGAAAGAGAAGCGTGTCTGCAGCGCACGCCTGTGCACGAGGCTGCCTGACCCCCTGCAGGCTCTGACATGGTCAGGATGGCCAGCGCCCCTGGGTCTCTCGGAGAAGCAGGGCTGGGTGGCTTAGAGGAATCGGGTCATTCTGCATGCTGGGACTCAGCCACAGATGAGGGACAAGGCGACCCTTAAATGTCAGGCCTTAGAGTTGAGGGGAAGGATGTCGCAGCTCTGGAGAGGGATGCCAGCCAACTGCCAGTGTTCGGGGAGGTGATTCCATTTCCCTGGGCATTTCCGAATCCACCCCCCCTCCCCAGTCGTCACAACATCTTTCCCCCTAAATTGCACTAGCTTTGCTGGCCTTTGGAATTTGACTTAATTTGAGCTTTGATGCCCATCTGTGCAAACAGCCTCAGAGTTTTGGCTCCCAGAGTGGAGGTGCTGAGGACGTCCCACGGCTGAACAGGATGGTTTCTGGGAGGCTCCACCCAGGGGTTTCCCTCAGGGACCTACTCTTCCCTCGTAGCCTCTTGAGAGCAGGCTCCGTGAAGCCAGGGCCAGGTTCCCGCCGTCCAGGCCCCAGCACAGACCAGCAGCAGGTGCAGCCCGGCCAGTGGTGTCCAGTGAGGATCAACCGGTGGTGGCAGGTCTCGGGGTGGGACCAACCTGAGACACACAGCTGAGCCTCTGCTCTGGACTTTGGCTTTGCCCGAGCAGTGACAGGGGCTGCATCTCTGCGAGGCGGTGGATAGCTGTTCCTGCCAGGGCGTGGCTGGTTGGTTGGGAAATGGGAGACCTGGCCAGACAGCAGGAACCGGAAACTCTCCCTGGACCGGACAGGTGCTCAGACGGGCAGCTGGCAGAGCTGAGGTGGAGGGCGTGGTGTGGCCCTCTCCGTGTTCTGGGTGCCTGCCGCTGCGGCCATGGCTTCTGTGGTCGGTCTCTTCCTGATGCTGGGGGCAGGTGTAGCGCTCTTCGTCCATGTGACAAAAGAACAGGGGCTTGGAGGTGGTGAATGGACGTTCCCAAAGTCACCTTTGTGCAGGATGGGGCTGGGGCTTGTGGCTCAGACAGGCTCAGGGACCCATACCCCCCAGCTAGCTGGGTGGGTCTCCACTTCTTCCTTTCCAGGAGCAGGGATTTTATTCTTGCCTCTCGGGCTGTGAAGGTTTGTATTGCCTTCCTGTTGCCCCCCAGATACAAGTGCAGGACTGGGGGCTGCGGCCATGGCCGACTCCGCCCCACCTGTGGCTCCTGTTTTGCCCTCAGGACAATGAACCCACGTCTCTGGGCTCCTTGTGGCTGGGACCTTTCTCCCACTTCTGCTTTCCCCCAAGGATCGATCTTGCTCATTCCTGAACTTCCCTTAAATTAGATCCTATGAGCGTTTAGTTGCTGGGAACACACAGTGGGCAAACAGGCCCAGGGCGGAAGCCGAGAGAACCCCAGGGCAGGCTTCTGCGAGGGCTTAGCCCAGAGCGGCCCCTGCTTTAGGAGGGCATCACGAGAACAGCAGAAGCATTGATTTATTCAGTGCTCCCGGCAAGGTAAATACGATTGCTGTTGTTAAATCCATCAGGCCCATTTTTCAGATGACAAAATCGAGGCTTAGCTAGTGGGGTTTGCTTACATGTACGGGCATGCTTACGTGTACATGAATATGTGTGTGCGTGTGTGCATATGTGTAAGCATGTGCACACGGGGAGAGGTTCGTGAGGCCTCAGGCAGCAGGCCCTGGGGCCCCTCTGGTGTGTCTCTGCCAGCAGGGTCCACGGGGAGGCCCGGGAGCCCATGAGGCATGTCCGTTCTGTGCACACTACAGGGCGTCGCGGGTGAGAGGTGGGCACACCACGAGCGGGCGGCCTGGGCTCTGTCTGCGTGCCTCGGCTGTGTGGGCACCATCCTGAGGTCTCTCCTGCTCGGCCTGTGCCGGCCCCGCCCTGGGCTGGCGGTATCCAGGGTTGTGCTGAGCTCCGCTGCCTCAGGGCCTCCTCATGGGAGGGGCTGGGGGCCCAGCATCCACAGCAGCAGGTCCGTGTGCAAAATTTGGTGCCATAGGAGATGTGCCCCAAGGTGTGAAGGTGGGATGAGGGNCAGAGCATGAGCAAGGTAGGGACAGAGAGAGAGGGAGACATAGGATCTGAACCAGGCTGCAGGCTCTGAGCTGTCAGCACAGAACCCGACACAGAACTTGAACCTACGAATGACGAGATCATGCCCTGACCGGAAGTCGTACACTTGACGGACTGACCTACCCAGCTGACGCCCTCACTGATGCACCTTTGGACCCGCCCTGGGCCCCAGGATGGCCAGCCCACCTGGGAAGGAGCAGTCCAGGCTCATTCTAGTTTGGCATCATTAGCTTCACGTATCTACTTAGATCCAACCAATTCGTTAATTATCCAACTAATTAAGGAAAACGGAATTTGAACATTTGGTTTCATGGTGGCACTTCCCTCGTCTCCAGTGCTCAATAGCCACGTTCCTGGTGGCTCCCATGTCCAGCAACGCAGATGAAGCGTATATTTGTCGTCTCAGAAAGTTCTGTTGGACACAGAGCAGGTCTCCAAGTACATCTGCACGGCCCGGCTCAGATGAATGACGGCTGGCAAGTCTTCAGCGACCCAGTGGCTTTGTTCTTGGGCCCCATCGACACTGCCATCTGGGAGGTTAGGGCTTTCGAAGTTCAGTGGAGGCCTTTCCGGGCAAGGCCAGGCCTCTAGATTTTGTGTGACTTATGGGAGAGGACAAGCAGAGGGCCACAAATTCGTCTAAATACGTCAGTCTCAGCCCTGACGTGCTGCGTATGCCAATAATAGGCACAGGAGATAATAAGAAAGATCGTGTGCTGGGTGCTTACTGTGTTGAGGGTTTAAGCGAATACATACCAGACACCATGCCTGTCCCCACTCATCTTCACGGCTGCTAAGGCTGAGGACTGGTGCCATCCCTGTGCGCACACTCCGGCAGTGCTGAGCCACCGCAGGCCCTGCCACGCCCGTCCTTGTGAGTGTGACCTCGACCCCGAGGGGATCGTGGCTCTGAAGCCCGTTTCCCAAGCATCCCCTGGGCTCCACATTCCTTCTTTTGTTGGAATAATTTTAATGCTTTAACCTGCACCTTTGTACACATGCAAATTCCTTTTTTTCCCATTTAAAATGATGCAGGGACTTCTGTAGGAAGTGGGGTGTGTTTACACTTCCCATGACCCCGCCGCTTGTCCTTGATTTTCTTTCTGGACCTGCGGATTCTCTTCATTTGAAGTGTCTCCTCGCCACTTTTTAAGCTGTCATCGTTTGGAAAGTTATTTAAGACCATCGGTCCTTGGATGATCATACGGGTTCTTTCTCCTCTGAACAGCTTGACAACAGACAGTTTACACCAAATATTAGAGAATTGTTACTGCAGCCATATAATTTGGTGGTGACGGTGAAGACAAGCTTCAAGCACGGCTTTCCATCACCGTTACCGTCCATGGCACTTTCTGGTGAGAGGTTTCAGTTTAAAATCCCTGGTCAATCAGTGCTTTACTCTCAGGAGGAAATTAAAGACATCACTTGGAAGTGGCTGAGAAACAGAAAAAAAACGCAAGAGACCAGAGCCTCTTGGCCGCAGTAGATGTTCTGGAGAGGCAGATGAGAGGTCAGCCGAGTGTCAAATGCTGTTCCCGGCTGCCCAGCCTCCCTGGGCTCATCTGCTCCAGCAGCACAGACATGGGAAGGCGCGATGGCTGCTTTTGAGATGACTTCTGGTGGGCCAACGTGGTCCGCTAAAATCACAAAGCACGTTTGGCAAGTTTAGGGGCGGGGAGAACTCTCCTCTCTGCTGGTCTCCAGAAGAAGGAAACAAGCATAGTATCTGCTAAGAGATCAGTTTGCGGCTGATTTGGTTTAAATGCTAAACCCTATGAAATGATCTTAAGCAGAAAAATCAATTTCCCAGAAGTCTCAGATGTACACTGGAACTCTCATATTTGAACTAAATCTAGGTAGAATTAAATAATGAGCTTGCTGTCTTTAAGTAAAACAAATATATTTCACCTAGGAGTAACTCATGCAAGTGTGGGAGCTCCAGAAGGTGCTGGGGTCCTGGAGCCCCAGGGGACAGGCGGGCATGGCCTGTAATCACCCCTGTCCTGAGGGATAGTGCCAGGGTGACGCCGAGTCCCAGGGATCTTCCTATCGTGAAAGAACTTTCCAGAACAAACCCATGGTCAGAGCTATGTACTCACGTACCCCAGGAATTGCCTGCACTGCTATCAAGGAAAGTGAAGGACCTCCCACTGGATTGTGGCATTTGAGAGGCTGGGGAGACAGTCTGGGGACACACTGGTCCTGAAGATCAGCGGAGACAAAGGAAAGTCCCCTTCCTGACCCACCTCACTTTGGTCTTGACTCCCATTTCCTGCCTGACTGACCTGGACTCCATAGCTTCTCAGAGCCACCGTGTTCCCATCTGTGAAATGGGACTTGATGCATCTCTTCAGTTGCATTTCTTGAATGTCCTGGGCACGGGGGTGCGGCAGCAAACGTGGTGGACAACATGCCATTCTGAGCTGGTGGAGCCAGCAGGCTCGCACAAGCATTAGGTTGTGGAAAGTGTTGGAAGGAAGAGCACAGTTAACAAACTCAGGTGCCTTCTAGAGTCCGTGGAGGGGCCGTGTAAGGTAATACAGCCAAATGCCCGGGAATGCTCAATGGATGTTGGCTTTTACTACTACGGGTTTTATAATATGATGCTTACTCTTGTCGCTATTAACCATCAGCATTTTCACCAAGTAATGCAGGTGAGGAAAGACAGAAGGAAAATACAAAGTTGGGAGAAAGGAATGAAGGGGAAACGCAGGGTTGGGGGGGCAGGCTCTGCATGTCTATCTGCCAGGTGCAGGCACCTGTTGCCTGCTTTCCTCTCCATCTCCAGTGCCCTCCACCCCACCTCCACCCCACCGGGCTCATCCAGCCAGGTGCTGGGGAAGTTCTCTGGAGTCAGAGATATATCTCGGCTTCCCTGCCCCCAGCCCTTGCAGCACCTCCGTTTCCCCTGCTTTATCTGAGGAACATTTACAAGTGGGGACAGGCCTGCAGGGGACCGATGAGACGTGAGTGCTGGTGTGGTCTGCTCGGAAGAGCAGGACCCCCCCACCCCCATGCATGTTCATCGTTGGATTTAAAAGCTGGCCCTTGGGGTACATTTACTCTGAAGCCAGAGTCCCCATGGCCAAAGCATCTGGACAGCTCTTTTGGTCTCCTTGTTAGTGATCCATTCTTCTTGGGAGTGTTTTTAGCAGCTGGATGTTTGCCTTGCCAGTTTAGAAGACGCGGGTCCTGTTCCGAAGGCATTGATAACCTGTTGTAGGGATGACGTGACCAGCGTAGATTTGGAAGATAGAAAGCAGATGAGGGTTACTTGGAGGTGAACTGTGGTTTTCGGTGCTCACAATGGAGGCTCTGAAATCCAAGCTCCCCCTGAGTTTCAATGGCCTCTATTTGTTTGCTTATTTTGGCTGCTCTCTCTGCTGTTGGAATCCCCTCTCCCTCCCCTGCAGCAGGGCCAAATGACACACGTTCAGTCTAAAACCATGAATCCAATGTTCTAGGGCGGCTGCTGTCACCAACCAGCTGTGTGACCCGGACAGGTTTCTCAGTCCTCTGGAGCCCTCCCCATGTCCCAGTCTTCGAGGGAGGGTGTCGTTCCCAGCCAGAGAATTTACTTCATTTAGAGAACTCGGTGAACACAAAATGAGATCGTAGGAGACCCTCCAGGGCCCGTGAACTGAGGCAGGGAACCAGCGGGTTCATCTTTTGCACACGGCACGTTTGCACTAAAGCACATCCAACATACTTCGGTCTGCTTGGTTGTCAAGTCTGCATTTAGTTCACGTAGTTCCTCTGGAAAGTGCTGGTCATACATTGATAAACTTCCATCTTTAAACAAAACCTCTGTGTGAAGAGAACTCCACTCCCCAAAGAAGGCATGACCTTAATGAGGTTAACCGTTATCAAATGACGCCCCCGTAAGATGGATTGGTTGACATCACGGTGGCGAGAAGCATTCTGCCGTCTGCATGGTGCGGCTGCCTGCCGGGGGGCCTCGTTTTTGGCTTCTATCCAGCAGGAATGAACAGTAAATAAATGAAGAGGTATATTAGGCTGAACTGCTGACATTTGTATGCAGGGTAGTGAATGTTTGTAGATGAAGAACAGCAAAAGATTTTTTAATAAATGCTTTTGTGACAGATTTTATACTAAATCATTTCTTGACATTTCGACTAAAACCAACAGCTTAGATAATGGATCTGATGTTCATACCATGCATATACTCTGGTTTGATAAATCCTCTGCTAAGAGGACCTCCATGAAACCGATTCCCTCTAGACCCGGGGAGAAGATTGTATGTGGAATAAATTAATGGGGGGAGCTGGGGAGGACCCAGGGGTTCTGTGTTTCTGCCCAGGCTCGGGATCTGTGCTGAGGCTCAACGAACGGTCTCCTTGGGTTTTGAATTTGGGCTGCACCACGTTAAATAAACTCCGTGGTAGAGATGACTTTATGACGCTTCTATTTTCTGATGGGAATATTTACTTAAGAAAGCCAGAGGCAGAGGCCCTGAGAGGAAGTGAAGGAGTCAGTAAGGCAGCACGTGGAGAGGCCATTTTGAACAAAATGTTGCCCTGTTTTCCCTCTTACGTTGTGGGGGCCCTCCCCCGCCATCCTTCCTCCCCTGCCAGCAGATACCAGCGGGGACACATGGCAGACTCTTCAGGCTCCTGGAGAAGGGCCCGCTTCATGGCCAGCAAGGCCTGGCTTACAAGGCATTTCTTCCCCTTTGTCTGGCCTTCAAGGCCTGGGCTGGCCTCCCTGGATGTAGATGCTGGATTGTCTTGGCATTTCCTCCCCTCCTCTCTGTTGGGGGCTCCCTTTGAGTGTCCTTACCATTGACCTTGGCTCAGCACACACTTCCTTTTCCTCGGCTACTCGCGTGCCACCACGCCAGGGCCCTACCTCTTCCTCCCTTTGCTGCAGGTGGAGAGGGTCTCTCTCCCTGCCTGTGGCCCGTTCCTGTCTTCCTGGAGACTTCCGTTTGCAGCTTACAAAGGGGTTTCTCCTAATAGGGTCTGTGGGTCGCCAGGCATCCCCAAGGTTGCTGTGTGACGCAATAGTGATTCCTGAACCTGAATTCCCAGAGAGAGTCTCAGGGTCCCATTCTTCCNCCCCCCCCCCCCCCCCGCCCTTCTGGTTTCCAACACATACAAGGTGTTCTGGAATGAACAGACACCAGAAACAAGAAAGGTAGGCTGGGGGCTTTAGGTCTGAGACTCACGGCGAAGCCTCATCTCTCATTTTATTGTTATTTGACACGTGTCCTGTAGTCTTTAGAAACGTTAAGTGACCTCCATCCCCATCCATTAGGGATCATGATAGGTTAAGCTCTCCTTCAGAAAAAAAAAATTAAAGAGCCTTGATAATGATAATTGGTGTTAATATCACTCTGGACATAGGTTTGCTGATTGACGAGTTTAGATCATTCGCTTCTGAAACAACATGAAATAACATGAGAAGACGCCCATGGTGGCATCTGTGGGGCTGCACAGGGACTCCCCAGCGAAGCCGGTGGGGGACCCGGTCAGGATGCCCCGTGAATGCTGGCCCCCAGCCAGGGCACCGACATCTGGGGCACCGTGGGGCCGGGTCCCCGGCGGGGGCAGGGGGTGCAGGAATTCATGCAGTGCGTACCAGCACCTTCCTGCTCTGATTTCTTTTTCCCCTTTTCCATACTCACTCTCCCTGGTGAATAGACCTTGGCAGGTTTCCCGAGATATCAGATTCCAGGAGAGAAAATACGCAGGTCATGTGTAAGGACTAAACAGAACCCTTCATTGGAAATGACTTTTGTCAGGTGTCTGCGAAACAACTCCGCCTTCAGCTACGAGTTAATCAGATGGAGCTGCGTGTAAGGAGCCGGGGCAGAGGGGGCCCCCCTCCGCGGCCTCCGGACCCCCTCTCCCCGCCCCGACTCACCTTGGGCAGGTCATGGCGCTTCTCGGGGCTGCGGCTTTCTCAGCTCACTAATGAGGGGCTGGGATTGGCTTGCCCAGGCCGTTTCCAGGCCGGAAAGGGTGGAATTCTGCTCTGCCCCCAAGACCCCTACTGTCAGCCCCCAGCAGCTCTAGTCTACCACGGGGGTGCCTAGCTCTGGGCCACACAGAAGATACTCCACTTTCTGTGTGGCTGTAAAATCATCCTTGGTTTGCTTTGAAGCTTGTTCCTAATCATAGAAACAGGGGAGGTGAGCGCATTAAAAATATCCACTGAGCAGGAAGATCTAAATGCTTTCTGTGCTCATTGCAGTGACCGATTTGGCACTTTGGGGGCACCCGGTGGTGGATGGTGGGGGCAGTTTTCCACATGTGCACGCTGCAGATATGTGCGTTGGAGTTGGACGGGCAGAGTCGATCGGGGCGGCGCAGGGTAGGGGTTGCTTTGTGGACCAGTGTTGTGTGCCGGGAGAGGCTTGACTCTGAGCCCCGATATTCTCATCTGGAACGTGGGGTAACAGTTCCTTCTAGGATTGTGAGGAGTGGCAAACACAGTAACAAACACTGTAAACCTACACAGAGCACTTAGAAATGGAGCTGTGCTTATCAGATCGTATTAGCACAACTGAACCATGAGGTTCCCTGGTTTTCTTCCGCTGCCCCCTCTGGTTACAGCCTTTTCCCCCTGTTGGGAAGAAGAACAGGTCTCTGATTTCGGGGCCCTGGGGATTTGTTCTCCTGGGTAACTGCTGTGGGGATGAAATGCTGGTCTGGAGGCCAGAGGCTACCCACGGAAGGCAGCAAACGGGCCTTGGCTTCCAGGGCATCGACCCCGCGGACAAGCCAGCTCATCACGTTTGGTGTCACAGCCCACGTGGCTTTAACAGGGGCTGTTCAGAGCACCGACAGTGCCAGGAATAGGGTCAACTTCCAGGTGGGCAGGGGTGGCCCAGGACACTGCTGACGTTCCTGGGGGTCCTTGTTGCCTCCGGACACATCGCTGTCTCCACTGGGCAGTGGTGTCCTTGATCGTGACACTATGTGCATGTGCCTCTGCCCTGGTCTGTCGGCTGCCTGGGGACAGGGACTGTGGGTCCTCAGGTGCTGTTGGTTGGATGAGGGAGGGGCACACCACCACTTTGGGGAGCACTTCGTCCAGAGCCTCTCTTCCTGAAAGTTGGGGGGGGGGCAGCAGGTCTTGCCCGGTGCTCTTCCCAGGGTGGCTGGGCCGCGTCCCGCTCCCAGAGTATCCTGGGAGAGCACTGGGCCTGCGCTGCCGTGCACAGCGTCACCCACCTGTCTGTACAGCCTTCCCGTGTGACCCAGCAGACCCTTGTCACGTGCAGTGTCACGTAGCAGCTGTGTTTTTCGAACAGTAGCGTTGAGCTACAACTCACATATCATAAATGCACGCATTTCAAAGGACACACGCGTGATTGTTAGTAGATGTACGGAGTTGGGCCACCGACACCGCAATCCACATTTGGAACTTTTCCATCGACCTGGAACGATCCCTCGTGCCCCGCTGCAGCCACTGTCCCGTGCCACCCCAGCCCCAGGCAAGCGCTCGCCTACTTTCTGTCTCCGTGGATTCGCCCGTTCTGGACATCTCCTGTCAGTAGAGTCACATGATACGTGGTCCTGTTCAGCGACAGGCCTGATGCCTCTCCCTCCCGGCTCCTGGCGGGACACAGTTTGTTTTTGTGATGGGAAACTACCTGGGGGTCAGGGAGATCGCTGCCCTTGTCCACACCGGCTGGAACCGCATCCCGTCTGCTATCTGTGGGATCCTCTCTCTGTTCTTGTTCTCATTCCTGAGAACCAGAGCCCTGCTTCTGTTTGGTGATGCACGGAGCCCCGGCTCAACGTGCCTGACTCGGAGCTCATCTTTCCTCTGCGCCCTGCACTGTGCTGTCAGTGAAGAGTGTAACCCCCTGGAGGGCAGACTCTATGGTGGTCCCATGATCCCTGGCCCTTCCCCTCGAGTGTGGGTGGGGCCTGTGGCGGACTTCTGATGGTAGATCACAGCAAAGGCAGGTGATTCCCTGACCTAAGATTGTTGTGGTTTTTGCTGGGGTTTCTTTCGCCCTGTTGGCTGTGAGGAAGAAAGTGATTATTCTGGGGGTCCTCAGGTGCTTCCAGAAACTGAGAGCAGCCCCCAGCAGTCCCCCAAACCCAAAGCTCTCAGTTTTACAGCTGCAAGGAATCAGATTCTACCAATAACTGTGGGAACAGGAAGCGGAAGCTTCCCCAGTCAAACCACCAGATGAGACCCCTGTTCTAGTTGGTATCTTGCTGGCAGCCTTGGGAGACCCCAGCAGTGGACCCAGGTAAGCTTTGAAACTGTTAGATGATAAATGTGTGTATATATATATATTTTTTAATATTTTATTTATTTTTGAGAGAGAGAGAGAGACAGCATGAGCAGGGGAGGGTCAGAGAGAGAGGGAGACACAGAATCTGAAGCAGGCTCCAGGCTCTGAGCTAGTTGTCAGCACAGAGCCCGATGCGGGGCTCGAACCCATGAACCACGAGAATCATGACCTGAGCCAAAGTCGTATGCTTAACCGACTGAGCCACCCAGGTACCCCAAATGTGTGTATATTTTCAAGCTGCTAATTTTGTGTTGCTGTTATGCAGCAATAGAAGACAAACTCACCCCCCATGTAGGGTGGCCATCTCCCAGGCCACACCCCTGCCCTGTAATCTTCTGTACCCCTATTGCTCTGCTTCACTTTACGCCTCCCATTTTGCCCGGGATTACTGCAATGGCCTCCCACCAATCTCCCTGCATGTGACTCCCTCCCAACTGGCCTCTCCCCTCCGGTGCCTGCTTCACTCTGATGCAGTGAGGTCTTTGTAGAGATGGGGCCTGGCCCCTGCAGCCTCTGCGTGACACTATGAAGATCTCATAATCCAGTTCCAATACCCTTCTCAAGCTTTATTTTCTGTTCTCCCTGCTCATACAACATTCTGGCCATGCTGAATGACTTGGCCGTCCTTAGGTCTTCTGTGTTTGTCCCGCCTCTGTGATTTGCACCTGCTCTTCTCCTTGTCTGGAATACCTGTCCGTCTCTTTTTAGCCTGGAAGACTCTTATTCATTCTTCAAAACCCCAGGCTCAATATCATCTCTTTTTAAAACCTCCACAGACAGAAAAGATTTGGACTTTATGTGGCACACCCCTCTTTCATTGACTCTCATGTGTCATTTTAGTTTGTGTCCCCAGAAGAAAATGTAGACAGGAACCTGGGCTTGCTCTCCCCTAGCTCTAGAGCCTGACTAACCCCTGTAGTGCTTAACGAACAGTTTTAGAAGGAATAGCTGACGACCTGCTCAAATACATGAACCAGAATCTTCAGTTGTGACCTTGTGTCATGGGTATCCGAAGATCCCTTGATTTCCATGGAGCGGGGAGATAAGGCGGAGGAAGGGGCCAGTTCCAAATTCTGGGATGCGCTCTGGAATGTACTGCAGATCTGAATAACACTGTCATTGTTTTATTGAACTTCCATCCTGAGCTGGGAGCCGGTGAGGCCCTAGCTCCCGCTGCCCTCCTCCATCCCGGCTGGGCTCCCAACTCATGGACACCAACCTGGTAGAAGTCCCAAACTATGCAGAAAGGATCCGAGAAGTGTAGACCCTCCCCTGATTTATCACTACAACTGAAATTGCTCCCCTTGCCCTCAGGTATCCCCCTCCCCCATTACTGCTTTTACCCCCTGAACCTCCTCCCCACTCAGGTACACATCCTCCTCATTTACCTGCTTGTTTTCTGTTTCCCCGGGAGAGTGGGAAGCCCTGTGGGGGCTGGCGGCTGTGCAGTGCTCCTTTCTACATTTCTGGTGCCTGGAAACATGGAACATTCCAGGCATGAAGGGTCGCAGGTTGAATGAAGTACAGGGCGCCTGTCCCCAGAGCCCTGCCCTGCCTACGCCCAGGCTGCCTCCCCTTCTTGATGTTTGTAGAATTCAAACCCAAGGAGTCAGCCCTTCACTTATGCCACTTCATTGAGTTTCCGTTGCCCTTAGTATAAAGGGAACAACCCTCACCTCTAGAAATTTTTATATCTCCCTTTATCCCAGATTTAAGGTTTATAAAAAACTGTGTATTTTTTATGGATTACACTTATATTTAACCAAAAATGTAACTCTAGCCCTAACCTTAAAGTCTAGAAGATACAATATGTATTTTTCTTCCTTGAGTGTTTTTATTTTACAGAATAATTTTGGTTTGTCTTCACATATGATACGATTATAAATACTTAGAGCCTACCAGTAGGCTTTGCTTGATTACAATTTTAAGGGCTCAGAGCTTAAGATGTGAGATATGAGAACCCCATGGTGTGAGGGCAAAATGGCACTCACGGGGTGTGGGTCTGACTATAGTCCTTTACTGGGGTGAAGACCCTTTGTCATTCTATTTCTATGTGATGGATACGGGGTGGGGGTGGTTGACTTCCAATCCTGTTTCTCTCTGTTTCATCAGTTTCACGTTCTTTGTGGAAGAAGGAGGAAAGCCCCTCCCATCTGCTTCTGCTGAGGCTTGTTAAGCCGTGGCCTTGGGGGCAGCTGATCAGTGGTGAGAAGCGGCGAGTACCGGCAGTGTTTGGAGTCATTGGGCATGGACAGCCTGTGGCTATGCCAACCCACGGCCTGGCTGTGCTTCACGGAGGGTGTCACCTTGGTGGAGATATAGAGGCGAATCATGCTAGCATGACAGAGCCCACTGAACTTCCTGTGGCCTGGTATTTGGGGAAGAGGTGAAGACAAGTAGGTCCTGGGCCCTACAGCTGGGCAGCGGCCAGCGTGCACTGCAAGGTCCTCAGGTCAGTATATTTCAGGGTGATTTTTTCCTATCACTGAGTCCATGAAATGGAATGGAAGTGTCCTTCCTAACTATTTCGGGGAGCATGTGGGAATAAGACTGCTTCTCCTAAGCCAGCGCTGCTTGTATAATATGTGGTCCCAAGAAATTACAGTGAATCTTGGGGCATCTGGGGGGCTTAGTCGATTGAGTGTTCGACTCTTGATTTCAGCTCAGGTCATGATCTCATGGTTTTTGGGTTGGAGCCCCACGTTTGGCTCCCTGCACGGAGCCTGCTTGGGCTTTTCTCTCTCTCCCTCTCTCTCTGCTTCTCCCCTGCTCATGCTATTTCTCTCAAGATAAAGAATTAAACTTAAGAAAAGCTTAAAAAAATAAAAGGACTCTCTCTGTGGCAAACTGAACACCCCCCAACGCATACCCTCGGTTGGTGTTCTGTTTCGTTTTCAACAGTGGGTCAAGGGGCTCCCTCCAGCGCTTGCAGGAGGTGTTTATCTGCGTGGGTCAAACCCCAATGCTGCCTTGTGTCAACTCCAGGAAGAACTCGGCAAGTGCATGAGGTTGCCTGCATCGTGTACTTCAGTTCCAGGGGCCACGGTGAGTCAGGCAGGAGCTTTCCGTCCTACTCACGCGTGTTCTTGCGGAACCGCTCCGTGACCCAGAGGAGGACACCTGTGTGCCTCCGAGGGACTCTGTGCCCCCGCATCAGGGCGTCCTCCTCCACCAGGCGTGGCAGGTGCACAGCCCGTCCCCGGGAAGTAGAGTCCAGAATGACAACCACAGAGAGAAGGGACTTTGCAGACAGGGAGGTTGGAGCTCCAGAGATGGAAAGAGAAGCCAGGGCAGACGTGTGCACAGGGGAATTACTTAGTGCTCGTTCTTCCTTTACAGCCATGAACTCTCCTCCAGTTCCCCAAAGTTTCCTCCTGCGCTGCCTCCCATACCCTGCTCTGTGCAGGGAGAGCTGCCCAGGGGTGCGTCCTGGGTCCTGGAGCGTGTCCTGGGTCCTGGATGACTCCCTGGGTACCAGGGGCACCGCCTAGGTTTTGGGCATGTGTCCTGCATACCTGGAGTGTTCCTTGGGTTCTGTGGGTGCACCTTGGATTCTGGGAATGAGCCTGGGTTCCGGGGCATCTAGCTCCACCCTGGGAAGCATGCAGTGGCCAGTGTCAGCGGCACCTCGCGCTCCCTGGCCTTGCCATCCTCTCCAATAAAGCATTTGATTTGGTCTCTGAAGGCCTCCCAGGCGCCCACGGAGCGAGGCTCTCAAAGGGCCGCGGAGGGGAGCCACCGTCTCGCTGTGATCCCCAAGGCGGCTCAGGGGCTCTGGAGGCCAGGCTGAGCTGATAATTGTCACCGCTAATGGTCCCTGTGATTTCTGCCAAGCCCTCTGGTCAGCGAGCGCTCCCCAGGAAGCCCAGGGTTCGGGCTCTACTTTCATGGCACCAATTAACTTCCTCTGCCTTTTCTTGTGGGTCCGTGGAATTACTCTGCACTCTTTACGAGGATGTTTAGCGATTCTCATCGACTGTTGAGGAGCCTGCTGGGACACTGCCAACTGATCTTAACAAGCCCACTTACTGCAGGGTTTCCCACTGCTTTCCTGGGCGAGGAACTCCTTAACCAAAGGCACAGCTCCCAGGAGAACTTCGAGAAGGTGCCTCGTTACGAATATTTTGATGTTGAAAATGTTCAGCACGTAAGTTGGTTGTGAAGCCGGCCAGTGTGCTTGGAAGAACAGGGTGGGCCTTGGGCGAACTTGGAGCAGGGTGGGCTTCTGATTCGGCCCCTCCGCCTTTTATCCTTCGCTCTTCTTTCTTCTCACCCTGGGCCCGCCGGCCTCAGCTGCGCGCCGCCCCTCCACCGGCCACACTGAAAGCCCGCGCGCTAATTGGTGATTAGGCACTAATGCATGGCGATTGTTGGCTTGCTTCCGCTCCTGGATAACTTTGTTTTCCTTTTTATATTCGCTAGCGCCTTTCATGTCTTAACAAGAGGGGCCAACTTGTGTAAGATTTCAGAAATGGTAGGTGGGCGAGATCTGAACTTCGGGCTCCCCCCGCAAATGCACAGTCTGGGTGACTGCGCGTGGCACGCGGAGCTGTGACTGGCTCTGGGACCAGGGGTGATGGGGCTGCGTGAGGGAGAGGGGGTGGGGTGACCTCTCCAGTCCCGCCTGCAGAGAGGGGAGGGTCTCTGGATGTTCTCTGTGGGGTAACAGAGGATGAAGCTTGTGTGTGATGTACCTGGGAGCCCAGGCTGGCGGGACAGCCTACAAGGTCAGACTCTGTTTGAGGCATCAGGTAGGTGGAGAGAGCCTCCTGCTAGAAACACACACAGTAGGAGATTAGAATTTACCATCAGGCAAGCTGAGGGGTAATCAGCTTATTACAGTAGGAGTCTTGATTACCCAAGAGCAGGTGGAATGAGTCAGAAACAAAATCAATCCAATAAATGAGGGAGAGCGATGTTTATGGATTCACCATGGGGTTGGGTTCTGAGAATGGATTCATTTTTATCTTCCTGGATTCCCCGGGCACAGGAGAGAGACAACTTGGAGAAAGACCTTGGTTCTGCGGAGAGACAGTGTTTTCCAGGTTTTGAGCAGTGCTGTCTGAGAGGGCCTGTTGCAGGGATGGGGTGTTCTACGTCCGCACCGTCCAGGATGGAAGCTGCTCACACACCCAGCCTGCGAGCGCAGCGGCCGTGGCTCGTGCACCTGAGGAACTGACGATTCCCTGCCGTTTGCCCTGAAGTATGTTCAGCATCATCCGAATACCCACATGTGGCTGATGGCTGCCCACTAGATAGTAGNGTCAGGGGAGGGGAGGGCAGAGAGGGGATCTGGGGAGGTGGAGGGTGCCAGACGGAGAGGACATTATAGGGCTTGTGGGCACATCTGGGCTTGTCCCTGGGGATGGCAGGAAGCCACAGGAGGGTTTTAGTAGCAGAGTAGTGCACTCAGCTCTAGAGTTTAAAGGAGAGGCGCCTGGTTGGCTCAGGCAGTTAAGTGTCAGATCTCAGCTCAGGGCATGATCTCAAGCTTCATGAGTTAGAGCCCCACATCAGGCTCTGTGCTGTCAGTTTGGAGCCTGCTTAGGATGCTCTGTCCCCCTCTCTCTCTGCCCGTCCCCTGATCTCTCTTTCTCTCTCTCAAAAATAAAACAAGCATGGAGATACTCCCTTCTGGGGTCCATGTACGAGTAAGACGAGGAGCAGGAGAGCAGCCAGAGAAGGTGGCAGTAGATGTAAACACACAATTAACACATACAATGGTAGAGAATCAGGAGGGACAGTTAATGCCAGGACTGGGGCCGGACACTCCACACTGATGATCACACCACCTCTAGAAAAATATCCCAAAGGGAAAGTTGTCTGGGCTTTGCAATCAGCCGTTGGTTGTTGAGAAAGACAACCGGGAAATGAAGACACCGCAGTGGCTGGCTTGCAGGGTGGAGAGCGTCCTTCTGAGAGAGCGGGGCCTGGGCCAGGAGCAGATCTGGACGCACATGCTGGAGTTCTGGCCACCTGGGCAAAGTCAGACTCGGGCCGCCCGCCATGCATCAGGGCGAACCTCTGCCTGGCACAGCAAAGGCAGAACTAAGAAGGGGCTTCTCGGTGAGTGGGGGAAGATGACCCTGGCCAGGGCAGTGTCACTTGGTAGAGGTGACTCTCCTTGCCTAGATGGTGTGGCCCGGTCCTCCTGACACAGAGGTGAAATAGAGGTGTCCTGGAAGCAGAGAAGGGGCTGGCCATGCCACAAGGGGACAGGAAGAGGTGGCCTCCGTGGGACGTGGTGTGACCTAGGAGTTCACGTGGGCAGGTGCTCTGAAAAATGGCGTGACGACTTACTAACTCACCAAGTTACTATTTATTTTACACACCTATTTTTAAAAAGTGTTTTCTTGGGGCACCTGGTTGGCTCAGTTGGTTAAGCATCTGACTTCAGCTCAAGTCACGATCTTGTGGTTCATGGGTTGGAGCCCCGCGTCGGGCTCTGTGCTGACAGCTCAGAGCCTGGAGCCTGCTTCAGATTCTGTATCTCCCTCTCTCTCTGCCCCTCCCCTGCTTATGCTGTCTCTCTCTCTCTCTCTGTCTCTTTCTCTCTCTCTCTCTCAAAAAATAAATAAAACACACACACACACACAATTAAAAAAAGTGTTTTCTTCTCTACATATAAAAAAATAAGGCACAGTATTTGGACTAATCCAGTTCTGTCTGCACAGATCCTTCCTTATTTATCCTAAAGGAAGTAATCATGTCCGTGTGCAAAGCGGGAGCCTGGAGGATGTTCCTCACAGCTTAGTTTATCTAAATTCATGACAGTAGCTCATCGGGTAATTCGGGGGAGGCTACAACCCAGAATCCTGTACATGATGTTGAAAGAAAATATTCAGAAACTTGAAAATTATCCAGATTATATTGATAAGTGATAAAAACCAAGTTATAAAATAACACATAGAGTTTACTCACATTTTTCTCTAAAGGAGTTTATATAAAAAAAGGTCTATACATTCATGGAAAAAATTAGGATCATAAAACAAAATCTGGTTACTCTGAGAAGTTGAATTAGAATCACAGGTGTGTTTTAAAATTGTCCATCAACTGACAAATGGACCAAGAAGATGGGGTTTATCTATACCATGGAATACTACATGGCAATGAGAAAGAATGAAATCTGGCCTGTGTAGTAACATGGATGGACCTTGAGGGTGTTGTGCTGAGCGAAATAAGTCAGACAGAGAAGGACAGATACCATATGTTTGCACGTATAGAAGGATTAGGAGGAACTTAACGGAGGACCATGGAGGAGAAGCAGAAAAATAGTGGGGGAGAGGGAGGGAGGCAAACCATGAGAGACTCTTGAATGCCAAGAAGAAACTGAGGGCTGATTGGGGGGGGAGGGGAAGGGAGAGATGGGCATGGAGGGGGGCACTTGTGGGGATGAGCACTGGGTGTTCTATGGAAACCAACTTGACAATAAACTACTAAAAAAAGAAAATAAAGAAGTTGTATATTTCTCTCCAAAAAAAAATTCCTTTCTTCTCTTTCGTTTTTGTTAATATTGTACAAAAACATCCATTGCTGGAAATTAGAAGAAATTCTTTTTCTGTTTTGTTGAGGGGAAGGGAGGGGCCGAGGGAGAGGCAGGGGAGGCAGAGAGGGCTCTGCCCTGGAGTGAGGTTCCATTTCCCAGAAGCCCACCGTAGTAGATGGTTTTTAGATGTGAAAACACAGGAAGGCTGTTTCCAGTGAATCCTTTGTCCTCAATCAAAAAAGCATTTTCCTCCTTTGTGGAAAGCAAAGTGCAGGCTGTGTCTGGTCCCGGGCATTGAGCTGGCCCCGTCGTGGGGGCCCGGTGGGACCGTGCCTCTGTGAGCAGACAGTGACTCTGTGACTCCGGAGCACTCAGCCGAGAAAGGCACCTCATGCCTGAGCCCGGATCGGTGAGACGCCGTCTAAGGGTGGCTGTGCAGAGCCCCGGGCCCTCCCGGTGACAGCAGCTCGCTGAAATGGGATTGCCTACTCAATTAGCTTGCAGGATTCCCAATCCCAGGGGTCCCGACTGTCAGACAGGATCCACAGGGGTGTGATGAAGGGGGCCTGTCAGTGGGACCCAGGCTGGGGCAGGGCCCTCTATAAATGACATTCATAAGCCCTGCAGACGCTGGGGCACAGACCTGGTGTCCCGTGGATGGGACAGTTCAAGGTTGTTTAATTGGATCCCTGCTCCCTTTTGGCACAATCATTTTGGTGACGGGTTGGCCTTCCGTTAGAGAAAAAAAAAAAAGAATCCTTTAGATGTTTGGGTATTTCTGCTCAGGTGTGACTTTCAGGTTAAGGCGGAGAGCGGACCTTGCGGACAGCCGGGCGGGGCTCTCCTATGCCTGCAGGCGCCACTCCCCGGCCCCAGAGTCCCTTTGGGAAGACACATTGCTCCGGAAGGCACTTAAACTGGCCTTTTGGAACAGACTTCAAAGCCTGATGCCCATTCGTTCAATTATTCTTAAAACCGTCAATGTCGTCCTCCGCGGAAGGCAGGTTTCTCTCTGGAAATTGGCAGAAGTCGTTTGGAGCTGAGTATGAGGAAGAACCGTAACGTAAGAGGGAGATGTGACCCTGTGGAGCACACCGGAGCCCATTCTGGTGGGCAGAGGGCCCTACGGGGGACACGTCTCCTTGTGGTGTCGAGGGCAGAGTCTCAGAGAAATCACAGGACTCGTCCAAGTTCACCTGGGCAGAGAGGGGCAGAGCTACGGATGAGAGTCAGTGTGCTGATGTCTGGCCTCAGGCGGAGTGAAGCCTGATGGGTTCCACCAGGTGACCTTCTGCTGTTAACGACTTCCAACCACATGACGCTATATTCTAGAAAGCCCCACGTAAATGCGGCTCCAGTCCTGTGCCCACGGCTGGTTTTGGGCATCAGAGGTGCTTCCAGATCAGACCCCTCTGGAAAGTCCCCAAACGCTGTTTCCAAGCTTATGGAGATGTGAAGATCAGTCTTATGTGGATGATGAGATTTTCTCTGTCTCTCGTCGGAAAGTTTTGGTGTCAGATATGGGCTGTTTTTCTTTATTGTGTGCTGAGGTCACGTATTTTTCGAGGTGGAGAGATAAACGTTTTTCTTCCAATAAAACAGTCTGCCATTTAAAACCCTGCCTCTTTGGACGCAACCAGAGCAGAGATCATTCAGCACACATGTCCCCAGGGGTCTGCTCCTCCTTCAGGGGACGGTGGCTTCTGCACCCACCCAGAAGTTAGGCTGGTGTTTTTCTGCCTTTCATGAATTATTTGGACTTTATCTTTAATATATATTCAGATGTTGATCTTTTCATGAATTCAGACAGGGCTTTTACGTTCTGGACTCCATTCGTGAGGTTTTGATGCACTCAGTGTGGTGTTCCGTGGTTGCAGGTAGGGTCTGGAGTCCTGTATGAAGTATTTGTCATTTGGGCTGTCACGAGTCTTGACTGTTAGTATTTTTTCCCCAGGAGTTTTTCATATTTCTTCTAGAATCAAAAACTTAGAATTTCAGGTTCTTTTGTGTTTTTTCTTCTCCCCCTCCTCCTCTTCTTCCTCTTCTTCCTCCTCCATCCCCTCCCTCATTGTCTCTGTCTCTCTCTGCTTCTCCTTAGCAAGATCTAATGAGAAGAGCATGAAGCGGCTGGACCTGGTGCTCACTGCTGCAAAGGCCCCCAGGAAGAACGGGGCAGTGGTGGCCATTACAATGGGCACCAAAGCACTCTGGGGCTGGCTGTTGGCATGACCAGGCATTACCAGGGCCCCTAAAATGTCACGGGCAAGGAAAGAGTGATGTGAAGCCTTTGGAGGCCGGCAGGTAACTGCAGGACAGGACTCAGGAACCCAGAGAGCGGCCAGAGGCAGACAAGGTCTGGGGCAGCAGCCACACAGCAGTGTCCTCACGGACGGAAGACTCCATCTTGGAAGCAGAGAGACGCGAAGTGAATGTTTAATACCCTGGTTGAAGAAGATGGCATCTCCTGTGATTGGAATGATATAGAATTAATGTGTATCTGCAACAAATATCATTAAGATTCAGTATTCCTGGGCACCTGGGGGGCTCAGTCGGTTAGGCATCTGACTTTGGCTCAGGTCATGATCTCACGGTTCGTGGGTTCGAGCCCCGCGTCGGGCTCTGTGCTGACAGCCAGCTCAGAGCCTAGAGCCTATTTCAGATTCTGTGTCTCCCTCTCTCTCTGACCCTCCCCTGCTCATGCTGTTTCTCTCTCTCTCTCTCTCTCTCTCTCTCTCAGAAATAAATAAAACAATACAAAAAAGATTCAGTATTCCTCACAGAGATGGAGAGTCAGGAAAGGAAGGAAGGATGCAAGGCATTTCTCTCGGCTCCATGGAAAACCGGAAGATCACTGGCCTATGAATCAGCCAAACTGGGGGTGCTGGGGACACACAATTGCATCTGAGAATGTTTCTTTTGTGTTTAGAAGTATTGCACGATCCCAACCCCAGACAGCAGTTTGACTGGAGAGGACATCTCCTTGGGCCGTCAAGTCCCAAGGCCCTGACTTGCTGGGCCTGATCTGGTCTGGTTCTGGTCATGGGTGACATTGGGCTTCTGCTGCCCATGACTCGCGGTGGCTGGTTTCGAGGCAACAGGTACCTGAGCTGTCCTGCCGCCATGCCTCTACTCTCCGGAAACTGGGCCATTCCCTGGGCCTCCCGCTCGGCTCCACTACAGCCCCTCCTCTTCTTCCGCCCCTGCCTCTACCCACTCTGGCTCGCAGAAGCCTGTTTCTTTCTTGTTTCAGTATTTTTAGAAGGAAGGTAGTGGCATCTTCTAAGATAGGGGTTGTTGACTGATGTACTGATGCCGGGACTCAAACCTGTCTTGAAAGGCTGCCTTCCCGGCATGTGGTGGGTTTCGTATCCTTGGAGCCACAAAGCTGGCATTGTTTTGAGAGGGTTAACTAAGATTAATGAGCAAAGAAACATGAAGCCATAAAGGATCAGCATTTCCAATCAATGACTGAATAAATTTAATGTGTATTCCATCTGCAATTTCTTTGGCGCGAACACGCAGACGCCAATTCTGAAAGCGGTTGCCTCTTTAAGTTTCTGAATAATCCGCTAAGACAAAAAACAGGGTGTACTTCCAGTTTAACAGTGTTTTACTTAAGGTTTGTACCACAGTCGATGTATCGATCAAGAGGAATTTGTAGAATACAGAGGTGCGTTTAATAAGAGCTGGACAGAGGACTGCAAACCTCGCTATTCCCAAGACTTTAACACTTGCGAATTGCAGCTTCAGCATCTGATTTGGGAGGGGAAAGGAAAGGAGAAGAAAAATAATTGTGGTAGCGTAATGGGGATGGCAAAACGAGAGGTCTAATTCCTACCCAGTGCCCACGCTATGAAATCAAGGAGAATCTGCATAGGTGTTCCAAGGGAACTTTGCGCATTAGCTTCTCAGAGAATGTGTATTTAAGTAGTGCGTAATGACTGTTTCAGGCAGGGAGCCGTGCGAAGCCTCTGTCCACTTTATTTCTGACATTAGCCCTGTACCAACAAGAGAACATCTCTCTCTTTTTATCACCCCCAGATTAGCCTAGAGCGGCCTCCTTCTTCCCGACATTTGAATAACAAGCTTGATGAAGCCACTTAACTCTCTCCAATTACAGGTGCCAAGTGGGGGTACACAAAAGAGAGGCCTTTTACATGTGTGAATGGTTTCACAGCCCAGTGTCATAATCAGATTCGAGAAATTGAACTTGCAGAAAGTTTGTGCTAGCCTGGTGGATTTTCATTTCAGACGTTGTCAACTCAAGGGCATTTGGACCAATCAATATCTGTCTGTCTTCTCGCACATAGAAAGTTAGCTATTAGAAAAGAGAGGCTTACAGCAGACTCAGCCAATACCATTAGCCCTAGCCCTAGGGCAGTTCTGTCCATGTGCCCGGGTAGGCACCTGCCCCCTCCCCTCCCCCACCATTAGGGAGGCCACTTGGGATGTCATTTGGACAGAGCGGGCAAAGAGCACTTCTTTATTCTTTCTCTTTTTTACACCCAGACTCCCCCAAAATCAATAAATCTGTTCTTTGCTTATTTTCAGAACTTTACTTCAATATAAGCAAGGACTTTCCTTCCAGCAACAAACTTGGCTAACACCATGTCAAGCTTATGTGTGTGTGTGTTTTCTTTCTCTGTTTCAATTTGAAAAATAATTGGAAATAATATCTGATTGATGTTCTCTCTCTCTCTCTCTCTCTTTTAGCTAAAGATTTCCTTGATAAAAGACCTCAATCCATCTCGGCTCATGATTCAGCACTGATTTTCCACTCTGGGTGTCCTGCTGTGCCCTGGAGTCATTGTGGGAAATTAAGGAAATGCAGTATTGTTTCCTTAATCAGAGAAAACTTTATCCCGATTGTGTTCTTTGAGTGCTGTTTTGTATTTCCTTGTTACTGATGCTTTTCCTGTGATTTTTGTTCTGCACTGAACTACTCCCTGACAGAGAAAACCCTGAAGCAGTTAAGATACCAGGAAAGGGAGAATTGAGAATTGGTTAGTGGAGCTTTGGAGTCTCTCCCAACAGGTCTTAGAATTTTGTTCAGCTTATTGTGACCTTTCTTTTTCTTTTCTTCCCTTTTTCCTTCCTCCTTTCCTTCCTTCCTCTCACTATCTGTCTCTCTCTCTCTTTGCCTCTCATTAGTAAGATCTAATGAGAAGAGCATGAAGCGGCTGGACCTGGTACTCACTGCTGCAAAGGCCCCCAGGAAGAACGGGGCAGTGGTGGCCCATTACAATGGGCACCAAAGCACTCCGGGGCTGGCTGTTGGCATGACTAGGCATTACCAGGGCCCCTAAAATGTCACGGGCAAGGAAAGAGTGATGTGAAGCCTTTGGAGGCCGGCAGGTAACTGCAGGACAGGACTCAGGAACCCAGAGAGCGGCCAGAGGCAGACAAGGTCTGGGGCAGCAGCCACACAGCAGTGTCCTCACGGACGGAAGACTCCATCTTGGAAGCAGAGAGACGCGAAGTGAATGTTTAATACCCTGGTTGAAGAAGATGGCATCTCCTGTGATTGGAATGATATAGAATTAATGTGTATCTGCAACAAATATCATTAAGATTCAGTATTCCTCGCAGAGATGAAGAATCAGGGAATTCCAGTGGGTCTGGTGGCTAGAGCCATTCTCCGCGGCCTGCCCCATCTGCAGACAGAAAGGGCATGCTCCATGGTAAAGACATCTGCTGGCAGACAAAAGTAAAGATGTGAATTTCCTCTCAGATTCCTGGACAAGCACAAGACTTCTAGTCCTCTCTTTTAATGTGACTCTGGATTGCTCTTTCCCTGACAGTTGCTGTAGAGAGAGAGAGAGCATGGGCTTGCTGCACGGCACGGACATACTTTTTGTTTTGGTGTAATTAGCAAGGGTAATTTTCTGGCATGGCTCCGGAATGGTCTGTGAGGGCTTTTCATATCTGAAAGCAGAGGAGAGCTCAAGGTGAGATCCCGAGCCTTAGCAAGGAAGACCAGTTCAAACCTGGAGCTAAAAGCGGAGAGGCTAGGATTTCGGCGAGACCCCAACGACGGGCTTGCTCGGGCCTCCAGGCAAAATTTCTCACTGGGTTCCCTGTGGGAGCTGCTCAGGATGGGCCTACGGGGTCTGGAAAGTGGATGGCGCTGTCCTGTCTTCCTTTTTGAATGAGAATATAGAGCCTTCATTTAGGGGTTTGCTTTACCGCCCTGGCCTAATGCTCATCAGCCGTTCTCAGTTGTGTCTTTGCTCATCTCTCTTCCCCAATGGTAAAGACACAGTTTGTGTGTTTTTATTCACTTTTGCATCTTCAGTATCTGTCAAAGGACTGTCCAGAGACATCCCCCACACATAAGAAGACAAATGTGTCACTGAACACACTAATCCAACTTTTTTTTTTTTTTTTTTTTCGATACCAAGACTTTCTCAATAAAGGAAGCTGAGTGCTGATCGGTAAGGCTCATCTTGGCACATACCTCACTGCTTCCCAGACCTGACTTTGGGTGGCCCTAGCCCAACATGGAGCCCTGACTCAGAGTCCTGCTTGCTGGCTTGGATCTAAAGGATATACTCCATACCGCCCGCCCCCCTTCCATACATTCCCCTCCCCTGTCCCAAGGAGAGGGGATGGCACTAAGCCTGGGTCGCCAATCATAACACCCCATTTCCTGGTCATGTGCTTCATCTCCATGTGGTCATGTGACAAAATGGAATCTAAGTCTAATCGAAGCTGAGCGAGTTAAAGGAAATCTTATCTTCCTAGTGGGGTAGCTGGGCTAATATGAGCCTGGAAGCTTCCAGAAGCTCTGGTCTTGTCCTCAAAGAGAAGTTCAGCTGGGGGAAATTAGAGGGTGGCTCCTGGATCCAGCTGTCCTCACCCATTCCTTGTAACTTCCCAGCTGTGTGCATCAGGCATCCCTTCTTTCTCCCCAGCTTGTTTGGATTGTTTCTGGCACTGCCACCAAAAAAGCCTTGATGAGTAAGAAATCTCAAGATTCCATAGGAGTTTTAAAAGTCTGAATGTTTGAGTCCTCATTTTTTAGGTCCTTATTCCTAAAAGAGAAAGGCTTCCATGGTCCAAAAGATAAAGAATTGTATAGGTACCATATGGTCCTTCTAAGAAATTGAAACAGGACGATTTTTTAAAATATTTAAACTACCGTTCCTTCTAGTATTCATTTTCAAATGTATATGTGGTTCTTGGCAAATAAGAGACTATTTGTATTAATTGGTGCCCTTTTTAAAGTACATTCCCTTGCAGTCCTTTATCTCTAGATAAACATGGAGCTTCTTAAACACTGGAGGGAAATCACACTTGTGTTTTAGTATGGCTTCTCCTCTGTGAGTAAAATGAATGGATTTGGGAGCAAAAATAGCCCCTTCTTCAATAGCTGCAACATTGAAATCTTCGTTTCCAAGGCAGTCAGATCCCATAGCACTTTTTCACTGTAACAATGAGGTTGAGTTAAAAAAATATAATAAAGCCATCATCATCTTCAGAAGTGTCAATTTAAAGCCCAAAGCAGGGAGTTTGGGCTCTCACCTACCATTTCTTTTCTTCTGCCAGTTCTAAAAATTAAACTCCCTATAACTATAGCTTTCTTTTCATTCAATCTGAACCTGAGCTGCAAGATTGGAGGAGTTTAAGTTTAAAAGCAGCACCACCTCTGAAACAGCTACATAAGCCCACCTTTTGACCAACCATCAGAGGGAACATAAATGTGCTTAGTAGAGCACAGATTTTTGTCTGTTCAGCATCCTTTTCTTTGAAAAACGGGTGCTTTTGCATTCTAAAATGGTCTTGCTCAAATCCTGAGGGCTAGCCCGCACCCCCTCCTTCTGCCTTTTAGCAGAAGGGGAGCCTCAGTGTGTGTACTTGACCTCCAGTCAGAGTACACAGAGTACCCCTCCTCAGCATCAGTGATTGTCTGGAGATTGGGTTCAAGATCCCACTGGGTCACAGGGAGTCCTCTGGGCTTGTGTTGGAGCTTTCAGGAAAGGAGCTCACTTGCTCTGGGATCATGAACTGTAAGGATCAAAGTTTAGAGCAATGGGCAACATCTGCCTGAGGGTACAACCCAGCAGCGGGAAGCAACAGCTAGAAGATGGAGTTGTCCGCCTGCCTGGGTTGAACCTTGAGCTCTAGTCATGGAGGAAGTGGACCCTGCCTCTTCCCCTAGACTTTCCAAATTATTTGAGGCTAATGGTTGTCTTTTGTGCTTAAGCTATTACTTATGTCCCAAAGAGTCCCAGTGGCTAGAGTGTGGAAATTAAGAACTCCTTTAGTTTTTAAGCTAACTGCTGTCAAGGTGTCTAGACATGCTATTTATGTGTCTAGGCCAGTCTGGGAAATGGTGTTCCTTTGTTTAAGCCACTGGTTTCAGCCACTCATGACTTGTTGGGTATAGGATGCACAGTGTACCTTTATGGTTCTGTCCATTCGTTCATTTCCCCTAAGTGGCAGATTCAAACAGTAGGGTTAGCCTCCTTCCAGAAGCACCAACAGTGGGTTGCAGACCCTGAAGATTGTACAATTGACAAAACATTGAAAGCTTTCGGGAGAAAAGACAAATGGATGGAGAATCTGAGTCAGGCTAAGTGAAGTTGACATTTAGTGGGTGAAAGCCCCGTGTTACAAAAAGCTGCTGTACTACTGGACGTCAGTCTTGACTTGGGCCAGATTTGTCATTTGGCTTGTAAGCAGAACGTTCCTGTGAATCCCGGCAACGTGGTGTCTTCTGGTCGCAGGGTTTGTAAAGCTGGAGAGCTATCTGCAAATAATAGAAATGGTAGACGTTGGCAATGTTCCTCAGCATTTTAACAAGCACATCTGCTCCATTCCAGCCTCTAGACTTTGTCTTGTCTGTCCCAGGCTGGGGAGGAAAAGTGTTGCCCGGAGAGAAACCTTACTACGGAGGAGAAGGGCGGGGTTGGGGGGAGAGAAAGGAGGGTGAGCCAGAAGTTGTATTTCTGAGATGAAAAAACAAACAAGCGAAAACAACTGCTTTTTTCTACTCCTCTGATTCTTGCTTTTTAAAGGTTAAAAACCTCAGCATACAGATGTCTCTTCATGCCCACCATGACTGAGTTTGTATGGGACGGGCTGCTCGGACACAGGAGCAAGGCTTGGCTGTTTTGGCCTTGACTCGCCCTCCTGGCCAGCTCTGCCGGGCAACAAATCTAATAACAGAGTAGGGTCACAGGAGGAAAGGTCTGGAAAAGTGGGAATGGGAACCAAAGCAGACAGGACAGCAAAACAGCTCTTTAGCTGTGAAGTTGCAAGTGCCGTGAATACAAAACTCAGCCAATGGGTCACCTGTCATGATTGTTTCTGAGATGTGAGATCCTAAGCGGGCGCGGTGGCTGGTTTTGCAGAAACAATGTATTTTATTTTAATAGAATTGTACATTCACATCAGTTGTAATAACCAATGCAGAGACATCATGCATATCCTTCACTCCCGTTTCTGTAACATCTTTCGTAGTAACTATCACCAGGATATTGACGTTGATACAATCCAGCCATCCTATTCATATTTAATGTCTTACACACGGGGTGTGAGTGCGCATGGTGTTTCCTTCTACGCAGTTGTACAGATGTGTGTGATCTCCAGTGCAGTGAAGACGTGGAACAGCTCTACCATGAGATTCCCCTGTATCTAAACATTTCACTCTTTCAGTGTTTCTGTTGTGGTCGTTAAGTGTGATTTTTCATTGTTGGGAGCCTTAATGTTTTCATGAAAGACCAAGGGAAAATAGGATTCCAGGCACCAAAGTTTGCCTTCAGCCCCCTCCTGGGATCCCCGTGGGACCCTTGCCTGTGGTTGCCACAATTAAGACTCCTCGAGATAGATGCGGAGGGATGCCATGTCTGGGAGGGATCGTCCTTTCGATTTCTCTGCACTGATCTTCCTACTCACTGGTCATTATTCTGAAATGAAACCATGAGCTCTTCATGTTGAAATGCCAATACCTCTCCCCTCAGCCGCGCTCCTCGCCTGTCAGCTCATTTGGTTACAGCCTTCTCACATTTACTTAACTTGATGTATAGGAATAATGGAATATAATGAAAATTCTTTGCAAACGATTGATTTTCTTCTGTATGCATCCATATGGTCCACAGAATGTAGTTATTTTTAGTTGGGGCCATTCTCCGGCCATATTTTCAGTATAATGTATTATGAAGAAAGACTGTGGATTTAGTCAGGGATTCTAAAAACCAGTGCATCTAAAAATCAGTGTTAAGGAAGAACTGCCTGTTCTGTGACAGCCCTTTCCAGGACTCTGTCCCAAAGTCTTTCCCTGCACTTCACAGACACTTGGCCCATCTGAATGAATCTCAGCACCTTGTGGGCCAGCTCGGCACACCCCGACAACATGCCAGCAAATTTTCACATAAAATTATGCAGATCTAGTACAATTACTATAAACATTAAATGGAAGTGCACGTGGGTGGCTTAGTCGGTTAAGCGACTGACTCTTGATTTCAGCTTAGGTCATGATCTCACAGTTTTGCGAGTTTAAGCCCCACATGTGGCTCTGTTCTGATAGGGCAGGTTGGGATTCTCTCTCCCTCTCTCTCTGCCCGACCCCTTCTCATGCTGTCTCTGTCTCTCTCAAGATAAATGAATAAACTTTAAAAAGTAAAAAATAAAAAAAATAAACCTCAAGTGAGCTAACAGACATAGAGTTGGTCCTTAATAAATGCTAGTTTTATCATTTGTCAATGATGTAGCACCTTCTAGGAACTAGGCATTTGCCAGATGGCAAGGGCAGAGAAATAATAAAAGCTTCCCCTACCCTCAAGAGAGGCATGGTCCAATTGGTTTCAATAGTTATACTTCAGTGTATTCAGTGCTTTGATAACCATTCCCCTATAGGGGATCTATGCTTGCTGGGAGCCAAGGAAAGTCTTTCTTGAGTTGATCATTCTCACTTGTTTGGATCTTGGGACAGATGTTGAAGGACCCAGGCTCTGAAAAGAGGGAAGGTCCTTTGAGGCAGAGAGGAATGTGTAAGCGAGGTCCAGAAGTGGGAGAGAACATGGAGCCTTCAGAAGTCCCATGGGATCAGAGACACAGTGTGGGAAAAGGAGAATGGAAAGGGGTGTGTGGAGAGGTCAGGAGGGATCAGACTCTGAGCGCTAAGTGGACCTTCCAAAGCTGAGTTATTCAACATGGAGGGTTGAGTTCTGGGTGGTCGAAGCGGCCACCTGCAGAGCTGAGATCTGGCACCTGGGGTGACTGGGTTTAGAGCCAAGACCTCATGCATCTTCTTGAGGGCCTGGGTGTTTCAGAAGCCCTCCCTCCTGGTTGTGGGGGGCTCCCAGCTCCAGACACCAGTACCCTGATGCCGAACCCACATGGCTGCCAACCAGTGATGGAGCCTCGGGAAAGTCATTTTGTAAACTGGAGACTGGGTCTGTAAACCCCTTCCAGAGCTGATGTTCTTTGATTCTCATGGTTGTACAATACCACTAAAAGAAAAAGTCAAGAAGAATATGATAGCAGATGTTTTCCATTGCTGTGAAAATTTTGTCCCATGCCAGAAATCTCCATGTCTAGTGGGATCTACCAAGAATTTTGAAATCTAGCTATCTTCTCATACAAGATAAATTCTATTCAATTACAGCTACTTAGATTCAATTTTTTTTTAGAGAGAGAGGGGGAGAAAGAGAGGTCATGAGCAGGGGAGGGACAGAGGGAGAGGAAGAGAGAATCTTAAGCAGGTTCTGTGCCCAGTGTGGAGTCTGATTCGGGACTCATCTGACTATGAGATCGTGACCTGAGCGAAAATCAAGAGTTAAATGCTTAACCAACTGAGTCACCCAGGAGCCCCAATTCATTCCATTTTTAATTAGTTTGTCACTGAAGCAGGGTTGGGGCTCACATAAGTGGAAATCTGCAGTGAAGTTTGCCATTGCTTATAGGAAGCCAGCTCTGTGTTTTGGAACTTATAGCCCCTGTCTTACTTGATCCATCTGAGAAGAGACCGTTGTTGGTTCAGATGTGCATTGACACTGTGTGCTGATTGACAGCTCACTCTCGGGGCATTCACCCCACCCACTGGGGCCTCTCCCAGGATGGCCCTTGGACAAAGATTTGGCTGGAGTTGGCCCGGGTGTGTTTGGTGGATTGGTTTCCTGCATGTCCAGAGCAGGCTTTCCTGGGAGGAAAGGGGAACTCCTAGGACCTGGGAGTCCTACTGCCCCATGGCTTCCATCACTGTCTTGCTGTGGCTGACTCATCTTCCTATGCCTTCAGCGTGTCTATTTCCCTATGTGCCTTTCCTTCAGAGACTACGGCTGTCCGACCAGACCCGTGTTTAGATGGCTGCTGATAGTCAATGAAGTGATGTTCCACACCAGCAAAGCATAATTAGAAGTGGGAAGAATATCCTGAGACCAGCCAGTACCTGCAGACTCCGGAACTAGCCTATTGAGGTTGGCATGCCTCATGATCCAGGAGGAGCCTAATGGGCTGGGCCATTCTACTTGGTACTGCCCCACTGAGCAGTGCACTGAGTGAAACTCAGAGGAGCTCTCTTCATTGTTGCATGGCCAAGTGTCTCCCACTTTGCAGGTACTGCTCTGGATAGATTGTGTTCTCTAATGAGCCTTGTAATGTTGGGCAGGTGATCTCCACCTGTGAATCCTTTGCAGACCCAGAAGATGTGCCCCCCCATGGACTGGGAGCCTCATAGCATTTCATCTGAGATGAAGTGTCCTCTGTACGTAGGAAAAGTCTGTGGTTACCTGGGGCCCAGCTAAGGGATAGAAGGAGCCTGGGATAACTTTGTGCTGTAGCAGATGAGAATCTATTGCCCACTGAGGATCTGTGTCATAGATGTGGACAATCAAGGGGTGCACCAAAAAGGGGCATGGAGAATGCAAATGTCTCCAGATACTTCAAGTTTCTGAGGACAGAAATCTGACCTTGTACCCAGTGTGAACTCCATGCCTTGCTCTGAGGTAGGCACATGGAGATGCATTACACAGGCCATGAACCTGACCCTAATTGCTGCTTTCCCTGTGTGGATCAGAAACACCTGCACGTGGCCACCAGCTTCAGGCTGTTCAAGCATCCTTCATGTCCCTGCAATCTGGATGGAGCCCGCACCACTGGGCCTGGGAACGTGCAGGGCGGTGGGGGGCCAGTGCCCTTGGACCTAGATGGACTCGCAACAGGATAAGACAGAGCATCTCCACAGGATGCTTTCCCAACCCGTGTGACAGTGAGCTACCTCCGGAAGGCATTGCACTGGGGTGTGGCTCCTCTGACTCCTTGGGCCTCCTCCCTCTGGCCTCAACAAGCCTCCCTTTCCCCCACACCTGTCTTCCCCCTTCTGTCCAGATGGATATGTCCATTCACAGTGTGTAGAGCTTATTCGTATTAATTTATATCTCTGGTTCAAAGAGTGAGAGCATGCTCATTTTAGAATATGTAGAAATAAAGAAAAGCACACAGAATACAGAAAGAAAGTCACCCTTACATATTCTTTCCATGTTTTGATGCATCGCGCTCTGTGGCTTTGTCTGTTTTGTTAATGTGTTTGGGAGCATCTGCTATACACCGTCCTAATGTCCCCTTCAATGTCCCTGCCCTTCTTCTCTTCCTTGGGCTCCTCCCCCCACCCTGTGCCTTCTCCAAGGCTTGCTGGGTTCCCACCCTTGTGTTCTTTAGAACGTCCTTTGACCATCCAGCACTCAGGGCTCCTTCTGTGAGCTCCGGAGCCCTGTCTGTGCCTTTTGCCAGTTCCTAACTTGTATTGTTCTCCAATTTCATCCAACCTTTGTGGTTGGGGAGGGGGGGGTGCCCTTCTTTTTCTTTGCACATCCACTAGCATCTAATGTTGGGCTGCGAAAAGGATTCTTGAGCAAGATATATGAAGATGTTATGGAAGAATAAAAAATTAACGTATTCATAAGAACACGCATCTTCATTAATCATTGCAGTCTCAGCCACTAATCTCTTTTATGCTCTACTGGTAAGAGTTAATGCACTTCATGATTTTCGTTCCTGGAAAAGTTGGTTGTGGACTTGAGTACGCTCAGTGCTCTCTAGACAGGGTTGAGGGAGCCTGGAAACAAGCATTCCCTACTTACTTGGGCGGAGCTGTTCTTGGCAGAGTGCATACGCTGGGGCTGGTGAGCAGAGGGGTCTCTCACATCAGCCCCGATCCCTGCTCCCTCCTTCCTCTCCCTCTGGCTGGTGTAAGAAAAAGGAGCAGGAAGCACACAGGTTGGGTTTTGGGGTGCGGGTGACTTTTTGCAGTGTAACTACTTCGCAAGACCTTCCTCCCTTGGCCGTGGAGAATGCGACAGAGATTATGCGATTATTGGTTGTGTTTCAGAGATCAGTGTTCCCTGTCAGGGCACGGGGCTGGGGTGGGGGCGGACAGACCCACACCCATATATTTTAATGTTCTGACCCAACGGGAAATCTCCTGGTTACAAAGACACTGCCTTAGAATTTTAAAAAAACTAATAAATAATTTGTTATAACCACAGGGCATCACTTTGCCATGTTACCTATTATGGAACTAAGATAATATGTAAATTGCTTATTTACAGCATTAAAATAAATAGTGGTTTGGGTATTTTGGCAAAGCTGAGGACATACGTTATAATCCCCCCTCCCTGCTCAGCCATTCCGAGCTTCAGCACACACTTCCTTCCTGCCGGGTCTGGGCTCTTTCCCCGGTTGCAATTACTCTATTATGCTATTAAAGTTCAGAATGTGCAACATGCCCGACCCCTGAAGGCATTTGCCAGTCATTTTTTTTTTTTTTATCTTCCCTAATACCTGTAGCTCCCTTTCTGTGCTAACATTTGACTGCGAGCACTCTGTAGCATCTGCTGGTTAGCTGTCTCTTGAAGGCCACTGGCCTCTGCACCTCTTATGGCCACTAATCGGGCCCCTGTCAGATCTCCGAGGGGGGTGGCAGGCAACACAGTGAATTAAATATCAAGCAAATCAGATCAAATGGCAGCCTGGCCCCCCCCAGGTAAGGAGCGGGCTCCGGGTGGCTCGCCTCTGAGCAGACGCCTGTCCTTCCCCGGTTCACGCAGGGCACGGACCCTTGTTACATCAAGTGCCCCTCGCTTAAGCCCCACTAATTGGGTAGGATTGCTGCCGTCTGATGAGTCATAATTAGGACGAGACGGTTCTACTGGAGCCGTCTTATCGGGCGAAGGGTCAGGGACTAATGACTAGCAGAAGGTAAGGGTTTTGTTGATGCCTGTAGTCTCTGCTGGAAAAAAAAAAAATCCGCTTCTGCTGCGTTTCTTCCGGCAGCAGGCACTGAATCTTTCCCCTCATTTGATTCAGTGACCTCTCAAGTGCATCACTGCCCCGAGGGCTCCGGGCCGTCCAGCAACTGTTAAGCCCCTTGGGCTGATAATCTTCTCCCACGTTTGCCCTTAACACCGGTCACCCCACCATTAGCTGCAGCTGCACTGGTGCTCATTAGAGGCGATCGATGCAGGCGAGATAAAGCAGGGCTGCACCTCCGCCCTCCTAGCTCCTGCAGACTTACAGCCGGGCCACCAACGCCTTCCCGGCAGCCCCGCGAAGAAAGGCGTTCTTTTTTGTTAAGAAAAAAAAGGGAAAAAGGTGGAAAAGGATGAAGAGAAAGTACATATTTACCTTATTGGTCTCGGGATGTCGTTGACTGTCTAGGGGACACGGTGTTTCCGCTGTGATGTGCACTTTTCACATCTTTGCCTCGGATGCTCCTGGAGTTGGGCCCGGCCAAGGTAAAAATGTTTCCTAAGGAAAGAAGGCCTGGCCCCGCTTGAAGAGGCAGGGGAGGCGGTGTTGGCTCTGGCTGCAGGCTGCTGCGTGGCCCCTTCCCTGAGGGTGACCCGGGGAAGCCAACGGCAGCTGTTGGAGTCCTGCTTCCTGCCAGAAGGTGCTGCCAGAGAGCCTGGCAGCGGTGCTCTCCTCCTTCCCCGGGAAGGAATGCGGGGGCCCCAGTGCATGCTGGAAGGGAGAAAGGTGTCCGGGGCACAGGCTGCAGTCATCTCTGCTTCTCCAGCTTCTGCAGGCCAGTGTCCTTCTGGAAGGGCTGGGTCAAGTGGCCCACCGGGCCGTTTTTCTTTTGTGATGGGCTGGGAAGCTCGGGGACCCCCTTGGAACAAAAGTGGTCATGGCTTCTCTCTCTGGGGTCGGCAGTGGGCGGCAAGGCCCCCTCTCCAGTGTCCCGGGGGGCTTCAGCAGGTGCACGGTTGCAAACCGCTAGCGGCCTTTGCTATACGTGGAAAGGACAGAGAAGTATGAAAATAGGGAAAACCCAGGATGGAAGCTGGAGGCCACAGTAGCCTCTCTACGCCAGAAACTCAAGGCGTTTGCCTACGTTTTTGGCATGGGGGCCATCTGGAGTGAAGGGTTGTGCTGCGCCCTGCCTTCCCATTGAAGGAAACTATCAAGAAAGGACCCCAGCAGAGCTGCACTATTGTTCCCTAGGAGGGAAGTGTCTGGGCTAGTGACCAGGGGACTTGGTGGCAGGAGAGCACATCTAGACCCCGCGACAACCGGGCCAGCAGAGAACGGAAACTCCTGGAAGTGCCAGCCTCCTAAACAAATCCAGGCCAGGCAGCCTTCAGGCAGAGGGGGGCTCCTGTGGAGGAGGGCCTCCAGCTCTGCTTGGCTGGGTGAGCCAGGGGACAAGGCACGTTTAGAGGAACGCCCAGCTTTCTCTGTGCCCTTCCGTCAGCGCCTGAAACACTGCTCAGTGACAGAATCCATAATGTCTGGAAAATAGGCAAAAAGAAACTGTCCTCTGTAAGGACGAGCAAAGAACAGTGACTTAGGACAAGAAAATTGCAAGTTCTGAGCCCATGTTCTTCCATGAAATGAAGTGACAGAAAGGAATAGAGAATTCCATGAAATCAGAACAGGGCTTTTTGAAGATGTCAGAAAACAAGACCCTCAATGACTATGTACCAATAAATAATTGCTGAATTTAAAACTGCAGTTTTGCAACTAGAGGCAGGAAATGAACTTGAGAACTTAGGGAAGCTCAGAGAGAAAGGATAAACAAATAAAGGGATAAACGAGAAAGTCGGAGATCTGGAAAGAAAAGAGATCCAATATACGTATAATGGGAATTCTTGAAGGAGAGGGTAGGCTTCATGCCCGGTACAGAGCCCAATGCAGGGCTTGAACTCAGTACCCTGAGATCAAGACCTCAGCTGAGATCATGAGTTGGACACTTAACTAACAGAGCCACCCAGATGCCCATCCAATGGTAGTTTTTTTTTTTAATTTTGTTAGTTACCTGAACGATTTACCCGAACAAAAATTTTTCAGTTCTAATACTCTCCTACCTCATACCATAATTGGGATTCTTTGGAAAAGTGGACAGCTGGTAGACTTTTGTGCAATAATAAGGATAGCAATGCATCAATGTTTGTAGAACTTTTATAGAGAAATATGTTGACCCAAGTACTCTCTACCTTTTACTTGAGTTTTTACTCCAAATGTGGGGTTTTTAGGTGGCATCCAGTTAGCTTGCAAGCCCATAGGGTAAGGACTGCAAAGACTTGTACTGTCTCATTAGCCTCTCTCTCCCCTGGACCCACCCAGCAAGGTTCCCATGACGTGTATGTTGACTTAAACATACATGTTGACATGTGTGTTGGCTACAGCAAAGGATGCTCTCAGATATGCAAAGAATCCAGAAAGTATACCATTCACATGTCCTTTCTGAAAAGTGAACACATTGCAACTGACTATGGAAGGGTGGGAAAATCAAAGGGTCAAAGAAAAAGGATAAACAAATTTGGTAAAATATATAGAGTGTGAATAACTTGCTCATGTGATTAAGAACAACCCCAACACACACACACACACACACACAGTTATTGAGGGCAAAAATGGATAACTTAGGCAAATAATTTAATACTATCTGATTTATGCTTTCAGATTAGAGCAAAAATTGGTAGATCAGACAAAGAGGGAAAAAACACATGAATGCTACATTTCTGTTTTACTCAGAAAGAAGGGGTAGATAGTACCCCGGTGTTAATACTGACCAGAGAAAAATATGGGAAGTGAAAAAAAAAAGAAAGAAATGTGAAAAGCATGACACATAGAATAACAACAGGATTTACACTGTCCAAGTTTCTGAAGAAAAAAAATAAAAGGGCTAAGAAAAATAAGGTTTATCAAAAGATGAATAACAAGGAAGAATTAAGGAAAATAAAGCATAACAGAGTAAGTCCAGAAATAAATATGAAAAAGCCAAACTCTCCAAATGACAGGCTTTCAGGTTTGATTGAAAACAGAATCAAATTAAAATCTATTGACAAAAGACACGCCTACAATTTAAAAAAATATATGGAAAGATTGAAAGATAATGGCTGAATGAATATCAGGTAAACACAAACCAAAAAGTGATAGCATATTAATATAAAATTAGGGTTTACATGGTTTCAAATGAATGATTTTTATATGATAAAAGGTAAAATTCACCATGATGATGTATGAGTAATGAACCCTATGTGTAAAGTATTGCTATTATTAGAACCACTGTAGCAAATTAAAAATACTAGAAGAAACTGACAAAGACATATGTGATGTAGCGAGTGACTTTCACATGAGCAGTTAGTAGCATACAAGACAAGTCGACAAAAATAAGGAAAGAAGTAAAGAATTGGGTCATATATAATAAATGGAGTTTATTCAATATTTCATAAACTATAGTGAACTTTATATCATCCACAGAAAGAGAATGATGCCTATGTTATGTTTGTAGAAGTTGATGACAAAAAATACCTTAATCACAAGGCAAAATTTAATGAATTCTTTTAAGGACCAAACTGTAGAAGCCACATCTAGAGCTACACCAAACAGATGTAAGTTTTAATAACACAATGTAACACAAATTGCAATGCACTTAACCAAATTAAGATAATGCTCTCCCGGTGGCCATTGTATAAAATAAGAATGGTGTCTATAATTCCAGAATACTTACTAAATAAGGACATACAAGAAATTAAGGTTGAAGTTCAAAGTTAATTCAAGGTCAAATGCATCATATTAAGTATATTTGTTATAAAACGAGAAGAATCAACAACAATGCACAAACTGAGCACTTAATATTGTTTGTGTAACTGAAGAGATGTTTAAAAGATGAAAAGGGCAAACATCATGAAGGAGAAATTTATGAATTAGGACATAGAAAAATAGTGATGCTGAGAAATTCAAGAACTTTAAAAATAAGCAGATATATATTAAAATAGATAAACTGGCACATCTAATTAGGATAAGACAACTACATAAAATAAGGAATTAGTGAATATGATTGAGAAATAAACAAAAATAAAATACTAGGATAACTCAGTGGTAATTAAAAGCTCTAAAGAGATACTAAGAACTAAATGTAGAGGAGTTGACCACTCAGTGAATGGAAGATTTTTCTTCTGAAGAAAATAAAAATCTTCATGTCTGATTGAGAAAGAAGAAAATGCCTATGGGCTAATAACCTTGGAGAGAAATTTCAAAAGTTGCCTATGGCTTAGCTATTATACTTTGGTGAGATTTTAAGATGAATCTCTTTGTTAGTCCCTTTCCATTATGATTCAGTATTTTGTTCATTCTTCCAGAATAATTTTAGAATTCTTTAGAGTTTGGGGGTGAGGGATTTCAATCTTATAAGAAGAAATAATTCCCCTGCTGTATGACATACAGTATATGCAAAGCACAGGGAGAAAATGTTTCCTGGTGAATTTTTTTTTTTTTTGCAAATAGTTTATTGTCAACTTGGTTTCCATATAACACCCAATGCTCATCCCCACAAGTGCCCTCCTCCATGCCCATCTCCCCCCTCCCCCCCACCCATCTGTCCTCAGTTTGTTCTCAGCATTCAAGAGTCTCTCGTGGTTTGCCTCTCTCTTTACGTAGCCAGCTGGTCCTCAAATCTAAACCTGAAAAGGCAGGAAATTCCAGACCCATCTCATAGGAAAGGTGAGGCTGGAAAAGTGGGCGGGGCTTGTACCTGGCGAACAGACTGTAGCCATTGAAACAAAGAACAAAAAATCCTAAATAATATATAGTAAATTGAAAACAACAGTTTCTTATCTTACACAGATCTATTTCAGGAATGCAATAATGTTTTAATATTCAGAAATCTATTAACAAAATATATCACATTGGTAGATTAAAAGAGGAAAAACTTAAATAATGTCCCGAAGGACACTTGATAAAATTCAACATCAATTTCTAATAAAAACTTAATAAGCCAGGACTAGAAGAACATTTCCCTGACATAGGAAGACAATATGAGATGAGCAGCGACATCACATTTAATGAGGATTCTCCATAGGTCCTTCAAAGTCTAGAGCAGGGGGAGGGAGCTGTAATCTCATCACCAAGAATCTCACTCTGGAAGTTCCAACAAGTGTGATAAGGCAGGAAACAGAAATAATAAAATAACTTTTAGAGTAGACCCAAGTCTACATGCGATGTGATTAGATGCCTAGAAATCCGAAGAGAATATTCTAAAGGAAGTCATTGACAAAGTTTCTTCTGGTGGTCATATGCACAAATCAATACCATTACTTTATTCCATTAAATATTGTCTTGAAGGTAAAATGAGAAAAGATTTCCAATCCCCAGGATCCACANAAAGACAACGGGTTTTGAGAGATACCAAATGAATCTTCAGGAAATTGAGATACAGACCTTGGAATAGTGCAAGGAGGCCCCACTTCCTCAATTCAACTTATGCTTTTAGGGAGTTTCTTATCAAGATTCAAATTTAAGTTTGACTAGCTTATTCTGGTGAATTCCACTCTATGGAATGGAAGAGCATGAGAGACTGAGAAATGCGTTATAGCTTTAGTGGTTGCATGCTGGGGTGGGCACAAGAGTAGACAGGTGGGTGAGTGCCTGCTTACCCAACATACCATACAGGTGGATTTCAAGTACAAGGGGAAGTTTGATTATTCAGTAAGTGATGTTGAGGTAGCAGGTTGATTGCTTGAAAAAGGATCCCTCTATCACCTCTACGTGAAACTTCACTGCTGTGTTTATTCATTTATTTATTTAAAAACTTTTTTAAAAAGTGTATTTATTTTTGAGAGAGAGAGAGACAGAGCATGAGCAGGGGAGGGGCAGAAAGAGAGAGAGAGAGAGAGAGAGAGACATAAAATCCGAAGGAGGCTCCAGGCTCTGAGCTGTCACCATAGAGATGGAGACGGGGCTCAAACCCATGAGCCATGAGATCATGACCAGAGCCAAAGTTGGATGCTTAACCGACTCAGCCACCCAGGCCCCCCAAAAGTTCACTGCTGTGTTTAAAGAGGCAAGTGTAAGAGAAGGAGATGCACTTGAGGAATGAGGGGTACACATCTGTCTGGTTTCCAGGTTGGGGAGGGAAGACAAGGAAGAAGTCAAAGAGAAGCACAATATTTTCATAAAAGCTGGAAAATTCCTGACACCAAATTACATCCTAATCAATCTTAACAGACAAATGGGAGCATGTTGTAGCATATTTTTAAAGAAAAGGATTATCACCTTTAATACATAAGGAACCCTTATAATTCAGCAAAAGTTTTGGGGAAAAAACACCTAAAAACCTGATAAAGCATCCGTGAAATAAGAACTGCTAGTGCACAAAAGGCATCTAAAAAATGTTCATCCCATTAAGAATAAAGGAGATTTTAAGAAATAAAAGATATTTCTGGCTGCTCAAATTAGTAAAGGATTTTTGCAAGAGGTAATGTCTGGTGTTGGCAAGGTTCTGAGAAAACAGCAATTCATATGTATTTGTGTATGAGATTTCTGGAGGTAAAGTTGACAATATGAATTAAAACTTCAACATTATCCTGTGGCCCAGAACCTGGGCTCACTTGCAGGTGTTTACCCCATGCAGACAACTACAGAACTGAGAAGAGCTGTGCTTACCGGGGGCTCTGAGGTGCTGTTGGTAACAGCAAGAGATGGAAAGCAGAGTAAATACGCAACGAGAGGAAACAGGTTAAGTAAATCATGGTCCACTAAAGGCAATGGAATTCTTAGTCATTAAAAACCATGTTCTCAGAAATGAAGCATAGGCAGAATATTCGCAACGTATTAAATAATAAAAGTAGGTTGCAAAATGTTAGCTGCTTTAGAATTCCAATGTTGTGAAACTGGTGGATTTGGCTAGAAGACGATGGAAGGAAATATGGTGGCTCTCCTTTACTCTTGGGAACATGAGGGCATTTCATTTTCCCCTTTCTCCTTTTCTGAAGTTTTCAAAATTTATGCTATGAGACCATGTGACATACATACAAACCATAGCAATAATTATAAAAAAAGATTGTACAGCTTCATAAGGGAAACAACACCGGTCTTGTTCTCTGATGCCCGTCTGCACAGTCGTTCTGTGTCACAGAGCAGCCCAGGGTGCAAAGAAAGGGAGGCTTGATGTAGAGTCTTTACAGCTTCCTCTTTCTCTCCCTGTCTCTCTCTGTCTCTGTTTCTCTGTCTCTCTCTCCCTCTCTCTCGGCCTCTCCTTCTCTCTCTGTCTTTCTCTATCTCCCTCTCTCCCTGTGACCACTTATTTCCCTCTAGCCATTCTGAAAAAGTCCTGGTTTCCAGTTTCTTGGCTTTTAGTTAACATCGTTTTATTTAACGTCTGACTTGCTCTTTTTGAATCGGATCTATTTTCCTTCTCAGGCTTCTGGCATCCTGGCTTCATTTCCTGAGAAAGCTGTTTTCAAGTCACAGAGTGTCTTGCGTAGCTCCTTGAAGTCACTGTGAGCGAAGGAGGAATTGGAATTTTTGCTGCTGCTAGCGCTCTGCTTGGTCCTGGGGGGCTCTCTCTGGCTTCTGATTCAGTTTGATTGTTCTGGGCATGAATGAACTTGGCTGCCTCGTTATCAACAGAAACCTCAAGTTAGGATTGCCAGATTTCACACATAAAAATACAAAGTGCCTAGTAAAATTGGATTTTAGATGAACAATGAATAATTTTCAGTATAAGTATATCCTAAATATTTCATGGGATATACTTATACTAAAAACTATCCCCTCTTTATGTGAAATTCAAATTTAACTGGGCAACCTGTATTGTATCTGACAGCCCTGCTCCACAAATGCCTTCAATGAGTCAAATGCCAAAATGACCCCATGCCTTACCTTGGCCTATGTCACTTTGTCTATGGTGGGTTTTTTATGGTCCACTCCCAAGTGGCTGAGCCGGGGGCCATGATGTTTGCGCAAACACAATCATCCCCCGATGAATCTAACTGGGCTATGCTAGTGGTTGGTTAGTCATAACAGGCTGTTGGAAAATTAGAGCTTTGGCCATTCCTCTCTGTGATCTAAAATTCAACAGCCACGAATTTTCCGAAGCAGAGAGAAAAATTGAGTTGATGAATTACTTGAAGTGGTAGTTGTTTTGTCAAGGAGAAGAGAGCGCTGACCCCAGTGATGAGCTACCCTTCCTCTGCTGGGGTTAGTGTTAGCAACGCCATTCACTCTGACTCCTTCTCGAAGGCGTCCATTGCTCTCCCTTACGGACCTGCTCTCGAGGGGAAACACAGAGTCTGCGCCAGTGGGACACATGGGGCAATGCCCTTCCAGGCGTGCAGACGTCAGTAGTTCATCTCTTTCTTGTGCTGAGCGGACATGATGAAACTGATAGACTAAAGCAGAGAAGGATGAGGAGAGTACGAGAACCATGAGTATCCAAATCCAGCTGGCATCATTTTTTCCAGTTAGTTTAAAAATGATCACACAATGAAGTCTACTTGTTGTAAACTGCTTTAGGATTGAAGCTGGCAAATGGCGCTTTTATTGTGGCGGCCACCCCTCCAATCGGTTGTGCTCCTAACTTTGGTCAGAGCCAGGGCAGTGGGGAAGCCTTGCCTGGGCTTGGTGTCATGGTGCCTGACACCTGAGAAAGGCAACGGTGCCCAGCACCCCTCTGGGGCCATCGTTGCGTCCTTTCTGCTGAGAGTAGAGAAGGCATGTGTTTCCGCCTTTCTGCTGGCATGAGTCATCTCTTCTCCGGGAAGGAGCCTGGCCCAGAGCTGTCCGGGGAGCGGACCGTGTTTTATTACCTCTCCAGCTTCTGGTTAGCCGCCAGGAGCTGAACCAGAAGTGCCAAACTGCTGTAAGAAATCAGATCGCGGGGAACGGCTGCTCACATGGCATTTCCAGCTGCTAGTTCTGCAGCAAAGCCCTTTGTAAATTCCGTACAAAAACATGTTCTCTAGAGGTTTCCATTTCCCATTGGCAGCCTTAAGTCAGGAGAGCTGGAGTCAAACTTTTTAAGGAATGTCTGAGCTTGGATGCTGCTCTGTGCTTAGCCTGCTCTCCAACTTTTGGGGCTCAGATTTGGGACCTCTGTGGCTGGCTGATAATGGGCTGTACTGAACGTGCCCAGGGGAGGGTGGAGCAGAGCGCGTTGCTCCCATAATACCCTCATTGGCTTCAAAGGGCGGGGCCGCACGCGCAGGAGATGATTTATGGACCCCAGCTAGGGAAGAGATTAGGGGCATCATTTAAACGCAGATCTGGTTTTCTTTCTTCTGAGAAAGTAGCCTCTTTTCATTCAGAAAAAGAGAGAGGAGTCCTGGTTAGCATATCCAGTTGAAGTCATCTCTGTACTCTGGAGCTGTTTTCCCCCAGTTGTGATGATGATCTCGTTTTCTGCCGACCAGACCATTCCAATTCTGACTATTGGGCTGGATGGCTAACCTTGTCTGTACAGCTGGGCTCCTCCTTGGTTATGGCCCTGTTGTGTTCCTAATGTTTTTCCTGGAGGACGTTTCACCTTTCATTGATATTTCTCATTCTCCTCATTTCTCTGCGTTGTGCCGATGGCAGCTTGATGGAGACTGGCAGACACTGTATGGAAAGAGGTGGCGCATGGCAGGCAAGAAAAAAGGCTTGGCCAGAAGAGAAACGGAGGATCTCCTTGTTCAACTGACCGTTGAAATGGCCCTTTGGTCAGAATGGTGGTGGATACCAACATGGGCTATTTTTACTATTGTGCTAATGTGAGGTTTGCACATTTCAAAAGTGATTGGATTTAGGAAGTCCCAAACTCGCTACATTTAATACCTTTGTCGAGAGAGCGTCTTCACCCATAAAAGCAAATATTTTTGTATGGATGGAGGCTTGTAATGATGAGGTATTTCTGTACGGCAGTGTGCTATACTAGATTATAAACTTCCCAAACACCAAAATAGAGCACTTCAGGAGGGACATTAACTCTTTCAGGCTGCTTGGACATTTCCCCAAGTGCCCATTGTAAATCCAGGAAACTGCGTTGTCACTGTTATATTCAGGAATGATTTTGCTCCAATGCATTTCCACATCATACATAATTCTATTTTAGGGAGTAAGGATGTTAACTTATGTCACGAGAGTCTGCTGATTGGTTCTGTGTCGCACCAGTATTATTTTAAATCAACGGCTTGTGCCGTAAAATCAGATAATTTCTCAGAAGACTTGCACGGAGGCGTATTCTACGGTTGTTTATTACGTCTGAGGTGAGAGCTATCAATTCAAATCATTGTTCCAAAATAGATGAATGCCATGTGTGATACCCATTAATGTGCATCAAGCTTTTGGGGAAACTTGAACTAAAGTTGAAAATCAAGCTATAGAAAGACTTGCTTCCAACTGAAGCTTGGTCCCTGGTAATAATGGGAAGCTGATATCCAGGGACCAACATACATCCCCCCAGATAGAGAGGAGTTCCCAACATGTGTGTTCCCCCAGGCTGTAAGACCCAACCGAAGCATCGAGGGCCAGGAGCCGGGGGTGCCAGGCATGCAGAGGGCTTGCTCAGTGGGCCACACTATAGTTCCAGCAACACGTGAGTGGATCAAGGCTTGTAGAAAGCCCCAGACAGTCAGAAGGAGAGGAGGTTGGATACACACTCATTCTTCCTCAGTCCTTAGACTTCTTGAGAAACTGGAATTCCAAAACATGTCTTTGGAGTTTATAGATCAAAAAAAAGCCTATGGATTCTGCCTGGAAAGTTGGCCCAGAAAACTAGTTCTCAGTGAAGAAACAAGCACATATTGTCTTAGGAGATGACATGCTCTTTTTCCACAGCCAAAGGCGAAAGTCTTCAGAACATCCGCGGGATGCTAGTGAGACGTGGCGGTTCTTCTGACCGGCATGTAGTGTCCTTGGCTCAACGGCGACCCTCGATGGTGCACTGAAATGCCTTAATTTGTTTCCAAGAAATAAGAAGGGGAGAAGGCATTTATTGGACACGTTTCAACTATGAAGGAGAGTGATTGTGAGTTCCAAGAAGGAAAGGACTTGAACCTTTTGTAAAGTCTCTGTGGAAATCGGTGATCCAAGTGAACATTTTCTTTTATCCCCCAGCCCAGGCAGGGAGCAAACCTCATTAGATGCATGCATGGGACACATGTGGTGGAAGGGACACACCTTTCCACTGGCACAAAGTGGAGAAGCAATTAGGTGTGACTGAGACGTGGCCGGTAACAGCCAGAGCAGGAATATGATGGGAGCGGTGTTCGGGAGACTGTGTGGCTCGACTCAGGGCTGCAAATAATGAGGAAACGTCCTGTCTCAAGAATTGCCACCATTTTTTATGAAAGGTAGACACTGACAGCTTCACAAAGGCCACAGTGAGGGAATAAGTCTTGCAAAATCCAAGCCACGAACATGGAGGCTCCAATCAAATTGTCAGGCCTCGAAGCTTTAGACAGCCCCCGGTAGAAAGGGGGCCAAGAGTCTGGGTCAGGAGGCCGCTGGCTCTCTCCCTCCACCCCTCCTTCTGGAAGCTTTCACAGCTCCCAGGCGCTGGGGAGAAGGAGACAAAAACACCCCTCCCTCTGACACCATGACGCGGATCTAACCCCTTTGTCCGTCTCTTACATGAGTTGCTTTTCATGAATAACAAGAGATTTTCCCACTATTTTCTTTTCTTCAGGGCATGGGAAATTCACCCAGAGTTCATAGCTAATAAGTATAATATGGTAGTAATGTGAAACCATGGGATTTGGGGCTTATAAGAGTGATTATCTCTTCAAATTTTTGAAACGCACATCATATAAAAATTAAATACCGGTGCAATTAAATATTTTTTTTTAGTATCAGAATTATTGAAAAAACCACACATGTGTACCTGGGTTTAATAATTCACAGGTTCCTGGGATCTCTCTGAAGCCCTTTTCCAACCTTAAGCTAGAACAAAAAACAGGTTGTCCCCCGGGGGCCGTTAGAAATTCAGGGTGTTCCTGACAGTAAACACCATGAAACAGGATGGTTGTGGTGTCGCTTCCTGGCCGAGAGGGAGGACATCATATGGATTACCATCGGGCCACGGACAGCTCTTGTAGGCTTGGACGTTGCTTGTTTTGGAGAACCCATCTCTCAGTCAATGGAGGACAGAACTGTCTGGAAGGGAGAGGTGGAAGACGGCTGACCCGTCTGCTCCTCAGTGCTCTGGCGCTTGCAGTGTTTCCCAGGGATTCACTTGCTTTTTGGATCAACTTAAGGCTTTGAAGCTGCACCTTGACGTTAGAACTTTTCCTCTGCATTTGGCCACTTTCCTGCGATTTATTTTTATTTGTTTGTTTGTTTGGACTTGGAGATTTCCACCCCCTTCATGCCTGGGGAGGTGATGGCTCCACGTTTTGTCCTCTAAATTCTCGACGATTTCCCAGAGCGTGGTCCTCTGTTTCAGATTGTGGTGGCATCTCAGCGTTCTGACCTGGACATGGGGAATTTGATAGCACCCTCGTGAACTTCTGGAAAGTACTTAGCACAAGCCAGGCATGTGGCACCATCCATCTAAGCCACACTAAATAAGCAAGCATATTATTGTTAATACTGGGCAAGTGGTAATAGTAGCTGACATGTATTGAGTGATTATCTTGTACCAGTTCACTCAATTCTCTTTGTTGAGGTTCATACTGTATTAGTTCCTTCCCACAGTCACAGTGAGTGGTCCCAAGTCCTGAGGTTGCCGCTGGTGACCTGCTGACCCAGGACTGCTCTCGGTGCCCAGCAGGCCCTGGTGCGGCAGATAGAGCTTGGGCTCTGGGACTGGACCACCTGGGCTTAATTCCAGACTCTTCTACCTGTCAGTTCCGGCAACTCATTTATTCATTCCCCAGCTCAGTTTCCTCATCTGTAAGCTGGGGATAACAAATTGCCTGGCTCAGAGGCTGCTGTGGCACCTAGCAAGCCCTCGCCTGGGAGGCCAGGCAGAATGGCGTCACCCCCACTCTCTTCCGGCTCCAGACCCGAGGTCCCCCTCCCGCTTCCTGCCTCTCTTTTGTCTCTCTCTCCCTCCAACATTTGTCTCCCTCCAACTTGTTCTTCAGAACATTTTTTGTTGTCTGGTTAACTGGAATACTTAGAACTGAAGACAGATTTTTATTAGTAATTTATTTGCTACTTTAAAAGCTCATTTTTATAATGATAAAAGTAATATATAGGAGTTACGGAAAAGTTTGGAAAATTTGGGAAACAAAAATAAAAAATAACAGACTCTCAATACTGAGCCACCCAAGGGCCCCCTGCTAATGCTTTTTTAAGAATATCTTTAACCTGGGGTACCTGTGTGGCTTGACCAGTTGAACATCTGACCCTTGACTTTGGCTCAGGTGATGATTTCACAGTTCCTGGGATTGAGCCCTGAGCTTGAGTTTCTCTCTCCTCTCCCTCTGGCCCTCCCTTGCTCATGCACATGCAGTCTCTCTCTCTCTCTCAAAAAAGGAATATTTTTAACCTAAAAAAAAGAGTATTTTTACCCTTACTGTGATTGTACTAGAAATTCAGTGTTGGCCTTCTTATATTCAATGAAAATTCTAACAGAAGTGTTTCATCTTTTTAATTAAAAAATACAAATAGAATTTGATGAAACTGTAACATTTCAATATATGGAACAAACCTACTAGAATAAAGTTTGGGAGACCACACTCATGTTAGTTTTATTTTTTATTTTATTAAAAAATGTCACAACTGATCTTTGGGAATGAAACTCTTCTGTGTGTTTTGGATTCTGCTTGAGAATTCATTAGAGGTGCTGGTCTGACTGTGTCAAAGGTTATCAGCAGTGTTGAGGCTCTCGGTTGACATGGCCACACTGCTTTCCAAAAGAGATCAGTTACCAAATATGTCACAGGTTTGAGAATACATTGACAGCATTTAATAATTTATACAACTAACCTTTATTGGGGTATAATTTATAACTAATAACATTTGCTCATTTTCAGTGTATATCCAAAGAGTTTTGACAAATGTACATGATCTTTCTTATATATTTTTGTGTGTACACACACACAATCAAGATATAGAGTGTTTTAATTGACAGGTTTTTTTGTGTGTGTTTCTTTTCGTTAATTCCCTCCCCTAACCAGGATTGGCTCTAAATAATCACTTTTATGCTTTTATTATTCTTTTGATAGCTTGAGTTTTGCTTTTTCTAGAGTTTCATATAAATGAGACCATATAACATGTGTTATTTTGTGCCTGATTTTTTTCATTTTGTGTCAGGCCATCAGTGTTAATGTATACATCTGTAGGTGTTTTGTTTTGTTTTGTTTCTGTTGAGTAGTATTCCCTTGTGTGGATGTATCACAATTGGTTTATTATCTATCTGTTGATGGATGTTTGAGTGTTGCCAGTTTTGGGATATAATTTATGAATAAGTGAGTTACTGACATTTATGTACAAGTCTTTTTGTGTGCCTATGTTTTTATTTCTCTTGGATAAATATTAAGGAGAAGGATTGCTTTAATTTAAATTTCTCTAATGATAAATAATGTTGAACTTTTTTTCATGAGTTAATATGCTGTCCATATATCTTATTTTATAAAATGTCTGATCAAAACTTCTGCCTATCTCTCTTTTTTTAAATACACTGCCTTGTCTTTTTATTTTTGAGTTATAAGAAATCTTTGTATATTCTGGCTACAAACTCTTTATTAGCTAATGTGTTTTGAAAATCATTTCTCCTTCCTTCTTTTCTACGGCTAGCCTTTTAATTTTCTTATCAAGGAACAAAAGTTTTAAATTTCTTAAAACACTCTGATTGGCATATAAAACACATATCATACAATTTGCCCTTTTAAGTGTGTAATTCAGAAGTTTTTGTATATTCACATTTAGAAGCAACTGTCACCACCGTCAATACCAAAATATTTTCTTCACTTGTAAAGGAACCCCATGGGGCGCCTGGGTGGCTCAGTTGGTTAAGCATTGACTTCAGCTTAGGTCATGATCTCAGTCTGTGAGTTTGAGCCCTGCGTCAGGCTTTGCACTGATGGCTGAGAGCCTGGAGCCTGCTTTAGATTCTCTGTCTCCCTGTCTCTCTCTGTCCCTCTCCCCTGCTTGCACACTCTTTCTCTCACTCTCTCCCTGTCTCAAAAATAAATAAATAAAACAGTAAAAAAGAAAGAAAGAAAAGGAACCTCATATACTTCAGCTATCACAATCCTATGCCCTCCAAGCCCCCCTTTCCAGCCCTACACATCCCCTAATCTACTTTCTTTATCAGTTTTCTTATTTTGGATATTTTGTAGGGATAGAGCCATAGAAAATGTGATCTTCTGTAACTAGCTTCTGTTACTTAGCATAATGATTTCAAAGTTTTTTTGTATTGTACTATATATCAGAACCCCATTCTTTTTTATGGTTGATTAATAGTCCATTGTATGCATAAACCACAGTTTGCTTATTCATTCTTCAGTAGTTGGGCGTTTGGGTTGTTTCTACTTTTTGGTTTTTATGAATAATTGCTATATATTTAAAAAAAGTTTACATTTACCATTTTACCATTTTACATTCCCAGTAGCAGTGTGTGATGGTTATGATTTCTCCATATCTTTGCAAACATTTACCATCTGGTTTTTAGATCCTAGCTGTCTTAGGGGATGTGAATTGGTATTTCATTATGGTTTTGATTTGTTTTTACCTGATGACTCATGCTGAACATCTTTTTATGTGACTATTGACTGTATGTCTTCTTTGAAGAAAATGTGTATTAAAATTCTTAGCTTGTTTTTAAATTGGTTTGTCTTTTTGTTATTGATCTGTAAGAATTCTTTACATATTCTAAGTAAAGCCCCTTATCAGATACAACGTTTGCAAATATTTTATCCCATTCTGTGGTTTGTCATTTCACTTTCTTGAAGCATTTCCTACGAGTTTTATAGTTTAGGTCTTATGTTTATGTCTTAATTCATTTTGAATTAATTTTTGCATATGGTGGTGGGGTAAGAATCCAACTTTAGTCTTTTGCAGGTGGCAAAAGTCCAGCTGTCTCTGTACCATTTGTTGAAGACTATTCTTTTCCCATTGAATGATCTTGGCATCATTGCCAAAAATAAAATGGCCATAAATGTATTTTATTTCTATTTTATTGATCTACATGTCTATCGTTAAGCCAGTACCATGCTGTCTCTATTTCTGTTGCTTTGTGGTAAGTTTCAAAATTGGAAAATGTGTGCTCTCTAACTTTGTTCTTCTTTTGGAAGATTGTTTTGGCTATTCTGAGTGCCTTGCAATTCCATATGAATTTTAGGATCATCTTGTTGATTTTTACAAAGAAGTCAGCTGTGATTTTGATAGGGATAGCTAGAATCTTTAGATCGACCTGGAGAGTATTACCATTATAACAATATTAAGTTTTCTAATCTGTGAACATGGGATGTATTCCATCGATTTAGAAAAGGAGGAACTTCCTCAATCTGATAAAGATCACCTATGAAAAACCTACAACCAACCTAATTCTTAGTGGTGAAAGACTGGATACTTTCCCCCTAAGATCAGAAACAAGAAAGGGATGTTCACCTTTGATACTTCTATTTGACATTGTACTTGAAGTCCTAGTCCTGACAATTAAGCAAGAAAAAGAAGTAAAAGGCAGCCAGATTGGAAAGGAGTAAGCAAAAACATCTCTATTCACAGATGATCTGATCTTGTATATAAAAAGTCCTAAAGAATATACTAATTAACTATTAGAACTAATAAATTCAACCAGGTTTCAGGATACAAGATCAATATACAAAAATCAATTGTATTTCTGTACACTTAACAATAAACAATTCAAAAATGAAATTAAGAAAACAATTCCATTCACAGTAGCATAAAGTAATCAGAGATAAATTTAAGAGAACTGCAAATCTTATATCAAGAAAATTATAAAGCATTGTCGACAGAAACGTTTTAATTTTGTGGAAGTCCAATTTGTCACATTTTGCTTATTATTCTTGATTTTTCTTATTTAAGAAATATTAGCCTATGGCAAAGTCACAGATTTTCCTAATTTTTATAGAAATTCTATCATTTTAGTCTCATGCTTTGGTTTATGATCAATTTTGAGTTAATTTTTGTGTAGAGCGTAATGCAAGGATTAAGGTTCATTTCTCCCATGTGGGTATCCATCAAATTGCCTGGGTGACCTTTGTCAAAAATTCATTGATCACATATGTGTAGGACAATTTCTGAGCTCTGTAATCTGCTTGATTGATCTATGTCTACCCCTATGCCAAGACCACACAGTCTTGTGTATGGTTGCTTTATATTATGCCTTGAAATCAGCAGTGTAAGTTCTTTACATCTGATTCTTTTCTAATTTGTTGTAGCTATTCTCAGTTGTTTACATTTCCATTTAATTTTTAGAAACAGCTTGGATTTTTTTTCTGCAAAAAACCCTGCTGAGATTTTGATTGGAATTATGTTATGTCCATAGCTCAGTTTGGAGAAAATTGGCTTACTCACTGCTTTGGTATCAGAGTATTGCTGATCTCATTGGAATTGTTACTTTTTTTTCTACTTCCAGAAGAGTATTTGTGGAGCTGTTCTTATTCCTTCCTTCCTTCCTTTATTTATTTATTTTTAAAAACTTGTTTATTTATTTTTGAGAGAGACAGAGCAAGTGGGGAAAGGGACAGCGAGAGAGAGGGAGACAGAGAATCCCAAGCAGGCTCCACATTGTTAGCATAGAGCTCAACGTGGGGCTCGAACCCACAAAATGTGAGATCATGACCTGACCTGGAATTAAGAACCAGACCCTCAACTGGCTGAGCCACCCAGGAACCCTCTTATTCCTTCCTCTAATATCCTTTATTGGTAATAAAATTTACCAGTAAAGACAGCTGTGTTTCTAATTTTTAAAAAATTTTTTAAATTTTATTTCTGAGAGACAGAGAGAGACAGCGTGAGCAGGGGAGGGGCAGAGAGAGAGAGGGAGACACAGAATCTGAAGCAGGCTTCAGGCTCTGAGCTGCCAGCACAGAGCCCGACACGGGGCTCGAACCCATGGACTGTGAGATCATGACCTGAGCCGAAGTCGGATGCCCAACCGACTGAGCCACCCAGGCGCCCCTCTAATTTTTTTTAAATGTTAAGATGTTTAACTAGAAATTGAGATTATCTATTTCTTCTTGAGTGAACCTTGTAAGTTTGTGCCTTTCAATAAATTTGTCCATTTCATCTTAAATCATTGAATTTATTAACACAGATTTTATAATATTATGTTGTTATTCTCTTAATAACATTATAATATGTAGTGATATCACCTCTCATTTCTGATGCTGGTAATTTATTTCCTCTGTCTGTCTGTTTTTCTGGTTGGTCTGGCTAGAGGTTCATCAATTTTATTGATCTTCTCCAAGAACCAGCTTTTGGTTTCATGTATTCTGCGCCCTCCCCCTCCCCCCCCACCTTTTTCTATCTCCTTAATTTACCTTCTGACTTTTATTATTTCTTTTCTTTGTTAATTTTTGTTTTGATTTGTTCTCCTGTTTATAGTTTCTTAAGACGGAAGCTGAGGTCATTGGTTTTAGACATTTCTTCATTTCTAATATAGGCATTTAATGCTATACATTTCTCCCTATACTGCTTTAGTAGCATTCTGCAAACTTCAATATTTAAATCTTTAGGTTCACTTAGTTCCAAAGAATTTTAAGTTCCCTTTTTATTTCTTGTTTGAATCATGGAACATCTACAAGTATGTTATTTCATTTCCAAATATTTTGTGATTTTACAGATATATTTCTGCCACCAATTTCTAATTTAATTCCATTGTGGTCTAAGAAACTCCTATGATCATAAGTTTAATGTGAGTCTTGGTTGGTGTCATAGGATATGGACTATCTTGTTAAATATTCCTCCTCCACTTGAAAATAATATATAAATTCCTATTATTGGGTGGCTTGTTCTGTACATGTCAGTTAGGTCAAGTAGATTGCTTTTATAGCTCAAGTCCTCTAAATTCTTACTGATTTTCTACTTGTTCGATCAATTATTTAGTGAGGAGTGAGGAAGTCTCTCACTATTTGTGAGAATTCGTTTATTTCTCCTTAATATTCTATCAGTTTTTGCTTTGTGTATTTTAAAGCTCTATTATTAGGTGCATAAATGTTAAGCACTGTTATTTCCTCCTGATGGAGTTTCCTCCTGATGAATTAACTCTTTATCTTTTATGCCTATCTTTGTCCATGGTAGTACTGTTTGCTCTGAAATCCATTTGTTCTGATTTTGATATGGCGATTCCAGCTTTTATTATGTTAGTGTTAGTTCTCTCTGTCTCTCTCTATGTGTCTCTCTGTCTCTCTCTCTCCATATATATATANGGTTTATATATATATATGTATATATAAATATACTCATAACATGTGTTTGCTAGTATACATCTCCTTGATCAAAATAATTTTGCTTCCTTTCAAGTATGAAAGAAAAAGTTAACATTTCTTTACAGTATGTTCATTATTTCAAGTTTCCCAAGTCAAGAAAGGACTTTGAATTCAAAGAGCTTGTTGGGTATCTTAACTTTTTATGCAAACCAAGAAAAAAACTTGAAGAATAGTCTCTTTGTTTTCTCTAGTAGGCCATTTCATTCTGTCTAGGGATGAGGAGCTATAATTTTTGGAAAAATTTTTAAAAATACACTTGCTCATGTCAGTTCTCTGTGGACGTCTAATTTACTTGGAAGTGCTGGGTTGGGTTTACTTTAATTATCACTTCTTTTGAAAACAAGGGCAAAATAAGTGCTTACTAGTGTGTTTAAGGGAACTCAGCTAGTTGTTTTCATATTGGCTATTTGACCTCATTAAGATGACTGTGAGAACGCATGATAGAAATTGCTCTTATTATAAGTGAACTGGCCCTGGAGTGCTGATCAAGATTCTATTGACTCTTAGGTACTCTGTCACTAGCACATTAAAGAAATATGTGATGTCATGAATAGCACCTAGTGAGGGCTATGGAAATCAATCCAGCTCAATAAAGTCTGGAGATTTTTATTTTGTTTTCATTATTTGCAAACAATGTCAAAAGTATTTTCCATAATCTTTCTTTACTGCCCAAAGTATTTTTATTGGTGAGTTGTAACAAAAAAATTACTATGGATTGAGAAAAGAATTCATTTTTCTCGGCTTTTCTTAAAAAATTGGAGTAGTCATAGATTATGCTATGCCATAGAGTATGTAGAATTTCCATAACCTTAAAATAGAAGTTTTCTAAGAAATAATAGAAAAGTTTATGAATACTTCAGCTGCAATTAGACTTCAGGAAGGTTGGCATGAGAAAAGGGGAGAGACTTCCCATCGCCCCCCCCCACACTCACTCTTTCATAAAATAAAAACAGATTTAGTTTCTTAAATAATAACAAAAGCATGCATGTCTTAACCTCGCTTCCTACTTATAAGCTTCTAAATCCACTGTAGAGAGCAAATGTTAAATGAAGAAGGAAGAGTATTTTCTACAATTGGAATGTTGAATTGTTTGATTGTTAACAGCTTCAAGAGTTAGTAATATTTCTCTGGCACATCGTTAAGGCCACGTTCCTAAACTGGCTTCCACACAGAGATGTGACTAAAGGTTCATTTGACCAAAGACTACTGTGAGGGAAACAGATTTAGAAATGATACCTATCTCCCCCTTTGGCATTAGTGTATTAAAGCACATTAACAAATCCTTCTGTTTACTTGGCATTTTCTAAGCGTATTTGATCTCAGAATCCTTTCCTGGAGGAACAGATGATAAACCCCACTGTTCTGTGGCCTGTAAGACCCTGCAGAATCTTGTTCTCTGACCCATAATAACTTGATCTTCTACCTGTTCCCTCTCCTCTACCCTCTTTTATGGAAGAGGAGTGGCCTCCTGGCTGTTCCCCATCCAAAACGCCCTGTGTGTTCCCACCCCAGGGCCTTTGCATGGCTGTTTCTTCTGTCTGAAATACTCTTCCCTCAGATAATCACTGGCCTATTACTTACTTCCTTCATGTGTCTTATCAAAGGCCACCTGGTTAGAAACGTCTCCCCTGCCCGCCTTGCATAAAATAGTAAGCCCTGAATCTTCTTTCCCCTCCCCTGCCTTTCCACTCACTTCTTGAAATGATATATACTTGCTTTAATTTGTTAGTGACCGTCTCCTCCAAACAGAAAGTCAGTGGACTCCGTGAGGACAGGATGAGGGCAAGGACTTAGTCTATATTGTTTGCTAATAAATCAGCAGTGTCGGAGCAGCGCCTGGAATGAGGGAGGGATTCGATTATCATTTTGGAACACGCACATGACTGAATGCATGGATTTTGCTCCTGCACCATATGTATGTGGAAGCAGTACGAATCACAGCAACAAGAACTACCCCAACAGCAGTAGTAACCAGGTAACACTTATTAAATGCTACCCCAGTGCCAGGTAGGGGTGAAGCTAGCTTGAAAGGGGAGCAGGGGAGACTACCCAGAGTGTTGATGTCTTTGTGACAAAGTTTCAACTTCAGTCTCCCTGTACTGAGGAGTTAGCATCTTCAGAAGGTGAGTGGTGTTTCGAGAGGCTGAATCTGGGATAAGATGGACTGAGTGAGGGAGAGACTGGAGGGGTCCCCTTAAAGTCATCTTGACTGTCATTAATTATCATCCAAACGAAAGGGGGCAGTCGATGTAGAAAATATGCCCATCTGAGGGATGTTCTGGAGCTAGCAGTAATTGCAGCCATTGGTGATGATGAGGGTGGAGTGGGTGAGGGAGGTGGATGGATTTAAGACCATTTCTCTGGTTTCCCCCTCACTAGGAAAGGTCACAACTTTGCCAGAGGACATGCTGAGTTCTGGAGGCTCGCCAGCATCTCTCTGCGGATTGAGCCTGGCAGCGGAACTTCAGCTCAGCACCGGGGGCTGGATTACACACTCCGGCTTGGGAGTCTTCCGCACAGACTGGGGGGTGAGGGTGAGGGGCAGGATGCAGTCCACCAGGTACAGGGGAGACTGGGGCTCACGGGATGGACAAGCCTAGGGGAGCGGCGGGGGAGGTGGCGGTCAGTGTAGTGTGGGCTGTAAGCCGGAGCAGGAGGAGAGGAAAGCTGGCACTGGATCTGGTACTGACAACATGGGGGACCCAGCTGAGGAGAGAGAAGAGTTTCAGGAGAACAGGTGGGTGTAAGGTGTAAGCCTGGATGTGGTGGTTTTAGGGGTGGGCCTTCTCAGAACACATATTGTTTTCAACAGGTGTTTAGCACATGGTCATACTCAGTGTCCTTCCCCCAGGTTCTCCTGAGCGAGGGCTGGTCTTCCCGCTCTGTCCCCCGTGCCAAGTTCACATCTGCGGGGTGTGAGATTCTCCGCGAGTGTTTGTAGGACACATGCGTTAATGAACCGGGAAGAGGGTGCCAACACAGAAGCCACGGCAGACGACGTTGACTTTGAAGGTTGACACTTCACGTCTGAGAGCTTCTCTTCAAGGAAGGAAGGGAGTCTGGAAGGGAGTATAGGAAATGTGTGGTCCAGGGCGCACTTTCTGATATGGGAGAGATGCGGGCATGTTTACGGGCTAAGGTGAATTAACTGGGGGGAGTACAGGCTGAAAATACAGCAGAGAGACGGGATGTTGGGGTGATCTCAGAGAAGAAAGAGATGTGCCCAGATCGCCATGTGATGATGCCTGGTGATGAGTGGGTGGTGGGGTGGGGTGGCGGTGGGGGGTGACCACGGCTGTCTGTTACTTCTATTCCAACGGCTAGTGATTGCAGACTGTCTACACTAGCCCTGGGATGGCATCTCTCCTGTTTCTCTGCTTCTGATTTGGCTCCTTGCAGGGGCTGGGGGCAGGGAGTGGCAGCAGGGAGGGCTTACCGACAGCTCTAGGGAGTTGCTAGGCTGACATGAGACCCTCCCCTGTGTCTGTGGAGAAGGGGAGGGGCTTGCATTGAGTCAGGGAGGTCTTATGTGACCTGGCCAGGCACCCCGCTCCCTTTGGACTTTAGTTTCTTCTCATTTCTTTCTGGATCCCGTTGTCTGGAGAACTACATTGCAGCCCTGCACTTTGGGAAATTCCTCTGTGCCTTCCAAACCCATCTGTCCTTTCCACATTGCTGGCACGTGCTTGCTTTGTTACCCACAGCTTATATATAGATGTCTTGGCATGTTGTTGAACTTAAAACATTTCAAGCTAAAGGCAGGGTCTACTCCTATCATGTGCTTGTCACAGTGTTAAGGGAAATAGTTGCCCCATAACTGTGACTTGTTTCGGGTACTGAATGCAAAGAGCACAAGCCTCAGGAGCTTAGAAGTTGCCATGGGCTGGAGAAGGTCCTGGTTTCTCTCTCTCTTGATGCCAAGGGTAGGTGGTGGGGATGTGGCATATGGGTGTCAGCTTACAGGACAACTTTTCTTTTCTTTTATTTCATTTTATTTTTTATGTTTGTTTATTTATTTTGAGAGACAGAGAGACAGCACAGGTGGGGGAGGGGCAGAGAGAGAGAGAACGGAAGAGAGAGAGAATCCCAAGCAGGCTCCGCACTGTCAGAACAGAGCCCTGTTCTGGGCTTGAACTCTTGAGCCGCAAGATCATGACCTGAGCTGAAATCAAGAGTTGGACGCTTAACCGACTGAGCCATCCAGGCGCCCCCAGGACAACTTTTAAATTGGAGGAGTCTACCAGTCCCATCAGCTGAGGATTATCAGTATAATGTTGTGCTCACCCATGTAGTGATTTCCTGCCGAGTTCCTACTCAAAGCTGCAGGCACGGACAAAGCTGTGGGGTTACCCGGAGGGTGGTCCAGGAGAGGAGACAGGCATGAAGTCAGATGCGAGGGCCACTGTGTTGGTGGTGCTAGAGAGGACCCACTGCGGGGTGGGGGTGGGGAGTGTGCCTGCACACCCACATCAGCAGTGAAGCTCTCTGTGGAGACCTTGATCTGATTCTTTTTTTTTTTTTTAATGTTTTATTTATTTCTAGCAGAGAGAGAGAGACAGGGTGAGCAGGGGAGGGTCAGAGAGAGAGGGAGTCACAGACTCTGAAACAGCCTCCAGGCTCTGAGCTGGCAGTCAGCACAGAGCCCGACGCGGGGCTCGAACCCACGAACCGCGAGATCATGACCTAAGCAAAAGTCGGACGCTTAACCGACTAAGCCACCCAGGCGCCCCGACCTTGATCTGATTCTATTTGGGAGGGTGATTTTTGAGATGTGGTCCCCTGGCTTCTAGCGAATTAGGTCTGACTTTTAGCTCATTTCAACTAACTCACAGTGGTTTTATGGGTATTAATTAGGTAAAAGCCTCCTTAGGGGTAGGGCCTATCCAAAAACAGTTTCTTTGCTTTCTCTTAAATAATTCAAAGAAGAACATAGAACGGACTGGTCAGTGCATCCTTTCACTCTTCATACGGCCAAAGACTAGATAAAATAACTTCTTTGTTACAAAATAACAAAACAAATTTCAGGATCATCTGGATTTTCAGAGCATTTTACTGTGACAGCCCTTATCACCTTTCCGTTGGGGTTGGTGAGTAAATGATGAACAGGGTAGTTAAGCACATTTCCCATGCGACAGGCGTCACAAAACAGTTTACAAGGCAATTAATGATCGAGCCACTGGCTTCAGCCAGGAAGTCCACACTCCCTGAGAGGCCTCTTTGTCCTGGAAAGTCTGTTGAGTCTGAGACTTGCCCATGAGTGAGAGAAGAGACAGTCCCTCCTTCCTGTCTTTCGACTCAGTTTGCAAACACCTGAGCACCTCTCGGGTCCGGTGTTTCGGGAAGGCCAGTCCCCATCCCGATGTGCCTGGTCACACGGGGAGATGTTCGGTCACACGGAGGCAGGCAGCTCCAACATGGCGGGTGAAGGGTTGAATGGGGGGTGAGCACCTGGCACTTCGGAAGTGAAGTGGGGAGATGCCCAAACGACTCAAGCCTCAGACAGATGCCCAGAGGAGGTGGCATGCAGGCTGGAGCCCACAGGATGAGGAGCGCTAACCTCCAGGAGACTGTCTGTGTGGGGAGCTGAGGCAGTGTGCATGCCTTGGGCAGGGGAGATGAGAAGGTGAAGCCACAAGACGCAAGTCTGGGGCGGGGGGAGGGTGCGGGGCAGTGCATCTTGGCTTAGCAAACCCAGGGGAGGAGTCTGGCCTCCGATCAGAATCAGAGAAGACGGTTTTCAGGCAGGTGACAAGGTCAGGTCTGTGTTTAGCAAGACAACTATGTCTACAACGGAGTGGAGAGAGCTGGCCTGGCCGGCAGAAAGCCAGGAGACACTGGAACCCTGACCCTGGTGACAGGGGGCTCTAACCTGACGTGAGGCAGCAGGAACAGGGAGGGAGATGTGACCCCGTGGCTGCAGTGCAGGGAGGGGAGGTGGAGGTCAGAACTGACATCTGGGTCCTGGCGGCCATCATGTTCTGCTGTTGGGACGAGAGGACAGAAACCGGAGCAGGCCCTAGAGGGGGAGACTTCAGCTCCGGACGGGTCAGGTTTAAGGAGCTCAGAAGACCACCCACCACAGGCCGGCGGTGCGGTGAGTTGAACTGTTTCCCTTTAAGTGGCAGGTTCAAATTCTGACCCCTGGTGCCTGTGAGTGTGACCTTATTTGAAAATAGGGTCTTGGGGCACCTGGGGGGCTCAGTCAATGGAAGTCCAACTTCAGCTCAGGTCATGAACTCGCTGCTGGTGAGTTCGAGCCCCACGTCGGGCTCTGTGCTGACAGCTCAGAGCCTGGAGCTGCTTCAGATTCTGTCTCCCTCTCTCTGTCCCTCCCCCACTTGCACTCTGTTTCTCTCTCTGTCAAAAATGAATATTAAAAAAAATTCATAAAAAAAGGAAACTGGGTCTTTGTAGTTGCAATCAAGCTAAGATGGGGCTGTACTGGGCTGGAGTCTTGTAAGAGAAGGGGAAGGCCGGTCCGGACCGGAGCCGGGGAGAATGGCGCCTGATCACGGAAGTGGAGACTGGCCGATGGCGAGCACTGACGGAAGCAGCCAGAAGCCGAGAGAGGAGGAACTGGCCTTGCCGACGCCTTCGCTTCGGACTCCTGGCCTCCAGAATCATTTCTACTGTTTCCAGCCACTCAGGTTGTGGTCCTTTCTGGCGGCAGCTGAGTACAGTCGAACAGGTGGACCCGGAGAGGGAAGTCTGAGCTGCAGATGCAGGGGGGCTGCAGGGCCCGTGGGAGCAGGCCGTGCAGGGGAGTTGGGGAGCATCGGATGGCACCGCGCCGGGGTCCCCATCTCCCTCTGGGGAGGGGAAGCCCCTGACACCCCGGCGATTTCCGTGATCCTCCGACTGGAGGTGCTGCCCTCGGACAGGCCTGCCTAGAACTTACCGTGGGCTCAGGTCCCCCAGGAGCCCTGCTAAGATGCAGAGGCCCACCCGGTGCGCCCGGGGTCGGGGTGAGGCTCCGCATGTCCCAGAGCCCCCTGCTGATGCCTGGGCCACGCCTGCAGGGGTGAGTCCTCAGAGTGTGAGTCCTACTCTGGTGATAAGGAGCTGGAGAGGTCCCCCTGTGGGGGCGGGGGGGCTTGCCGCCTGAGCCAATGCTACGGAGGAAGCGAGAGCGAGAGCCAAGCCGCAAACACTGGCCGGGTGAGAGGCAGTGTCCGGGGCCACAGGAAGAGGCAGGGGCCGGAGCCGGTGGGAGGCTGAGGGTTTGGCCGGGGAGGGGCAGGCTGGGCAGGCTGGACCCTGCTGCTCGTGAACAGGCCCCGCNCAGTCTGGGAGGCCTCATCTAGGCCTGGAGGGGAGGGAGCTGCCTGCAGTTTGGGGACAGATCAGGTGACCTAGGAGAGGGACTTGGGAGGGAGCAGAGGAAACTGCCAGGCTCCCTGTGTGACTGGGGAAGCAGGAAGCTCTCAGGTCAAAACTTAGGAGGAAACTCTTGGGGGGTGTGTGTGTGTGATGGGGGCTGCCGGGCTCGGTGCACCCCACCTGGTCTTCTGCTCGCTTTGCTTCTGGCGTTCAAGTAGTGGAGGCCTTGGCTTGGGCGTCGGGGAGCCCGGGGCCCACCCCCCTTCTGACACCTGGCAAACCGTTCAGGGGAGAGAGGGTCCGACTCCGTGTCATCCGCTGCTCCCCAAAGCCGTCCTCCTCCCCTGGCCTCCCAGCCTCCGGCAAGTGTTCTAGACATCCCCGCGGGTGCTGTGGGGAGACACACGTGCTCCCCGAGGGCCCGTCCCAGCGGGACTCACCCCAGGCGCTCGGAGAAGTGTGAGCGGGGCTGGGACAGGAAGCTCAGGCGCGGAGGCGTGGGGGGCTCTGTGTTCGCGGGAGTCGGGTTGGCCACGTCTCACAGATGCAACTCAGGGCCACAGCCGGGGCCTCTCTCTCTGGGCGAGAACGCACCGCCTTGCCGGTGGGAGGGATTCGAAGACAATCTGTGCAAGTGGGTTTTTGGTCCAGACCACCAGCCGCCTGGCAAACTGAACATGCCTCCCAGGGATCTCCGGACTTCCCACCCTACTGGGACCTCAGCCAGAGGGTGGGAGAAAAGGCGGTGGGGCAGTGTGGGTGCCACAGGGCCTTGGGACGCCCGAGGCTGGGCTGAGACGGGCTGCGGACCTTGGGCGGAGGAGAGCCCAGTGCGGGACGGCGGGCGCTGTCCTCGACAGAAATGGCCCGGCTCCGAAACACATGGTTTATGGCCCAAATGGAAAAGCTCCCGAGTGCCATCAATGACACTCTCACTGCTTATAAAGACGTGTGGGTTCTTTTCCAGAAAAAAATAAGGCTGCTGCCATTTCCCCCCCAAGCCATAAATGATTCAAATGTCAAGCTCGCCTGTGCCTTATGCTATGAGGACATATTAACTTATCAAAGAAGCCGACGCATTACAGGCGGCTTGGCGTCCCCCACAACTCCATATTTATGTTTGAAATCTCAGGATATGTTACCTGCGCTCACCACCTCCCCTTCCTCCGCGGGAGATTTACAACGCAGCCAGCCGGCAGAAGAGGGACAAAGAAGTAAATATAGTAATATGACAGATTTATTTTGATATGTTTTATGTGCCTGTGATCTTGCATGCTTTATGTGTTTCTCCATATCTGCTTCTGTCGTTCTTTTCCTGCTTTTTACTCCTTTTGAACAGCGAGTTCAGTAAGTTCTCAGGTGGGAGGGCCTGAGGAAGGAGGGAAGAAACCTTGTGTTTTCCCAGCTATTTGGCTAATGGTGACACTTTTTTTTTAAACCTGCAATTTGGTACTTTTCTTTGATATTAACACTTGGTAACATTTCTGGAGGAGACATGAGTACTTTATTTATTTATTTATTTTCTGTAATTGTTGACTGTAGGATGGCCAGGGTGGTCCTTCCCGGTTGTGATGGGTCTCCTTCCTAAGCACGGTTCTCTTTCCTCTTGACTTTCCTCAGGGCACTGTGCTCCGGTCCCCTTCCATGCCCGGGGCCGGACCAGAGGTGGCCCCACGGTATCCACCTCCCTGGATCAAAGCCATGGGCCGGGAGGCCTCCGAGACTCACACCCGACAGTCTGGCCAGGGCAGGTGAGGGGCGGGCTCAGGTCTGCTGGACCGAGGAGTCTCTGATGGGCAAGGATGCTCTCTGCAGCCTGAGGGACACTTAGCCCTGTTGAAATTCTTTGCCAGAGTGGCGACCAGAGGGCACGGAAAGTGCCCAGGCTGAGACTTGCTTTGGTGGCCCCTGAGAGGCGGTGTCCCATGCAGCACTTACGGAAAATTGCAGAGCAGAAGATAAGCGGGTGTGGGTGGGTCTCAAGGTGACAGATGTCCTGGTGCATCATCTGAGCCTCGCTCCGGGTGCCCCAGACAAACCAGCTGCCAGGAGGTGCAGAGAGTCTGCAGCAACGTTGCAAATTCACTTTGTGTCAAATTCCCAGGAAAGCCGTGATGCTTTTGTTACCGTAAACAAAATAGGTTTAAAAAACCCCAAGTTCTTTACAGGGTATATATGAAAATGATTAGAAAGAGCTGCAGAAAAAGTGTTTGTGTTTTTTTTTAAGTTTCTTTCCCCCCAGGATGAATGTTGTAAGTGCTTTCTGCTGGGAAGCAATACTTCGAAAGACACCTGACTGTAACACTTCGGGTCGACGATGCCAGCGGGCCAGCCCTGCCCCCGTCACGGAGAGCACAGGGGACGTGTTTGCTCAACAGCACAGTCCTAGCCGCAGCCTCACGCATAGCCTGGCCCCATCGCAGAGGCTCAGCCACATCGAACCATCGCCACCAGTGGGGCCAGATCAGGGAGACAACTGGTGGCTCTGAAGTCCGTGATTTGTCACTTCTCCCTGCGCACGGCTCATTCCCAGCTTCACAAAATTGCAGGAGACGCCGGCAATGCTAAAAACACACAGGCGGACAGCTTGCTCCTGTGGGTGCCATTACGTGCCTGTGATGTGAAATGATAAAAAATATTAAGGGGACTTTTATGTCGTGACAAATGAGGAGGCCTGTGCTGGACGGCCCGGAGTGGAGGCAGATGGGTCTGGAGGGGCAGAGTCAAAACTCGACGTGAGATGAGCAGCAGGACAGCTCTTTGCCGTGACCTTCGCCTCACCATCCATCCTGCCTTCTTTACGACCGGTATTCCCTCAGTGTGAATATTCGATATTTTCGACTCATTAAAGGGAGAGACTTTTGTAAAAAATGGATTGACCCCGGATTTTCTGCAAATGGTCACGTGGAAGATCATCGGGGCCCTTCGCTATCTGCCACTCGATCACTTTCCTTGGGATAACGGATGAGCGTTTGGGGTGTTTCATCTGCTCCAACAATTTCCCAGTTTCCCATGGATCACCAGTGACAGGAAACCCCAGGTAAGGATGACGGAAGGAAATGAAAAGACTTAATTTTGAGAAGCTCTTAAACGCCTCAAGCCTTGTCTTCCAGCTCTTTCAGTGACGGAGTGCTTGGAAACGTGCTCGCCTCCGGCTCCAACGTGATGATTAAACAAGAAAATGAAGTATTCTGTTTATACTGGGGGGAGGGGCACCTGCTTAAAGCCTCCTACCTGATGGGGAGTCATGAGCTAAGGGCACGGAGGCTATGGGCCCCTGGGAGTCAGCGAGGCCACCCCGGATTTGGATGTGGCTCCTGCGAACGGCGAGACTTTATGAGACTGGGGCCGAACGTCCCCAGCCCGTTCCCCTCCTCCATCGGCGCCAGTGGCTGCAGGAGCAGTTCTGTGGCTCACAGTCCCCTCCACCCCTGCCCCCGGACTCTAGCAGGCCCCTTAGGATATCCCTGCACCAGCTCCCCTACTACTTCAGGAAGTTTGGCACTAACGGTTAAAGTTTAGCGGGGGGGGTTGGGGGAAGCAAAGTAAGAAGTGATCATTATCGTCTTCCTTTGAGGAAGAATTATTTTGCCTTCTTCTGAGAACCACAACCAGTCATTCAGCATTCTCACAGATGGCAAACCATGAATGCCGGGCAGAAGATTCAGCTCTTGGCTTCTGGGATCTCCTCGTGCAGAAGCTGGCAAAAGCCCGTAACTGGTGGGGGAGTCTTCTCTCCCTCTCAGGTTTACTTCATCCAAGGTTTCTTCCACACCCTCCTTCATGGCTCCCGTGCCGAGCGGGTCCCACGTGGAGGACTTTGCATGATGATACTTACTTCTTGCTCTGAACCATTTGTTACTATCCATGGTCAAGATTTTACTTACATCTGTTTCAAAGGAAAATTTGCTTCTCTCTGTTATGCTCCATGAAATGCTGAATGTTGCCTCTTCTCAACCCAAGAGGGTCACAGGATGGGAATATGTTTTGAACAGATATTCATGGAAAATAGAAGGGGTGTTGAGGTAGCTCCCACTGTGGGCTCTTCCCTTTTCCCCACCACGCTGTGTTCTGTCTCTGGGATCAACCTCCTCTGTGAACTTTGGCGACTGCAGGGTTAAGGTAAACTCATTCTGAGAAGAGCCACTTACAGAAATTTGTTGTTGTTGGTTTGTTTTTCAAAAATTCTAATCGTTCTGGTGAATTTATATCCCAAAATTGATTGAAAGAAAGATAAATGAAACATCAGAAATGAAATTCCTAGCCTGGAAAAAAAATAGAAAGATTTAGAGTTTACTCTGGAGGGCTTGTCTCCTAGTATAGTGTTTAAACAGGTATCTTCTGAATGGATTTAACGTTGATTTGCACCTTCTCTCTTCTTGTGAGGAAGGGGCTGTGTGAGCAGAGTGTGGAGAGGGGTGGGGTGAAGGGGTTTCATAGGTGTGGACACTGAGCTCTTCCTGCTTGTACACTGCCTGGTGATGGTTTTCTTTTTGAGCGTTCTCACTTTTTTTCAAGTTTATTTATTTTGAGGGGGGCAGAGAGAGCGAACCCCAAGGAGGCTCAACGCTGTTAGCCCAGAGCCCAGCTTGGGAATAAAGCCCACAAATCGTGAGATCTTGACCTGAGTGGAAATCAAGAGTCAGACTCCTAACCTGGGCATCCCTGAATGTTCTCACTTTTTAAGGGAAAAAACAAAACAAAACAAAAAACTATTGATTTTCTGTTGTGTGAAGGTTTTCTTTCTCTCTCTTGACTATGCCAGTGTTTTAAACAGAGGCATTAGGATATAATGATGCGATTTTCATATAGGAAATCTGAGAATGAGCCTTATTTTTGGCCTCTTGACGGTGTGAGAGTTAGAATGTGGTCTCTTATTCTTGGATTTATGAGACACACAAGCGGACATTGCATGGTCTGAAATAGAACAGTCTGGAAGGGAGATAAATGCGGCTGTGGATAGGTGAGCACGTACATTCACAGTGGCTCAGACCTTGGAGCCTCGTTCTCGTGTGCACGTGACATCCAGGGAGGTGGCCTTTCCACGTTGGCCGAGGTGGACAAGGCTTTGGAGGCGGGTGTGTGGCACAGATGCTTTCAGACCAAGGCCACCCGGTGCTGACGGTGCTGACGGTGCTGACGGTGAGGTTCTCTTGACTGAGCTTGTGAGGCGTGGGCCTGGGAAACTCCTGGCCGAGCTCCTTTCTCTGTCTCTGGCACTTCCTCCCCCTGATGCCGGCTTTCTACAACCGGCGATGGAGGCCACCTCTGCAATCCTCCTATTGCCTGTGAGCTTTGCCCAAATACTCTCTATCGGCCCCCACCCCTTCTTTTTTAAATGTTTATTATTATTATTTCTTTTTATGTTTGAGACACAGAGGGAGACAGAGGGTGAGCAGGGGAGGGGCACAGAGGCGGAGACAGAATCTGAAGCAGCTCCAGGCTCTGAGCTGTCAACACAGAGCCCAACACGGGACTCAAACTTGCGAGCAGTGAGGTCATGACCTGAGCTGAAGCCGGACGCTTGACCGACTGAGCCACCCAGGTGCCCCAACCTCCACCCCTTCTAATAGCAGACACTTCCTGAGCACTTCCTGTGCGCCAGACACTGTTCCAGGAGTGTAGAAGTGTGAGCCCTGGGAAGGTGCATGGCGCCTATGTGGGGAGCAGGGGTGAGGCGGGGAAGATCCAGGAAACAGTCACCACTGGAGGGGTGCCCTGAGGCCCCGGGTTGGAGAATGACAATGGAGTCCAGGGACACTGGACGGTACCCTACCCACCAGAGAGGAGAATCCCTGCCCCCCCCCCAAAAAAAAAGCAGGCCAGAATCCAGGGCTGATGTCAAATCCACTTGGAAGATGCCTGATCAACACTGTTAGGAAACAAAGCCTCGAAGTCTGGACCAAACAGTGACGGCTTCTAGATAGCTCACCAGCTTTTGGGTCCGTGTATTTTTCTTTCAATCACCTTTGCCGCCTTAGTTCACCGGAACCATTAGAAGTAAAATGTAAGGGATCTGTCTTTAAAATTTAATTAATTTATTTAAATTCAAGTTAGTTAACATACAGCGTAGGCTTGGCTTCAGGAGTAGAACCCAGTGATTCATCTCTTACATACGACACCCAGTGCTCATCCCAGCAAGTGCCCTCCTCAGTGCCCATCCCCCTCTAGCCCATCCCCCCCACCTCCCCTCCAGAAACCCTCAGTTTGTTCTCTGTAATTAAGAATCTTTTACAGTTTGTCTTCCTCTCTTTTATCTAATTTTTCCTTCCCTTCCCCTATGATCATGTTTTGTTTCTTAAATTCAACATGAGGGAAATCATATGATATTTGTCTTTCTTTGATTGACTTCTTTTTTTTTAAGTTTATTTGTTTATTTTGAGAGAGAAACAGACAGCATGTGTGAGGGAAGGGCAGAGAGAGAGAGGAGACAGAGAGAATCCTAAGCAGGATCCACGCTGCCAGCACAGAACCCAATGCAGGGCTTGAACCTATGAAGCAGTGAGATTTCACCTGGGCTGAAACCAAGAGTCAGATACTTAACTGACTGAGCCACCCCAGTGCCCTGGCTGACTTATTTCACTCAGCATAATATACTTTAGTTACATCCACATTGTTGCAAATGGCAAGATTTCATTACTCATGCTGAATAATATTCCAGTGTGTGTGTGTGTGTGTGTGTGTGTTTATATACCACATCTTCTTTATTCATTCATCAGTTGATGGACATTCAGGCTCCGTAAAGGATCTCAAGCACTGGAGCAAGCCTGCCCTGGTGGTGGGTATTGTAGGGAGACACGCACCTGCAGAGAAGATGTCGGGTCCTCGAGAAGTGCTTCTGTCCAGAAGCAGTGACCTGCAGCCCTGTTTGGAGCAAAGTGAGAAGAATGATGGCGCCTTGAGGGCTGGTGGGAGAGAGGCTGGTGACGAGGTAATTCCTGGTCTTGAAGGTTTTTAAGGATCATGGATTCTATTTCATTGCAAAGGCAGGTCACTGAAAAAATCTAAGCAAGAGAGGAATAGGATCTGATATCTGCTATAAGTGGGGTTGCCAGATAGATACAGGATGCCCAGTAAAACTGGATATTCTGATGAAAAGGAAATACATTTTTAGCATAAGTATATGCCTAATATTTCATGGGACATATGTCGCCCTCCTCACACAGCTTTACGGAGATAGAATTCACATAACATAGACTTCACTCTTGCGAAGTGTGCGGTTCAATGTTTTTGGTATATTCAGAATGTGCAGGCAGTACCATAGTCCATGTGAGAAAATATTCATCATCTAAAAGTCCCAAGTGAACACATAGCCTTGGCTATCATCTGCCTGTCTTCCCTTCCCCACTATCTGGTATCCATTCCCCAAGCAGCCTCTAATTTGCTTACTTTCTCAGTACATTTCTGTAGTCTGGACTTTCACAGGCATGGAATCATGTAATATGTGGTCTTTTGTAAGTGGCTTCTTCCACCCAGGGTAATGTCTTCAAGACTCAGTCATGTTACAGAATATACCATGTGATAGATATATGTTATTGTGGAATAATATTCCACTGTATGGGTGAGCCACGTTATGCTTATTCAGTCTTCTGTTGATGGACACTTGGGTTGTTTCTAACTTTTGTCTGTTATGAACAATGCTGCTGCAAACATTTATATACAAGTTTTATATGAATACATGCTTTCATTTCTCTTGGGCATATACCTAGGAGTGCAATTGCTGGGTCATATGTGCATGTGACATACTTGGACTAAAAAATATTCATGGTATATCTGAAGTTCTAATTAAACAGAACATCCTGAATTTATTTGCTATATCTAGCAACCTAAGTTATAAGAAGATGATTCTTCCTACACATTGGAGAACTACTTTTTTGATGTTTATTTATTTTTTTGAGAGACAGAGAGACAGAGCATGAGATGGGGAGGGGCAGAGAGATAGGGAGACACAGAATCTGAAGCAGGTTCCAGGTTCTGAGCTGTCAGTATAGGGTCAGGCATGGGGCTTGAACTCATGAATTGTGAGATCATGACCTGAGCAGAAGTCAGATGCTCAACCAACTGGGCCACCCAGGTACCCCCACAATAGAGAATTAAGCAGAGACTGACCCTCAATGGAAAGTGGGAGCTCAGGTGGGGGGCTGTTTCAAAAATATGTGTGGGACATGGTGGTGGCTTGGGCTAATAGGGATTCTAGGGAGGCAGAGACAAGGGATCAAGGGGCCTTGGGTTGGGTCAGGAGTAAGGGAGCTGGACAATAAAGAACCAGGCTGGATGGTAGGAACGTGGCTGGTGGCGGGACTGGGGCTGAGTGTCTCACGTGCTTCTCACCTACTGGTTTGGGGCCGGGAGAGCCCACAGAAGACTCTCCCCTCTGCCCTGCTGCATTTCCTGTGGAATCAGCTTCTCCTCCAGGGCCCAGCCCTTCCCAGACAGTCCCCGCACCTGGTGTTGGTGACAAGGTTTCTTCCTTCCACTTGACCCTTCCACTTTCCCTTGTCCATGCACAGCGGTGCTTCCCCTACATGAGGCTGGGGGTTGAAGAGGGAGTCTCACAAATTGATATGATCTGCAGGATTTAAGATTTGACAAGGAAAGCAAAAAGAAAGAAAGAGAAAAAGAAATGAAAAAATGGAAAAGCAAGTGTTTAAATCTTGTGGACAAGCATATCTTTGGAGAGAAGAATATACAGTGTGTTGGTGAACTTGGGCTCATTGGAGAGAAGAATATGCAGTGTGTTCGTGAACTTGGGCTCATTGGAGAGAAGACTATGTGGTGTATGGGTGAACTTGGGCTCATTGGAGAGAAGACTATACGGTGTGTTGGTGAACTTGGGCTCATTGGAGAGAAGCCTATATGGTGTGTTGGTGAACTTGGGCTCATTGGAGAGAAGACTATACAGTGTGTTGGTGAACTTGGGCTCATTGGAGAGAAGACTATACGGTGTGTTTGTGAACTTGGGCTCATTGGAGAGAAGACTATGTGGTGTATGGGTGAACTTGGGCTCATTGGAGAGAAGACTACGTGGTGTGTTGGTGAACTTGGGCTCATTGGAGAGAAGACTAAATGGTGTGTTGGTGAACTTGGGCTCATTGGAGAGAAGACTATATGGTGTGTTGGTGAACTTGGGCTCATTGGAGAGAAGAATATGCAGTGTGTTCGTGAACTTGGGCTCATTGGAGAGAAGAATATGCAGTGTGTTCGTGAACTTGGACTCATTGGAGGTTGGTGAACTTGGGCTCATTGGAGAGAAGAATATGCAGTGTGTTGGTGAACTTGGGCTCATTGGAGAGAAGAATATGCAGTGTGTTCGTGAACTTGGGCTCATTGGAGAGAAGAATATGCAGTGTGTTCGTGAACTTGGACTCATTGGAGAGAAGACTATGTGGTGTATGGGTGAACTTGGGCTCACTGGAGAGAAGACTACGTGGTGTGTTGGTGAACTTGGGCTCATTGCAAGAACAGCAAGGCCCTGCTCAGAACCCTGGGGACTGGGCAGCCTGTTAGTTCTGTGTTTTAATTTTGGGAAATAATAACTGAGAAGCAATTACAAAAATTACAGCTTAAAGGTGACAGGCCTGAGGTCTCGTGCTCCATACACAGCGGCATTTTCCATCTGCGAATCAGAGGTTGAAACTACTTGAGGTTTGTCATCACGATGCCACGTTTGGCCAGGGTGTCACCAGAGTGACATTCTCCTGATGTGAACTGTTGGTTTAAAACCAAGAAAGAGGGGCGCCTGGGTGGCTCAGTCGGTTAATTGTCCAACTTTGGCTCAGGTCATGATCTCATGGTTTGTGGGTTTGAGCTCCATGTCCATGTCTGTGCTGACAGCTTGGAGCCTGGGGCCTGCTCCGGATTCTGCATCCCCCTCTCTCTCCCCCTTCCCTCCTTGTGCTCTGTCTCTCTCTGTCTCTCAAAAATGAATAAAACTGTTAAAAATTTAGAAGAAAATAAAACCAAGAAAGAAAACGAAGCCACTTGCCTTCACTCTTCTGGGAGCAGGACCGTGTTGCCATGGTGTCTATTCCCCAAGAAAGCAAGCTGGAGTTTTACCATGTGTTATTCTGTGTCCCACCATCAGGACCTCAAGAAAAGCTGGGGTGGGGATGAGACCATCCTAGAAACCTGTTGGAGAGAACCGTCTGGTGTGAACGGTGAAGAGTGCTCACACCAGCTTTCTAAGGCTGCTTGGGTTTTCCAGAGTTTGTCTTGATTTTCCTTGTCTCTGGTAACCCTCTTGAGTTACTACATTTTTAGATCAACTCTGTGTGATCGGGCAGACGGTGTTCTACTTAACAGATGAGAATGTGCATACAGGAAGCAGGTAAAACCTCATGTCCCAAGACTTGAGATGGATACCACAGGGCCTTTAGTGGATGTTTGTAGCTGGTTTGTCATCTTCCCACATCATTTCTTTCTGACCCAGTTCAACCCAAAGAATTTAGCAGGAAGAGCCTAAATGAACAGAGAAAGAGGGGCTGGAAGCACAATTGAGCTGGTCCCCTCCGAGTCTGCTTGGAGTGACTGAGGCCAGACACTGAGGTCAGCCATTCCACTCCCAATTCTGACCTTTAGCCCCAAGTCTTCCCTGAAGGCAGGGCCACAGAGACTCATCATTAAGGCCAGGGGGCATGGTGGATGGAGGGGATGCTAATTGTTCAACCCACGGCCACTGCACCTTCTCCAATTTCTTAAGGGGGGTGGAGTCTGGAATGAGGATGGGCATGGGCCCACCTGGACCTTTCTTTTTTTCTTTTTTTTTTTTTTCAAATAGTTTATTGTCAAATTAGTTTCCACATAACACTCAGTGCTCATCCCCACAAGTGTCCTCCTCCATGCCCATCCNCCAATGGCTTCAGATCTTTTCTGTGTGATGTATGGGCGCGAGTGCAAGTACGGAGCTCCTTACTTCTCCGCCATCTTGCCCCCTTCTTCTATATCCCACCTGGACCTTTCTAAAGGACAGCCACCTCCTGGCCTCAAGTTGGGGAATGGCGACCGCAGGAAGGGATACAGCTGGTTTCACTGTGGCATGGGACTGAATGCCCATAGTCCTTATTGCAAGGCTTTGTATGGCCTTCTGAAACACAGTTGCATCTTCCCTTGCACATCCTCCTGAAGCCATTCCAAGACCATCAAGGGGGCTGGGCCAGTAGGTGTCTCATACATCTACAGGACACCAACTACCATGTGGCCCATTGGATGAGGCGGTCCAGATCCAGGGGGCTGCCATGTGAATACATCCTTCTCACAGTGTCTCCCGGGTCACCCTTGCCAGCCATCACTCCCTTGGGGGGGAAAGGATGGGGAGTCCCCTCTGCCCCCACAGAAGGGAGGAGGATCAGAATCTCTGTTGGTTTGGTGGTCCTCTCCCTGTACGGCTGTGCTTTTTATATTTCTGAGCATAATTATTTCTAATATGAGCCTTGAAACTCTTTCTGATCTTTCCTTCCTCTGCTAGTGATTTATTAATAGATGTGCCTGCAGTCTCTACCTCGGAGGAGTTTTTATCTGCCAGTTGTAAATATAAGGTATGCAAATACAGCCAGCCATCCGGCCTATATCTGCAATCCAATTGAAGTGGTCACGTAATAAATTAAACACACACATGTGCTAGCAAGTGTCAGCCTTCACAGGGTCCTGTGCAGCCACATCGCGGCCTTCCAGTGCCCCTTACAGGTATCTGGAGAGGAGGGACGCTCAGCAGCCGATCACCAGAATGTAGGGCTTTCTGCTCTCCCTCAAAACTCCCCAGGCAAATGGCTCACCCTGCAGATGACAGGCTTGGGCAGACATAGCAGCTTGTGAGTCTGACTTGTAGAAATAAACACGTCCTTTCATTTGCCCGCCCTTTTGCCTCCCTTCCTCCTGATGCTGGTGACGGAAGAAGGCACAGAGTCTTAATAGAGAGCAACAGTTTTTACCTTGTTACTAAATGGACTTGACCTGGCCTGTTGTCTCTTTGAAATAAGTCCATGGCACACCAGGCACATTGAAAAGTTTATACTTCAGGGAGCTGGTCAACGAGCTGGAAGTAGCAAAAGGGCAAGTGACTAAAATAGATGGTGCTGTTGGCTGGGCTTCTGTGACCGGACTGCACGCGGACACCAGGTATCAGTTACAGCAACTCGGGCCACCTGTTCGCAGGGAGTGTGCAGCCAGGCTGAGAAATCTGCCCTCTGGACTCACTTTATCTTCTCTGTCACCAGAGGAATGGTGCTGATATTGAGCCAGATGAGGCTCTGTTTCTACACTGGGGTAATTATGTGTCATTTCTGGACAACTGGGATGTGTTAGCTGCACACCTGCACACTTCTGATCAACGCATGTGCCCCCCACCCCCCTCCAAGGCAAGCACAGATCTAGGGGACTTCAAATCACACACATGCCACTCAAAATGTTTGCCTGTTGAGTTGGACTGAAGACTAACAGGTGCAGTGGACTTGGTGTCCCAAATCCTGTTGGTGGAGGCAAAACCCAATGAACTTGGGGCAACAGCCAAGGAGGGTGAGGTTCCAGAGGACAACCTTGTTGGCACGTACTCACTTAAATGAGAAGAATAAGGAAAGAACAAAAGTCTGAAAGATTCGGGTGCTTTATTGGCTTTGAAAATGTTTTTTAAAGGAGGCCATTTGATACACATTAGAGACAGCAGAGTCTTGTAGGTTGGCATTTATAGGAGAGAAGGTATTTGCTGCCTAAGAAAGACGGGAACTTGACAACGAGACTGTGTGTTAACTCCAAGGTAGTAAAATCAACTATTTGCAAGGCAATCACGCAGGAAGCTTTAAAAATATCTGTGTGCAATATTCACATGATTAGAAGGAGCTTAGCACAACTAGGAGAAGGGAGGAAGTCATAAAAATTAGAGCAGAGATAAATGAAATACAAGAAATAGAAATACAAGAAAGAATTAATGAAACAGAATTTGATACTTGGAAAAAGTCGAGAAAATGGACAAACAGCTAGATGGCTGGAACAAAAAGAGAAGACTCGAGTTATTAAAGTCAAAAATTAAATTGGGGCATTGCTACCCATTCTAAGGAAATGCAGAGGGTTAGGAGGGCATACTATGAATGAGTGTGCCTCAACAAGTTGGACAAGCTAGATGAAACAGACAAATTCTTAGAAACACAAATCCCCAATGAGACAAATCACAGAGAAATAGGAAATCTGAACAGATCTATAACTCATTCAGAGATCGAATCAGAAACCAAAAATCTCCCCACAAAGGAAAACCCCAGCCCTGATGGTTTCACTGGTAACTTCTGTCAAACATTTAAAGAAAGAATACCAGTGTTCTCAAACTTCCCCAACACTTGAGGAGGAGGGAACACTTCCTAGCTTATTGTACGAGGCCAGCATTGCCCTGGTATCAAAGCCAGACCAAATCACTGCAAGAAGTAAACAACGGACCTATATCCCTTGTGAACGTTGATGCAAAAAGGCTCATCAAAATACCAGCAAGTGGAATTCAGCAGCATATTAAGAGGATTCTATACCATGACCAAATGGGATTTACTTCTGGAAAGCAAGGATGATTCGACATATGAAAATCAATCAGTGTAATATACATGTTCACAGAAAGAAGGGGAAAGCCCTCATGGCATTTCAACTGATGCAGAACAAGCATGTGTCAAAATTCAACGCTTTCATGATAAGCACATTCCAACCAAAAATAAAGCAAATAAGATGATAAGAAAGAATATATAAAAAACCCCACAGCAAACATCATACTCAGTGGTGCAAGATCGGGAAGGGAGAGATGGCATGGAATCACCCAGAACCCTTTGACCTTGCTTCCAAACACACTTGAAAATCAGCTATAGACCAGGGGTAAAGATTAAGTGTCAAAGAGTAAGTACTTGAAGGTACTAGAAGAGACTACAAGAGAATTCTTTATGCAAGCTGGAAGTGGAGACAAACTTTCTATGCAAGATACCAAAGGCAGATGTCCCAAAAGGCATCAATGATAGACTTGACTATCAAGCATCCTCCACCACACACCATCTCAAACACCATACATGAGCCAACTTGGGGGGATGTGAGCTGGCTATCACATCAGTGCAAGCTGAAGGTACCTAACATATATTTTACAAAATGAACAAATTAGTGATAGAAAAATATAAAGATGCTCAGAGATAAATAGGTGGTAAACAGGTAATAAAGACAATGAAAACCACAAATGGCCAGTGTGTAAGAAAAAATACTTGTGGGTCAGTAAGTCATATCATAGCAAGAGTTTTCTTTAAAAACTTTTTAAAGTTTTCTTTCTCATCTTTAAAATGAGTAAAGACTGTGTGTATGTGTGTGTGAGCCTAGAAATTGCTCGTCTTAGAGAACTGGTGAAAATGTTCATGAATACAGAGTTTCTGGGGGGTGATTTGCACAGTATGTCCCCAACATCTTAAACATGGACACACCCTTGACCCTGAAGTTGCATGAGTTGCATAATGGACAAAGGATTCACTCTGCGAACTGCACCAAGTCTACCTAATAAGCAAGGACATGGGTATTTGGGGCAACATTTGATAATGAAGCATTGGAAACCACTTACTTGGTCAAAAACACAAGATTACTTTAAAAACAGTGACATGTTCATGTTAAGACAAACACCGTATTGCCCCAGATCACTGATTCTCAATCTGTGTTCCTGGAAAACTCTTGGGGGAGGTTTCCCAGGGGAACCCCTTCAAGGTAGCAGAAGAGCCGCTGTGGGAACTGTTCCCCTGGTTTGTCGTTACCACCATGAAAGACTCGGTTAGAACAGAACTTTCCTCACATTAAGAAGGTTTAAATCCACAGTTGTAGAGAGATGTTTAGTGGCTTGGAAAGTTGTCCCAGATGCGGATCTGTCTTAAAGTCTGTTTATGAGACTTGCTCGCTGTCAACATGTCTGTCGGCACGCACGGTGTGGCTCCCCAGGCCAGAGCTTCGCACTTGTACNGACAGGCTCCCTCCTCTGTGCTCTGGCCCCTCCAGCCCCACCATCCCCTGCTTCCCCCACCATACCCCTCACCGCTGCTGGATGCATGATGCCTGTCGGTGGGGCTGAAAGCTAGACTCCCGCCAGGCTGCTGGAGTCTGTGGGACTCAGCAAGCTCTTCTGTGCCTCAGTTTCCTCATCTGAAAGGAGGATGGCCATGGCGCCTTTTCATGAGGTAGTGGGGCGGGTCACAAGAGAGTACACTCTTTGTGCCTTGGATACTCACTGTGTGTACGCAATGCTCCTTACATGTACATGTATGTATATACATTCACCTCTGTGCATTTTAAGTGCATATTTATACTTATTATAGATTTATGATGCTCATTATGTACATATTTATATAGTTCATTTAATGCTGTATGTAGGATTATATCTATAAAAGTATAAAAATAATACTTACATCTTTATCATTTTATATATTTATTTATATTTATATATTTATATATATTTGCATATTTTTACTTACATGCTTATAGGTGGCACAAAATATCCATGATTAAATATAAATATTACATATAGGAATCATGAGTATTTCTGCAAATATATTAAAATATACTTATTTTTATATGTGTGTGTGTGTGTAATTTTGTCATGAATGAAACGTGCTCACAGTGCTTGTCTCTCAGTAGAAGGATTTCACAAACTCTTGCAGACTCCCTGAGTCCTACGCTACAGCCCCTTGCACATCGTGAGCGCTCCATGTAAGGTGAGCTGTTACTATCATTGTCTTCTTACTCTTTTTATGTTGATTTATTTATTCTTATTTTTGGAGAGAGAGTGGGAAAGAGGGAATGCCTGCAAGCCGGGGAGGAGCAGATAGAGAGAGGGGCAGAGAGAAGCCCAAGCAGGCTCCGAGCTCAGCACAGAGCCTGATGAGGGGCTCGATCCCAGGACCACGGGATCATGACCTGAGCCCCAATCAGGAGTTGGATGCTTAGCTGACTGAGCCACCCAGGTGCCCTTATCTTTTACTTTTTATGTCAGGCCTTGTCCTTCTTCTGCTGAAACTCCTGCATAATTTCCTGGTCCCTCAGAATATAAGGGAGCACCTCACGGAGCCCACAGGACACTCTGTGACCTGGCCCTGCTGCCATTCAGACAGACCTCTCCTTCTGCCACTTTCCCCTTCAGCTCACTCTGATCTGGACCCTCTGGCTCCTACTGACCCTCAGACAGCCTGCTGTGTTCCACCTCAGGCCCTTTGCACGTGCTGTTTCTGCTGAGCCTGGCTTGTCACCTCAACCCTCTTCTCAGCACAGTCTCACCGGAGACACCTTCCGCAGACCGCCACTTGACGAGCGCCCCCTTCATTCCTCTATGCCATTCTGCAGAGCATTCGCGGTGTATCGTCCTACGACCCAGTGTTCATGTCCTATTGAGCTCCTGCACTGAGCACACCGTGTGCTGCTGTGTGGGGTCCCTGCAGGGTGTCCGATGTGTAAAAGCATTTTGAGCGTCCAGAGGAGGCTCTGCAGGGACTTGCATAGGGAATGCCATGTGCCAACAGCGCTTACCTCTGGTATGTTCCGTTCTTTTCGTTTATTTGCCTTCTGCATATTTTATTTACTTAAAAAAAGTTAATGTTTATTTTTGAGAGGAAGAGACAGAGTGCAAACAGGGGAGGGGCAGAGAGAGAGGGAGGAGACACAGCATCGAAAGCAGGCTCCAGGCTCTGAGCTGTCAGCACAGAGCCCGACGCGGGGCTCAAACCCTCGAACCGTGAGATCATGACCTGAGCCAAAGTCGGATGCTTGACCGACTGAGCCCCCCTGTATTTTACTTATTTTTAACAACGAACATAAAATAATGAAAGTTACTCTATATTTAAATAGTGAGATTCCCTCGTCTTTGCCACATGCAAACTCTCATTTGAAAACAGACGCTGAAAATTAAAGAGGGGAATTATACTTAACCTATTTTCGTACTGTCTAGTTGTCTGCACCATGAGGCTCAGGGACTGTGCGCAGAGTGGAAGCAAGGTTAGTAGAAAAGAAAGAAGGCAAAGGAAAAGATAATATTCAAGAGCTAGAGAAGTTACACTTTCCTACAGCTTGGTCAATTTTGGAAAATGTTAGAAATTCTTAGCAAGATCTGCTATGTACTTTTAAGGGCCCTTGTTAAATAATTATCAGGAATTTTAAGGCAGTGACATGAAAACAGACTTTTCTTTTTTTTTTTTAATATTTTTATTTATTTCTAGGAGAGAGAGACAGAGAGACAGCACGAGCAGGGGAGGGTCAGAGAGAGAAGGAGTCACAGACTGAAACAGGCTCCAGGCTCTGAGCTGGCAGTCAGCACAGAGCCCGACGCGGGGCTCGAACCCACGAACCGCGAGATCATGACCCAAGCGAAAGTCGGACGCCCAACCGACTAAGCCACCCAGGCGCCCCGAAAACAGACTTTTCTAAGTTGGGGGTACTGCACAGTGTCACGGATTGTTGGTGGGCTGAAAGTCAAATGGCATCCGTCCCTCAGCTGACGGTGAGAACGGGAGATACGGACCGGCACAGTGCGGCTTTCAGAACGTCCGCGGAAAAGGAATCGCCTCTGATACGTGAATGGAATCCACTCATTATCTTGACTTGAGGAAAGGCATGAGGCTGAATGTTGCTTGTGGGAGAAGTGGCCCCTCCCGGCTGGGGACAAGATGGAGGTGACAAGATGCTCCTCAAGGCTGGGCAGCTGGGCAGGGTCCCAGCACAGCTGCAGGGGGCGCGGCCTGGATCCCAGCACAGCTGCAGGGGGCGCGGCCTGGATCCCAGCACAGCTGCAGGGGGCGCGGCCTGGGCCCCAGCACAGCTGCAGGGGCGTGGCCTGGGCCCCAGCACAGCTGCAGGGGGCGTGGCCTGGATCCCAGCACAGCTGCAGGGGGCGTGGCCTGGGCCCCAGCACAGCTGCAGGGGGCGCGGCCTGTGCTCACTCCCACGCCCACGCAGGGGAAGGAAGGAGGCAGGCACAAGGAGGTATATCAATCCACAGGCCAGGAAAGGATGGGTCAGCACAGGGAACACCGGGAACGTGGTGCGAGCCCCTCTGCATGGCGGGGCTCACAGCTGGTGGAAGAGGAAAAAATGGAGTCAAAGGAACTCATGGAAAAATCCTTTGGAGTAGACCTTGCCTCCAACGTTTGTGGCCAAACCAGCACGTTCTCCATCTTTCAGGAGCCTGGTTACACTATTGTTCGACTCTCCCTCTCCCTCCACCTCCCATGTCCATCTGTTCTCTTTAATTCCTGCGTTTGGCCTCGCCTGGTTTAATTGCGCCGTTGTCTGTCATGGGTGGCGTCTCATTAATAGGACGCCTTCTTCGGTTCTTATTTAGCAAAAGACGATCCATGACCCGCGCTCAGCGTGCGGCCCTGTAGAGCTGGCTTCTGTTCCAGATGACTTGCTGAGTTGGCGGTCTTGGCTGGGCTCGTGAGCCGGCCTCCCGAGCTCCGAATGCACGCGGGCGCTAATTAAGGAGGAGGACCCTCCACGAGCTCAGCCGGGGGACATCAAAGTGTCTGTGCTTCTTTCCAAAGGACTGGCTCTTTCAAAGGCCTCTTTCATTCCTTCTTTCCCTCTGCCTTCTTGAGAGATCTTTGTCTCCCTCTCACCCGGTCCCCTAATCCACTCACCTCCTAGACACATTGTGGCCAAGTCTTCCATCTGTCACCAAGTCATTGCCTCACTCCTTAGACACCGAGGCATCCGTCTAAAGTGACCGCTTCAGTGCCAGGTCTGTAGACGGGCTGTGAGGAATAGTCACTGCTCTCGGGGTTGCTGTGTGGCTCCCGTGAGCATAAGGCCGAGGGAATTCACCTGTGGAAAACGTAGGAATGCCCAACTTTTGTTTTCCATTTATTTATTTATTTATTTATTTATTTATTTATTATTTATTGATTGATTGATTGATTTGTAACAAGAAGCCTGACCACAATGAGGCCTGGCCTCACACATGTTATGACGGCCACTATATAAAAAAACAAACAAATCAAAACAACCAGTGCTGGTGATGACGTGGAGAAATTGGAACCCTTGTGCTCTGTTGGTGAGGATGCAAATCGATGCAACTGTTGTGGAAACTGGCACGGTGGCTCCTCAAAACACTAAAAATTGAATTACTGTATGATCCAGTGATTCCACTTTGGGGTTATACACCTAAGAGGAAGGGGAGCAGGGATTGAACAGAGGTTTTTACAACTGTGTTCAGAGCAGCGATATTCATTAAAGGTCAAAAGACAGAATCAACCCCAGTGTTCCATCCAAGGATGGGTGAGTAAACATAATGAGGTACGCACACAGTGAAATATAATCCAGCTTTTAAAAGGAAGGAAATTCTAAAAATGCTACAACATGGAATACTTTTTAAATGTTTATTTATTTATTTTGAGAGAGAGAGAGCATGTAAGCACAAGCAATGGAGGGATAGAGAGAAACCCAAGCCGACTCCACACTCAGTGCAGAGCCCGATGTGGGGCTAGATCTCACAACTGTGAGGTCGTGACCTGGGCCACAATCAAGAGTCAGACACTAAGCTGACTGAGCCCCCTAGCTCCCCAATGACATGGATAGATATTGAGGATGTTATGCTGAGTGAAAGAAGACAGTCACTAAAGGGCAAATACTGTATGATTCCACTTACACGAGTTGTCAAATCCGTAGATGCAGAGAGTGGAAGCGTGGGTGAAGGGCTGGAGGGGGAGAGTGGGGGTAGGCAGTTCTTGTTTAATGGAAATGGGGTTTTAGTTTCACCAAATGAAGAGTTTTAGGGCTGTGTACTTAGAAAGGGGTAAGATGGCAAATTTTATGTTGTTGTATCTTACCACAATTTAAAAAAAAGAAACTTGAATGCCTAGAAGCAACCCTCATGAGAAATTTTTAAATGAATATAAATTAGAATGAATTCAAGAATGGCAGGCGATGGTTTCCTACTGATAAAGTCTGTCTTTCATGTCAGTACCTCTCAGTTAGTAATACGCTCTCTGATATCGTCGCTTCGTGACTGAGAGACAGCCAAGGAGATCTTGCTGAGGGTCAGGGGACGTCTGGATCGGTCAGGACAAAGTGTCCCTGGGTGCCACCCAGGAAGGTGCCCGGTGCTGGCTGGTGGCCTCGCCCCTGCTCACGGAAGGCACCTGGCTGCCAAGCTCCAGCCTAGCCAGGAGTCCAGGCGGTCACGGAGATTCATCTTCATTCTGGCACCTGCTGCGATGTGCCCAGCCAGCCCCATACTTGGTCAGCTCTGCTAGGGAATCCAACCTGGTTCCGTTTTCAATTTTGGAAGCGTTGTTGCGGATTAAAAACCGGTCAAATGACGGGAAAGAGTCAGAGCAAACAGCTGCTCTGTACCCACCATCCTGCCAAGGTCTAAATGAGCCTTCAGGAAGCTTGAGAGTAATGAGGGCTCATCTCCCAGCAGGAGTGAGGCACGGCCCCAGGACCGGCAGTGTCGGGTGGGGTTGTGTGGCTCAGGGGAGGAGCTGTCCACACAGAGGAGGCTCCTCACTCCTATTGCCCCTGGATGCACGTGGGAACCTGATGGGTCTAGTTTCTGATCACACTTTAAGGACTGTAAAAATAAAGATGTGACAATCTTGACTCTTCCTAATTAGATGGTTAATCTACTTAGCTCTTTGTAAAGAGCTACCCAAGGACGCAATACACAAAACAATCAGTCATTTTGTATTGCATGTGTGTTGGTACATTTTCCTCACTTTGCATCCATCTCTTACCTGTGGAAACCATCTTTATGTGAAACTGCTTGAAGAGCCATGGAACTCTTTGATATGTAAGTCAAGCATGGAGCTTCAAGATGGTCTTTTCCCAAACCACTTTGCGGGGAGGGTGAATTGATAGTGAAAAAATATAGACAGCAAAAAATACACTATTCTTGGTGGTCAATCAAAGGGTCAGCATCAGAGCAAAAGCCCGGGGGTCTGCTCCTCTGCTGAGGAGGGGATAGTAAGCACATCACAACCTCGGTTGGGTCCCCAAGGAATCTGGTGTGGAGCGAAAGTTCCCTTCCCAAGCACCCTCAAGAGACTTTCTGTAAAACTCTCTCATTCCAAGACTGTGTAGGGGTCAATGCCAGTCTCTTCTGGTTGGAAAACCATTTGCTTACGCAGGTCTTACAGCCGGAGAAAGAAGCCCAGCTTTCAAGGATAACACATCAGAAGGGTCTCCTTGGTACCCTCCTCCCGCAAGCAAGGCCTCGGTGTGTGGAGTGGCACTGCATGGAAGGACAGCAGCCCTGGAAGAGAAGGGGCTAAGTGAAGAAGGAAAGACAAGGAATTGAGGAAGCAGGTGGAACTATTTGTGTCTGTAACCATCCAATGGCAAATACTTTTGGATATTAAGATCCAGATAGAATTTTCAGTGCCATTTGACCTCATTGATTCATTATTCAAGGGTAATTACAAAGTATTTTTCTGTTCTTTCATACAAAGACGTTAATTTGAGGTGTTCCTTAGATTCTTTATTCGTAAACAGATGCATGGTAGCATCAATGTTTGGTAGAGTGTGTTTATTATGCTTTCGTACTTGATACAAAAAAATGAACAGAAGTAATTGTTATGATCCTAAGATATATATATATGTATATATATATACATATATATATATATACATATATATATATAATTTCAAATAGCTGCCAACATTCCATCAGTTGACATACTCGACTCAACAGTTCCCTCTTTGTTAAATATTTTAGGTTATTTCTAATCAATAATTACTATGAACGCATGGGAGATGTATATCTTTGTAAAGGTAGCTTTGTTTATTTTGAATTAAATCCTGGTGCCTAAGAATTGTTCCTGGTCCTTAGGTGGTCTGCCTCTGTCTGCCACTGTCAGCAATGTATTAATTTCTCTCTTCCTACAGCGTCATCAGCATGGGTTTTAGGATGAAAACTTATTTTCTAATTGATTTTTATGCCTATCATTTTAATGAGCACTTCCTTGCTAGGGAGCTGACTGGAGCAGTAACCCATAGGTTTTCTTCAATCTTTCTCATCTTATTTTGCCATCCCATTACTATCTGTTTTTTGCTAGCATTGGGGACCGTGTGCTGTACTTGGCTTGGGTTCGTTCCTTCATGCGTCCAATCTAAGAGTCAGAGAGTAGAAGGGTAAGCACATATACAATTACACAATCGTAAATTATGATGTGCTCCACAATGAACAAGAGTCTGTGTGATGTGAGGGAATACCAAGGTGGATCTGTTCCAAACAGGATTTTGGAGAAGGGCCCTCTGAGGAAAGAAGAATTAGGCTGAGGCCTGGCAGTGAGGAGGTGACCATGAGGGGTGAGAGGGGAGGCTTTCCTGCAGAGGGACAGGAAGGCCCAAAGGCCAGGAGGTGGACAAAGGCCAGATGCACTGGGGGCCCTCCCGGAGTGTGGTGGGCAGCAGCCACGAGGCACAGGTGAAAGGGAAGCACTTCCTGCCCAGATTATGGCCCAGTGGGTTGGCTTGTGTTGGGGGTACCGTGGGGAGCAGAACTGTCCTCAGATCACAAGTGTTGGAGGTTTAGTCTGAACAGTTTTCCAACCCACTTGGGTAGTGGCTGGGTGGTCTGCTGCTTGGGGAGCTTGAGTGGCTCAGGTGCCCAGGACCTAGAGAATGGCTTTTGACCTGCGATGGCGGCATTGTGTGGCTAGCTCACGGTCAGCTTCAAACCCTCACACCAAGCCATAGACAAACTTAGAAATGACTTGCAAGTAGCCAGATTGACCTCTTGCTCTACATGCAGACGTCTACAAAGCAGTTTAGAAGAGTCACTGTAGGTGGAAATCACAGGCACCTTGTTGGGCGCCCTTTTTACTTACCGCTTAGTATGATCATGCCAAAGGCTCCCAGAGAGTTTTTCTCTAGACTTAAAAATAATTCCCTCTTCTTTCAGGGAAGTTCACTTTGTGTGACTCTTACTGCTTTTATACTCAACCTGCGTATCCACATTAGGACCAAACTTTTCCATTACAGCGGACAGCTGCTTGGCCTTTCTAGTAACTGTGCCAAACCACTTTTGCCCATGGGTCTTCAAAGTGACTCATTTCCCTTTGGTTGGACTTATCATCCTGTGTGGCTATAGGAGTTACCCTGTAAAAGAGACTCAGCTGGCAAACAAAAACAAAAACAAAAACAAAAACTGCCACATGAATTGCTAGTTATTATAAGCACTTCGCCGAGCATTCCATGGTTATCTGCTATCTGCCTGTGCAAACAAAAATATTAGCCATGTATTAACATGGGTTTGGATAACCACATTGATAAATAACCATATTTAGAATCACTCAGATATCTGATTTCAATCAACTTTTATATTTAATATTATTATCATTCTCAAGTCTAACTTAGAATTTTAATTTGCTATTGAGGTGTAACCTACATGCCCTAGAAGGTACACAGGGGATGACTAACCTTCAGCATACAATCTGGCCAAGTTTTGCCTGTATCTTCACCAGATCAGGATGTAATGTAGGACCCTTCCAGCCCCCAGGGTTTTTCTTCATTCCCATTTCTACTCAATACCCTCTACCCAAGGGAATCACTATCCTGAATTCTTTAATTGTCCATTGGCTTTTCTGGGTCTTGACTTCCATATGAAAAGAATCATGCAATGTATTGCGTTTGGTGTTTGGCTGCTTCTTCTTCTTCTTTTTTTTTTTTTTTCAGAATGAGAACTGAGACTCAGCCTTGTTGCTGTGTGCACTAGTGGCTCATTCTTTGTTAAATCCCACAACTTGTTTGTTTATCAGCCTGTTGATGGACACTGGATTATTCCCAGTTTGGGGCTATTGTAAGTAGTGCTGCTATGGATATTATCCTATGATTGTTTGGGGACATATAAACTCATGTCTCTTGGATGTGCCTGTGAGTGGAATTGCTGGGTCATAGGGCAGATGTATTTTAGTTTTTGTGGACCCTGCCAAACACTGTTCTAAAAGTGGCTGCACTAATTTCCACTCCTGTAAGCAGTGTATTTATAGCTTCAGTTGCTCTGCATCCTTGCCAACACTTGGCTTCATCTCACATTTAATTTAATGTTGTGGTGTGCGTGTGGGTGGGTGGCTACCTGTGCATGTGTGTGTGATTCCAGGGCAGGCAAGGGGAGAATAAAACAGTAAGTATTGAGATTATACGGGGTGTCTTGACTCTTTAGGTCTGTGTCTCTGAAACAATGGTCAGAGCTTATGGGTGGGGTTAATCTAGAAGGTGGGGTTAGTGGAGGTCTCAGAACTCACCTGTAGAGTGAGACCAAAAGATGAGGCGATCTCAGAAAATAGTGAAGCAAGGAGTTTTCACGCACCATTTGGAAACCTTCATAAGATAACCAAAAACATTCAGAAGATATTTGAAGAAATTTTGGCTCAACTACTGTAATCAGTCAGGATCCTGGTAGAAAATAGATTGCATACTTAAATGGAGTAGTTTGAAGAGAACTTTAATAAAAGGACTATTTGCAGAGACGTGAGGAAGTTGGAGGGAAGTCACAGAGACTAATGTCTTACAACCCTTCATTATGAAAGCATGAGTTATTTAATTTGAAGAAGACAGTTGTGTATCAAGGTCCTTCTTATAGTGTGGCTTTCAGTGGAGGCCAGCTAACCCATGAGATCTCTGGCAGGGAGAGACCCAGGGCAAAACAGTTCCCAACCTTACTGTCTTTGCTCTGTTCTTCTGGTCCCCTTCCAATAATCTCATGGGTGAGGCCAACTAGAAGCCAAAGGGTGAGGATGCTTACTTATGTAGACTGATCTAAGTCCATGTTCTGGGGCAGAGCTAGCATGGAGAAGGGTTGAGAGTGGATGGTATCCAAAGAGGCAAAATAAGATTTACAGTACACTGGGTTTGTATGAAGTTCATCATTTCCCATTAGAGTTTGTTGGAAAAAAAAAAAAACTGTGACCAACCAACACCATAAATCCTGTACCTGTGGAATGACACTGAGCTAAGGAGTATTTATTTTTTTATCCACTTGTCATTCTAAAAATTGTTACTTGTTTTCTACCCATTTACAGAGGGTCATTTAGGACTGGAAAAGACAAAAAGATGTCCCTTATGTCTGGGTCATTTAGCAGTTGATGTGAACTCCTTTGCTATAGCATGATTTCCTTGCTGGGCAGCACTGGTTCTTACTCAGTTCTGGATGCCCAGTGCTTATCAGAGAACCTGGCCTGCAGCAGGTGCTCGGGGAATATCTGCTGAATAGAAGTGAGGGAATAATGACTGGAATAAAGGGGTTTGGATGAGAAGCACAATTAGGAAATACCTGCAGGGCTAACTTGCGTTGGGAGATGACAAATTCTAACAAGAATGTCAAGACAGTTCACAAAGTTTTTCATAAAATTAAAAAATGGCTCCAATAAGAATAACCTGTGATGCACACGAGGTTTTGCAAGGTTAGTTTTGATGCTGGTGGAGGTTAGAGAAAGGCACCCAGAGTGGCTCCTGCTCAGACAATGGCTTGTTTATTTCATGACTGCTCTTCAAAGCCAGTTGCCCTGGTGGCTGGATGACTCTAGAGTGCCTTCGGATTTAGGTATGTGAACTGGCTTGACAACTCTTTGGTGATCCTGGTTTTGTGCAGCATGCACATTCTCACCCTTGTCACTGTGCAAAGGGTGAAGGTATGGCCACCATTTGTCATGGTTTGGGTTTGATATGATTTCAATTCCTGCTTTAGCTCCAGCTTTGCGACTTGTGATGACAAATACACTTCTCTAGTCCTGCTTCTTTTGCTTACCAGGACACCTTTATCCAGCACACCCAAACCCTCTTCCTGCTGAAGACAGCCACCAGAACACTCAGCCGATGTATTTGGGTGGACCCTCTGGATTGGGCTAATTCCTGGATGTAGGTGTTCACTTACGGATGGGCTCGTGACCTGGTTAGGTTGGTGAGGGCCAACAAGACTCGCTCATGGGACCCCGGTTGACATACTGATAGAGACCAAGGTGTTCTGTGTTCTACGATACGGTCCTGAAACTGACAGGACCTCGTGGAGAAGCTGAGAATCAAGACAACCAAGGGAAGGAGGTCTGAAAGAGGTATGCCAGTGGCATCAACCAAGCCCTGGGCCAACCACACGTGCCTCTACACCCTCTGCTGCATGAAACAATTATTCCTTTGTTTGGGCTTAAGCCAATTTTCATTGTGTGTTCTGTTATTTGTGATCAGAGGAGTCGTACCTATTGCAGATATGGTTGGGTGTCAAGCATACAGCAGCTGATCACTGTATTTCCTCCCATTCGTATGTTTTCCTGATCTTAGTTAAACCTTGGGTACAAAATTTATGCTCCTCACCTCTTGCCAGTGGGCTGGGCTTGTCCTGGTGATGGAGGATCGAGCTCTTCCTCTATATCCACTCATCCAGCATCACAGATCAGTGGCAACACACTCATGGAAAAATCTTGTCTGTGGCCACAGGTAAGAATAAAGATGGCTCTAGGGAAGCAAGACTTCAATCATGTGACATCCTCTCCATCCAGCTCAACCCACCTCCCCTGTTGGAGGCTGCCATTAAATAGCACAGCATATACTGAACATGGGGACAGACAGAGCTAGATCAGCCCATGAGAGGGGAAGGTCCAGCAGGCATAGAGGCAGCATGGCATCCAGTTGAACAAGCCCATGTATTTAAGCCAGGAGGTGCTAGGGTCAGATTATTCCCAGCCCGTGTGAGCTCCTGGGACCTCATTCAGTTCTTTCTCCAGCAAAGAACAATGATGAATGACCTTATTTTGATGATTTGAGAATCATGAGAATCTAAGTCAGATATGATCTATGCGAACCATGGGCACGGAGCAGGTAGAGCAAGGGGAGGAGACCCCACCCAACAGAACGGTTTCCAAGGGGACTCTTGTGCCCCGTCTGTTGTGTGTGCGCGCACGCACATGCGTTTTGTTTGTACGCCTTGTTATTGTTTTGATTTCTCTTTCACTCCTATAGTTGACTTTGCTAGAGGGACTAATACAGTTTCATTTCCTTCCCTTCTTGTTTCCTTAATATTTTGCTGGGGATAAAGAGATTTCCTTGATGAGGTCCAGGCTTTCTGGGAGAGAGAAAAGTCTTAGCAATATGCACAAGGATGGGGCTGGCTGGGACTTGCAGTTTACAATCTTCATTGCTATTCCATCAGCATTGCTGAGGTGTAGACGGTCTGGCGCCCTGGCTGGAACAGCCCGATCTGTCTTCTTGCTTCAGTGTGGAATGTTTATCCACCTTTCAACTCAGTTGGGCTGCAGATGATATGCCATTTGCCTATTAATCCTCATTGTGGTGGCGAAATGCAAATGAAGTTGCTTTTGATGTATTAGAAGCCTAATAGCAATTTCTGACTTTCTTTCCTGGAGCCAGAGTCTTCCCAAACCTCAGTGCTGGGGTGATCATCTTAGGAGTGGCAGGATCACGCAGGAGCCTGGTTGGGGAGCAGGCTGCCTTTTCTACGACGGTACATTCATTATCAAATTAGACTGTCAGCGAGTATCCTTGAAATCCAGAAGAGAAGAGAAGGAATTAAAAAAAAAAAAGCAGAGAGAAAGTTAGAAAGTAATTAGTATGCACTAATTAAGAATAATAGTAATAACGTTTTGAATTGGTGCCTAGATCGAGGGCTGATTCAGGCTCCGTGCCAGACTCGGTATCTACGGCGGCTATCTTTCACGTTGTCATGCGTCTATTTTGAGATATGACAGTGATGTTCTGTTTTGAAACATTTAATTGCTGGCATTGTTTGTTGGGAGAATTTTATAGCCTCACTTAGACATCTAATTTCACACAGCATCTGCTATTGATGTCACTGATTTAAGTATTTAGAAAAGAGAGAGGAACGTAAGTGGAGAAAATAAAAACATATGTAATTCGTTGCTATCAGTGGACAATAGAGCTTCGCTCGGACATTCAACACCTTAGAAGCCATCATACCGGTATTCAAATGTGTGCCAGACTTTGCCAAGTATCCTGGGCCGCCACATCTGCCGTCGCCACCTGTGATCATTTTCTTCCTCTTTTGCACTAAATAATCAATTACAAGATTCTGGGTTTCTCTCCCCTCACTCATTTATTGCTGGCTCAGGACCCAGCTTCCAATAGTGCCGCAGTGAGAACACAGAGCTTTCTGCTTCCGAGGACAGGATGGGCGGGTGATTCACAGAGCCTTCCTCGCTGGGCTAAAGACAAACATGGCCATTGGCAAAGCATGTGGATATCTCCTTTGCAAATGGTTTTTTAAATGTAAAAAACCTCACAAACTCAGTACTTCTGGAGGTTTGGGGTTGAGCCAGGCCCTCTCTGGGCTATTGCTGGAAGTGTCAAAATGTCACAAACTTTCTGGAGGGGAATTCAGTATGTGCATTTCCTTGCTATTTAGCTCAGTTATTTCCTGCTCTAGGAAGTCATCCTTAAAAAAATGATGAGTACTTAACACATCGTAGAAGCTCAAGCTTGGTGAACTGAATAAAAATGTAGGAAACGATATATAATAAAGAGATTCCTTAGAGCATTAAACCCCACCAGAGAAAACAACCTAACTGTTCAGTAAAAAGGAGAATGGTTGCTTTATAGTGGAATGTTATGTGTTCATCAAAAATGAGATTTACTTAATTTCCAATGAGGCCATGATATTAATAACATGTTAATTTAAAAAAGAAAGATAAAAAACCATTTATACAGGACCTTGACATTTTTATGCATGGGAAAGAGGCAGGTAGATGGTAAAATTAGAGATGAGTTTTAATTTGTTCTTTTTATCCTTCTGTATTTAAAAATATTTCCACCATGAACACACATTATTTAGGTGTGTGTGTGTGTGTATGTGTGAGATAAAGTAACCTTCTAAATGTGCATGCAGAGAGTAAACTCTTCTTCAAAAAGCTCTGATTACATAGGGCAGTATAAAAAGATATCAAATCCTCTGTATTCTTTTCAGATCTACCTTCATTAGCAGATGCTAGATTTTCTTTAGATCTTTCATAGGCAGGAGGCAGGCACCGTACCTGATGGTCCCTGTGGTATATGCTTGGTCCTAGTTATATGTGAGGTAAATATGAGAAAAGATTGAAGCAGTCTGGTCACGCTGGGTATCTTAATGGTACCATGTGGGGACACATGAATTCTCTAGTCAGACTGGTGCAGCAGTGCTGTTGAAAGAAGCTCTTGGCCTGAGGTCGATGTTGGATTGAGGATGTCTCTGATTTCGGGTGGGATGTGCAATGGATCTCAGATCTCAGATGTTGAAAACGTGGTCCTTGGGCTCACAGCACCAGCATCTCCTGGAGGCTCCTAAGAATTGCTGAGTGTCAGGCCCCGCCCAGAGGTACCCTATCAGAATGTGCCATCAGTAGACCCCCTGGGAAATCATGGGTGCATTCCAGCTTGAGAAGCTACCAGACAACATGCCTTGGGGGAAGTGATGGCAAGAGTTGGGACCCTGGGGAGATGGTGTGTGTTGACCAACAACCCTTTTTGAGACGGGGTTTTTGGTGGCGATGGGTTTTCTGAAGGTGGTGGGAAAGAAACTCCACCAAGTTCTGTAACTGCATCAGGTTTTTTGGGATGATGTCCAATCCAGAACTCAGTGAACTGGTCATGAAGATGTGAGGCTGGGCTCTGGCGGGGAGACCCCCGTGGGCTGCTAGGAAAGCCTGCCCATCCCTATGGGGAGCCCGTGGCCCCAGAATCCAGAAGACAAGCTGCTCAGAGGGAAACAGCCCTGAAGTTCTTTGGCCGTCCTACTCACCTCAGAATGATGAACCCGGCTTATCTTCAGATTTGTCTTTTTCTAAAGAAAAAAATTGACGAAATATGTGCAAGTTTCATGTGCTTTCACTGGTGGGGGCCATCCCTCGGTTTCGAGGTTCTGTCTAGTTAGCCCCCCACAGATGCCCCCTCGTCTCTGCCCATGTGTGGTGAACCCACAAGGACTCTAAAAGCAGGCTGGATTGGAGCTGACTCCTGTCCTGACCTCTGCCAGTTCCAGCAGAAGAAAGCCAGGAAACCAAGGATGATCGGTGAATATAAAACTCAGTGGATTCAATCTGCTCTCCTTTAAAGTTGAGGCTCAGATCTCCTTTTTTGCCATTGACTTTGTTTTTTTCTTTTATGATAATGACATGTTCTCTTTTGGTGTTCCTGGTCAAAACAAATAAATGAATAAAAAGTGTGCATTAGGTTTACTAAGAAGTTGAGTTCTTCTTGGTGGAGATCTGATCCAGGCTCTAAGGACAAAACGGCTCACTCAGTGCGGGTAGAAGCTTTGCACGTTCCTAGGAGGTGTGTTAACCCCCAACCCCATGAATGGTCCCTCACCGATTTCATCAGCCAGAGACTCCTTCATGCCAAGCTGAAACTTGACCCATTCCTAAAAGACTTAAAGAAACAATCCAGTATCTTCCAGTGGTAACTAGTGGAATCTCATATGAGCAGGGGGCTGGCTATTCCTTGGGGTATCAAAGATTCCATGTTGGAAGCCCAGAACCCTCCAGAAGGATGGTGGGTTCCAGGGCCGGGGGTTTGGAGCTTCAGCTCATTGGATCACGTAACTGTGATGCCCACAAGTATCTCAAGTATCTCTGCTCTGCACTCCTTTTCTCCCCTCTTCTCTGCTCTCTGGCCCCAGCCAGACTCCTCGGAGCCTTTCCGTTCACACCCTGGGGGGGCTCCTCTTCCCCTTAAGGACCTCGCCAATGCCTTATAGTATCTTGGTAACCCGTTACCAGCTGTTGAGGTAATACAGACCTCCCCTGCCATACCACGCTATTGGCAAAGGATGAGCTATGACACCTGGCCTTGACGGTGACACATTGGTAGACCGGGCCCCTGCTGGGATTCACTATCCAGGACTCTGATTATCCATTGTCACCTGGGCATTGCAGGGGCCTGAGCTTAGAACCTGGGATCCCTGGGGGACGGGGCCTGACCCTTCGGAGTTCAGCAACGCAAGCTTGATTTTGCCTTGAACTGAGCAGGGGTGTGTGTGTGTTTGTGTGTGTGTGTGGCCACGTATGAGCTCCAAGCCTTATTAGACTTTCCCGTGTGGGAATGACTAGATCTGGTGTCCATACTGGCTGTGTGGGCCTTCTTGCTGATCTGGAAGGAGCCCTGGATCCCTCATGAAGGCGGCTCCAGCATTCAGATTCCAGTTTGTCCAGGACAGAGTCTGTAGTCCTGGTGGCCTTTTCTCTGCTGCCAACAGCGGCTCATAACCTTTATCACTCACACAGCCTTCCATTTGGGAAACGTTCCTCATTCCTCAGTGTCCCTGTCACAGAGAACAATGTCGTGCCACAGCACACTGCCCAGGGAACAAGCACTTGGCACCGAGCACACGCTGAAGGGGCCCCCATGCCGCTGAGGTTGACTCGTAGTGGGCACGGGATTGCTCCGATTTATCCCTAAATGCTTGGAAGCCTGCCTTCTTGCCGTCCCCCCACTTCGCTATGTGTGAGATTTTATTTTCCCTGAGTCTCCACTCTCTGCTGTGCTCGTGGTCCAGACAGAAGCAGAGACCTGTAACTTGAATCACAAACACCTTGACATTTCTTTCCAGAATGAGAATGTCCCTGAGGCTTATGCCGGGGAGTGAGGCGATGCATTCGGATGTGTTTTAACAGGTGGCCTCTGCTTCGCCTGAGAGCCCATTTCGTTGGGGAATTGAGAAGGATTCAGCAAGTGGCTGTTGCATCCCACCCTCGGTATGAGGTCCTGGGGATAAAATGGTGAATAGAAGATGGTGAGACAGACACATAAATACATGTTTAATGTGCAATTTGTGCAGAGAGAAGGAAGTGGATTGAGTCTGGGTGGGTGACTCAGGTGGGGTAAATGGTCCCTGGGGAGTAGGAGTTGGCCGGGATGGGTCAGGCTTGCGGCGGTAGTAAGCACCCCAAGTCTCCATGGTTTGGAGTATAAAGGTTATTTCTTCATCTGACAGAGATAAGGAGGCTTGCCTTGCTCAGTTATGTTGGGTCCAAGAGAACATCTACTTCGGAATGGCTGATGTGTCTCCTTGTAAGCAACGTCTCTCATGGTCACGCCCTTGAATGAGTGCCGATGGGACACCAGACGCTGAGAGCAGACATGGAAGAAAATCCAGACAGACTCACACAGGAGGTAGAGTGGGCAGGAAAGATGACACCCAAGTCACAGCTGGCAGGTCCCCAAGCCTCGTCTGTCTCTGTGCCCCCAGCCACAGGCAGGTTCTCAGGGCTTGACCCCACAACCACCTGAGCTCCGCGGGTGAGGGCGTGCTGCTGGGGCAGAAGGGCAGACTGTGAAGACCTGTTCCTACCCAACGATGCATTTAATTAAGTAACTCGAGTTTCCTGATCTCAGCCTTGAGTGAAAGAGGCCACATCGGTCCCCATGAGCTAGTCTGGAGTGGCAAATAGCCAAAAGCGGAGTAGCTTGACAGCGGAAGTTGATTTCTTGTTCTTGTAAAGGTCCTCAGAGGATGCCTTGGAGTCAGGGAGGTCTCTGGGTGAGGTCTGTATCTGGGCTGCTCCAAGGCTGAGCATGGATGTTACAGTTAACTGGAAAGAGCCAAGCACAGAGTGGCATGGGTTTACGTGCCAAGTCCAGATTACTACCCATGTTGGCCCACCCTCCGGGGCAGAGAACGTATTCATATGGGCCACTATCCCTAAGTGTAAAAGGGGCTGGGAAACCTAGTCTAACATGTGCCCCAGAAAGGGACAGTACTTGGGACCTTTGGGAGTGGGGGACACTCAGATGGAAAGGGCTTAATCACAGTCTGAAGGTATTCTGGAACTCTTCCTCCTTCCCTGCTGGTCTAGGAAAAGAGTGAACTGAACCATTCACCGCTCAAGAATGGAACATAAAATCTTCCGGAATGTCGCCTAAGTTAAGATAACTCCCCTTGAAACCAAGCCATGTTCTTGCTCATGAATGTCATGTTCCACAGGAAGAAGCTGTCACTTCCCAAGAACAAACCCCTCCACAGAGACTTAGAGCTGTGCTCACCCTCTGGGGTGCCTCATCTCTATCTGAGCAAGTCGGAGGCAGCCCTTCCTCACTCTGAAGGTCATCCCCGCCAATCCCAGTGTGCAAGCCCGGTGCAATGCTCCCGGAGTCCAGTGGTGCCAATCCTTGCCATCCTCATGGTCCACACCTCACAGAGGAGCCACTTGAATATAAGTCCATCCCATCAAGTACAAATCCCTTGTCATATTAGCTCAGCATCCGCACTTGACTTTCCACCTAGGGATTCAGAGAGCAGGTATCTTTTTAAATTTTTTATTATTTAAAATTTTAATTCCAGGGTAAGTAACATACAGTGTTATATTAGGTTTCGGTGTGCAATATAGTCATTCGACAACTCCATACGTTACTCAGTGCTCATCACGATAAGTGTAGTCCTAACCCCCTTCACCTATTTCACCCACCCCCACTCCACGTTCCTTCTGGCGACCACCAGTTTCAGATAACAAGTGTCATTACAGACCCATAGGAACTGCTACATTTGCTGAATCTACTTGGGTTTGTTTAAAAATACTTGTTTTGTGCACGGGAATGCAACTGGGCTTTGGGTTTCGCTGCTGGTGACTTGCCCCTGGAGTTCTGCCATATTGCCACCTGTGCGAGACAGCCCAGTCACCTGACTGCGGTGGGGCTGGTGAGTGTGACAGCACTACCAGCTTTTATATATGTTCTCACTTGCCCGGCACCATCAGAATTTCATTGAATATAATCACGTTAAGGCAAAATGTGTTTAAACTGCTAATGGACTGGGTCATTGACTTTAACGATGTTCTCAATACTACATTTAATTATTGCACAAGCTCTTCTCTAAGATCATGTTTCCTGGGATCAGTTGGAGTTGTGTTAAGTGTACTTCAGCAGATAATAATTAATGAAACCACTCCTTCGTACGTTGGGAGACGTAGATGGTGCGCTCTATAGTCAAGAGGGGGAGGAGGCAGACGGTTGTGTGTGCGCACACAAGGCACACCGCCATGCGCCACGGTGAATGGTGAACCACTTGGTGATGCTCCAGAGCAGACGCAGGTGTCCCGGCAGCAGGTGGCACTGGATCATGTGGGACAATGCTCTGTGGGTCCTAAAGAGAGCACTGCAGGGAAGACGTGCCCCCCTGGAAAGGGCTGTTGCTCTTTTCAGGTGGACATGGAGGGGCTCAAGCCATCTTCTAGCAAGGAGGGGTGTCATGAGCCCAGCCCAGCAGGGCTCTGTGTAAGATAGGGCTCGGAGGGGAAGAGGGGCCACACTCACCTTGGGGAAGTTGAGCAGAATTTAATAAAGAAACTGTTTACTCACTAGGACAGGATTTGGGGAAATTTTAAGGGAGAGTAAGGTATCCCTGGGCTGGTGCCCCTTGGGGCATTTCTACGCTTAGGCTGGGTAGCAGGGGACAATGGTCTCAAGAACCCAGAGGGAGAAGTGCATGGAGACGGCTGCCCGACAGAAGCCATGGAGTAGGTGGAAGGAGGCATCGCCCCGATGTGACCTGCTAGAGAGGGAGCTGGGGCATACACACCCTAGGCCACTCTCCCCCGCCCTCTGGATCGCCTGGAGATTAAATTCCATTAGAAACTGAGGTGTAAACAAGCCCATGATACACCCAGGCTGGTCTGCCTCCCACACACCCAGCAGGGCAGAGAGTGGACTTGAAGCAAAGAATAGGCTTTCAGCACGGGCCCCACAGTCCACAGCTCTCACCAGTCCTATCTGAGGCATTCTCGCTCCAGGGCTCATCTGCAGCACCTAAAGCAAGAACAGAGAAACCCATTGTGCTCAGGGGAGGGAGGGGGGAGGGAGAGCAGGGTCTGCTTTCTGAAGGTCGAGTTACAGTGCCGACAGAGTCCCTCCCTGGCGGTGGCCCTGTGCCTATCTCGTGGCCCTGATTTTCTCACGCTTGAGAAAAGTTGTGGTGCCAGGGCTCTGGTCTCATCTGAAGGCTCAGGTGGAGAAGCTGCTGCCGCCCAATTCCTGTGTTTGCTGCAGGGTCATCCTCTGTGGCTGCCCGAGCGAGAGTCTCCATTTCTCGATGTCCTGCCACACAGCTCTCTCCTGGGTCAGCTCACGAGCCTGGTGAAAAGGACGGTGTCCTAGGCAGGCGGACGTTACAGCTGTATGCAGCACAATCACGGGCACGTGAGCTCAGGCTCACCATCACTTTGTCACATTCGATTGGTCAGAGCAAGTCACAAGTCCTGCCTGCATGGTGGGGGCAGGGAAGGATGCTACAGGAGGGGTTGGAGAGCAGTAGGAGGGGACCGTGGGCCACTTTGACCTTGGAATTTGTCCGCCCCATATCCCAGGGCATGACAAGTGTTGTCACTGAGAAAATCTGAATGACTAAATACCCAACGTAAGCTTTTTGTGTGGGTGTAAGCATTCTTTCTTCTTAAAAAGACAGGCAAATAAGGATTTCAGTTTCTTGAGGGGCCTGTTGATTTGAAGTATATTATTTCCTTAAGTTGTGGCATCAGAATCCAATTATATTTCTATAAGAAGAGAAGCCAAGGCAAAATCCCAAAAGTATATTTGAGACATCTCTGGGGATTCCCCGGGCCTCCATAAGAAAAACAGTTCTTTCAGAAACTGAAATTTTATTCCAGGGACATGGCTTTTGATGGGAAATTATCATGGTAAAAGAGAGGTTTTTATATTATAAAAGTAATTTTTTTTAGACCTTCAGCCAATGACAACAGGAAAAAAATTAGAAATTCTCAAGTAACTTTATAAAACTCCCTGGAATATATTTGTGAACTGCTGGCCTTGGACACAATGATGAGATATATTATTTCAAACCATTAATCTCATTGTACACAATTCTAAAGACGTCAGATTTATGGAGATCATAGCATTTATGTTTTAGGATATGTACAAAGTATCATGAACACGTGGAGTTTTGGCTTCCAACATCTTCCAGGTTGAACAGAAGATGTAAGAAATACTACAATTGTTGCCCCCCCCCCCCAAAAAAAAAGACCATGGGAAAGAGTTTGGATAGTAACTAGATATTTTGCTAGTTGTTTTAAACTTGAATTTAAAGCATCTGTCTATAGGGCTCTTATGTAACCAGATACCAGTGTGATTAATTAAGCCTCCAGTGTTTTTCAACTTCATCTGCACTTTTTAATAAAACATATTCATTATTTCCTCAGCTGTTTGTTTCATGCATCTGCATGATGCATGACTTAAACATATTAATTATAATAAATAAAAGATAAGAGACGCAGTAGGCATTTTCTCCTATGTTCCACAAATAATGTAATTCTTTAAATTGTTGCCGGTTTTGGGGTCCTACTGGGCTAGGCTGTGGCCTCTGCATGGGGAACCTCCCTCTGTGTCCTCTCTGGACATCCTGCCAAATGGATGGCAATTGGTCCCAGGAAATTTGGGAAGATTTAGGCGATGCCCCTTCCAGTCCTTCCTCTCCGTGAGCTGTCGGAACCTAGCGACAATTTCAGGCCACTTTGAGGTCTAGAGAAAAAGGTACATATTTGCAGAGAGCTTGCTTGTCAGGAAAAGACACGGCATCCCGCCAGTCTGACCAACATGGAGGAGGAGGCAGAGGGGGTGGGTCCCCTGGGCCCACGGTGTCACCGCCGGGCCATCAGGAGCTTGCGGGGGGAGCTCTTCCCTCCCATGCTAACCCCACAGCCGGGGTTCAGAGCGTCCGAGCCCTTCCCTTCAGAAAACTTTGCATTTAGGCTTGAAAGAAACAATCTAAACAAAGCCGAGGGAGATGTTTAACCAAGAAGCATCTTAATCATTTGTTTGTGTTTGGATTCTCTCGGGGAGCCCCATCTGGAGGGGCGGGGGCGTGAGAGCCTCTGCTGGTGTGTGGGAAGACCCTGTGGAGACACCGAGAAGCTGGCTCTGGACAAGCTGATGGTGTTGCAGCGGACAAGGTCGCCCCGGAGGCATGTGCGCCCAGGAGACCCTACCCGGTCACCAGACCCAGTCTGTGTGCAGCACAACTTCCGGGGCGCCCCGGCGTAGACCGCCCTCTGGGGGTGAGCAGTGTGGTGCCGCACAGGGTCCCGGGTAGGAAAGGTGAAGCAGAAGTGGGACCCCATCAGGGGGCTTGGGCTTTGGCCAGGGCAGGGGGGGTCCAGGCAGAGGGAGGTGGGGAAGGACGGCAGGTGGAGCGCACCATCCCTGTGCAGGTGACTGGGGCACGTCTGCCGCCATCTCCCCAGACACCGGTGCTGGGCTGTCCTGCCTGGATGCCAGCTTCCCTTTGGGGACAGGGGCTCCCATTCTCCAGCTTCCGGAAATGCTGGCCCCTACCGAAGGCCCACAGCTGAGTCCTTTTCCACAAAGGGCCCTTGGAACCTGCTCCTTGAGGCACCCACACCTGAGTGCTGCTCGACACAGGGGTCTAATGGCCTAGTCTCTTGTGTCAGCAGAGGGCCAGCCTTGCCAGAAGCGCCCCTGGAATCTTCCACAACCACATCTGGATGTGCGTCTTCCTTCTGGGCCTCACAGGGGCTGCTTCCCAGGCTCCCCCCGCCCTCACCCGGCTGCCCACAGAGCTCAGCGTCCTAGGGAACCCAACACGACCACCTCCAGTGCCCTGCCCCCGAGGCCAGCTTTGGCTCCATCTCAGAGCTTTTCCTGCCCATTCCCCCCCACCCCCCCCCCGCCCCCTCCAGCCCTTCAAATAGCTCTGTCCTANCCCCGTGTCTGTTGTCCTTTCTGCTGCCAGGGGCGCCTGCCGGCTTTGGTGACTCTCCAGTCACTGCATCTTTCATTTCTAGAAGCCCTTTGGCCCTTTTCCAAATCTGTCCTGTCCCTTTTCACTGTTTTCTATTCCCTGCAGATGTCGGGCTGGTGGTTTATTTTCTCAGCCGTGGGAGGCGCCCCTCTCCGAATCCCAGCACCGCCGTTTGTGAGGATTCTGCTGTTGGCTCTTTCTGCCCCTTCTGACTCATCTTACCCAACTCTTCATGCGGCTCTGTGAACGTTCATTCTAGAATGTTGTATGACTGTGCCCTCCTGGGAGGGGCTCCACTTAACTCTCATGCTCACCTGGGCTTCTCCCACGGGCCAGGGAAGGGGTGCAAGGGGTGTGTCTCACCGTCCTCAAAAGAGTGGGGACCTAGAGTGTGGGCTCCCCAGAGGTCCTCAGAGTGGTTTGAGATTCCTCTTCTGGATCATTCCAGAACACGGCCTGGGGCTCTCTATTACCATTTCAATTCTCTGCTTCTTAAGGGGGATATCTACTTTCTGGAGCTATTTTTATTGTTTTCACTCAGAGTTAATCCTAATAATTGAGCCTCCTTTACTGGCCACAGAATTTTTCCTCTGGGTCTTCCAGTACCGACTGATGTACTTTCATACGGGTAGTGGCTACATTTACAAATTTTAAAATTTAAATTGAATTTTTATGTTTAAAGGTAAATGTTTTATTTTTTTATTTAAAAAAATTTTTAATGTTTATTTATTTTTGAGAGAGAGACACAGACAGAACATGAGCAGGGGAGGGGCAGAGAGAGCAAAAGGGAGACACAGAATCTGAAGCAGGCTCCAGGCTCTGAGCTGTCAGCAGAGAGCCCGACATGGGGCTTGAACCCACAGACCGTGAGATCATGACCTAAGCCGAAGTCGGACGCTTAGCCGATGGAGCCACCCATGCGCCCCTAAAGGTAAATGTTTTAGATGAACTCTAAAATAAAAATAACTGTAAAACATATATTTACAGAATGTTTTAAAATATCAAGCATGAAACATGGTCTTTTGATTTCCAGTTGTATAGGAGGAAGCCATTAATTAATTTTAGACTTTCTCATCCCCCAGGGATTCTAAACCCCTCAAAAGTGTGAAGACATTTAATGTCAGAAAGGAGAAGTCAGAGGCCGACCTGACTTGCTTTTGTAAGCAACCCCTTTTCCTTTTCGCTTGTTTTTGCTTTCCTTGCTTTTGTTTCCTATATGAGTGCTTCCATATTTTTTCTTTTAATCTTTTAAATTTCAGGCTTTTATCAATGGATACCTACCTATGAGTATTGTGTGTGTGTGTGTGCGCGCGCGCGCGCGCGCGCGCGCGCGCATGCGCGCAAATCCAGTTTTTTGCTGGCGAGGAGCCCTATTTGACTTGAGATTCAAGCTTTCCCCCATCTTCTGGAAGATTTATTCTGCAGCTCTTTTTTCTGTTCCATTTATTCTAGGCTCTTCTTCATGAAAAGCAATGGTCTGCATATCCAGTCTCCATTCTCTGCCATTCTTAGCCGTCACCTTCTCTCTTACTATTTTAATTGTTTGGTTCTTTATTTCTGGATTCCAGCCCCTTGGAAGGTCATAAATCCTTTACCCGCTGATCTGCTGGGGTTGTTTTGTGGAGTCAGTTCCCCTGCTTAGAGCCTCTGGTACTGTTTTATTCAGCGTCGACATCTTTTCTTTGCCTTAATTTGTTCCTTATCGACTCCCCTTTAATTATTCACTGCCTTTCCTCCCGTTGGTTATTCACTCATCGTTCATCTCTTGTTTCTGAGAGCTCTTCTCTTATTTTTTAAAGATAATTTTTTTTGGGGGGGGGAGGGCTCCAAAAGCTGCTGTTCAATTTCATTGGTTTATGTTTGCAAGTTTTTACCATATTTTTAAAAGTGTTCTTTTTTAATATTGGGAGATCTTGTTTTTTTAATATCACAGTATCTTTGGGTTTTTGCTTTTCTCGTCGCTTATTAGTGAAAGCGGAAAGGGCTCTCCAGGTGTGGAAATCAGTCATGTGAGGTCAGGTGGGTTCCATTGTGCCCAGTGCTCCTGACATGAGTACCAGGGAGCACAGGTGTGTAAGGGACCGGCGGCCTGGCCGCGGGGTGGAGAGGGGGCCCTGGGCAATCTGGACAGCCGCGTTCTCCTGGAGGATGGCCTCACTCTACTCATCCTTTCGGTGATTCCTTCATCTAGCGTCGATTCTGCACCTCTGTACGCCGCAGTTCACTTGTGCGAGCCTGGAAACAAGATGGGGCTCCCGCCTGCGTGGAGCATCTATTACCTCAGAAGGAGCCGGTATAACAAAATGAGTTACGCAGTTCAGTTATATAGTAAGATAGGTCACCAGAGCTGCTTTGGAGACCCAGCTCTCTGCTCTTCCTGGACTCCCGCTCCCTCACGAGGTATGGATTCTTGATGGAGACAGAATTCCTTCCGTGACACCTTGGTCCCACTAATGTTCTGCCGGTGTCTTCAGGTAAGACTCCTCTCCTTGGATTTTGCCCTGTGAAGCAGTCGAAGGAACCCTAAGTCTTTTCAGCGGGGGGCATTTTCAAAACGTGGCTCTAGAGAGGAGAGGGGCCTTCTAAAGGGAGTGTTCCCTGTGTGAGCCCCGAGTCACCCACAGCGCCAGCCTGCGCCGGTCAAATAGAATGGGTATGGGAGGGTGATTCACATGTTTTCTTCTCTATTTTTAGTTTCCTTTTGCACTCTGGGTGGTGTTTTGGTGAGATGAGTAGTTAGACACCTGTGCTGAGATCTCAGCTTTACTCAAAAGATTTGTTCTTTCCTTTCCTTTTGTTTCATTTCCTTTTCTTTTCTCTTCTTTTCTTTTCTTTTCTCTTTTCTTTTCTTTTCTTTTCTCTTCTCTTCTCTTCTCTTTCCTTTCCTTTTCTTTCCTCTTCTCTTCTCTTCTCTCTTTTCTCTTCTCTTCTCTTCTCTTCTCTTCTCTTCTCTTCTCTTCTCTTCTCTTCTCTTCTCTTCTCTTCTCTCTTCTCTTCTCTTCTCTTCTCTTCTCTTCTCTTCTCTCTTCTCTTCTCTTCTCTTCTCTTCTTTTCTTTTCTTTCACACTAAGGAGCCAGCGGCCACCTTCGCCATCATGACCAAGGCAATGACCCTTCATTTGGAAGAATTCTAGGAGTTGTATCACAGAGCCGACAGCGAGCCGTGGTTCGCCCTGCCTTTTTCTCATCGCCCCTGTCCGCCTCTCCCTGAGTCTCAGATTGGCCATTCATCAGCAGAGGGCCATTGATCCAGGTATTAAAGCTGGAAAGGATCATGTGTATTGTGTAGTTCACTTGAGAAGCAGCTTCTCTCAGAAGGAAGATGTCATGTTGTGAGAAGAGAAGGAGAGGAGGTCAATCAGAAAAAGGCAGGAAAGTGAGAAGATAGCAGGAGAGGAAGGGAGAGCAGTCAAGGGCCCTGCCTGGATGGACAGGGCTGTGGGTGGGGGGCCAGGGGTCAGGGTCACAAGGAAGGACCCTCAGTGGAAACAGCAGTGCTTCAGCTAACACATCGGTGCTGATTCTGCATGACCTTTAAAAGCAAAGACGCCATATTCTGCAGTTCTAAAGGCGGGTTACCTCTTGCCCTTGGTTCTTGCTTCTGCTGTGATTTTCAGATGAAGATTTTAACAACGCCAGCGTAAGTAAGGTTTTTTCCTTCCCTCGCTCAGTCTTTTGGCAGTGACTCGTGCTGGGGCAAGGAAGATCTGGTTTTCATTTGGATGCCTTTTTTGTATCAGTTCTATGGGTTTGTCCTGGCCCTCACAGATGTTGGTATTTATTCTGCAGAAATTATAGTTTTTTTTCAGGGCTTATAAATTTTGAACCAACATTCCTTTTAACCCAACAATCTCCACGTTTAGTGTGTAAATATTCATATGCTCCAATAGGAAATCTTTTCATTTGCTAAGAATGGAAAAAGTTTGTTCTGGGGTCGATCCATGGAACCGCCCTGTTTCTCAGGCCAGGTTCTGTCTGGCCTCTTCGGTGACTCCTGGATGTGTCTTTGCAATGATTCTAGACACAAAAGGGGTGGAAGGTCTCAAGGGAGAGGGCTTGGTGGTCTCTACGCTTATGTTGCTGTGCTGAGAGCCGCTCTTGACCCAGAAGGGGAGCAAGGACTGATGCCTTTGTTCATGGGCATCTGGAAGAGGCCTGAGCTCCTGTGGTCAGTTGCTCTAGTCCACGGAGACTGCACCCTCTTCCGTGGCTGGCTGTCTCCTAGAAGTGCATGCCACATCCCGGCACCTGATGTGTGTAGATTGGGAATACCTTCACTCCCTGGGATTTTCATCCCAAGTATGTCTTTTCGGAGAGAGAAGACAGGGGGACTCATCCAGACTCTGACACCTTCCACCATGGCTTGACCTTGAAGGGGGCCCACTGTGCCTGTTCTGGTCTCAATTCTCATGTGTGAGAATGAGGTAAGTGGTATAGTGATTTCCAAACCTGTCTGTGACTCACGTTCCCTCCATGTTTTGGCCCAAAAGAGAGTCACGTGCAGTGTCAGCATTATATCACAACTTCCTCATGAGAAAGGAAGTTAGGGCAAATTCTGACGTGCTCTGGATTTGGACGAGGCTGGCTGGAGGGCTGGCCTGGTGAGAAAGCCTGCTGAAAGCCCGAGCCTAGGGCCCCACGTGGGGCCACTGCTCAAGGAAGCCACTCTATCTGCATCTAACGAGTGTGCTGTAAGGAGACTTGAGCGGTAGAGAAAGCACACGCGAGATGGAAATTAAAAATATGGGAAAAAGAAAAGGCTGTTGGGAGAGAAAAATCAATTAAAGTCCAACCAGGGTTATGCACAACTTACCTGTTCCCCAGATGAGGGACTTTCTGAGTTTTAGGGAAATTTGTATGCAACCAACTCACATCAGAAGCTTTAAAAAAGCCATTAATTTTGGCATTATTTTTTCTGTTTCAAAACCAAAGTGAGGATTATAAACAGTTTAAAGAGCTTTAAAATGCTAGCACCATCCATCAGAGACCCCAGTGAATACCCAGAAGAATATGAAAATGGACAAGGTTCCGTTTCATTCCTGAAAGCTCCCTGAACCTTCTACTTTTTTCCTGCCTTGATGTTTGGTGCCTATGAAAGGCACATGCCTCCTGAGGCTTCTCTAAGGGGGTTGACTGGAAGGAAAGCAGATTGGGTGAAGGAACTGACTTGAGTTCTTTCCGTGTTTGTGATGGTGGGAAACTGACTTCTAGATTATCTCACAAACACATAGGAAACATGAAAAGAGGCAAAATTATGCAGAAGCACATGAATTATGTAGATGATGGAAAGCCTATGCAAAACATGATATGTGCACATAATAGCATATTTCCCCAGGGGCTAATTGCATCCTTTGGGTACCTTTTGAAGCATCTGAATATTCAGAAGAAAGCAAATTTATTATAATTTGAAAAATACCACAATAAATAAGGCTGGAAGAATAATGCACATTGTATTGGAAACCGGAAACTCATAATCTGGCCATTTCCTCCAGTTTGACCAAAGCCCAAAGCTACTGAGCACAATCAAACCGTAGCAATGTATGTGTGGTATGTTTCATATTCTCCCTTTTTTTTTTCCTCCCAGCTATACAGGTTGTGAAAACCCCCCTCACTCATTCAACAAATGTTTATTTGTTGTCATGGCAGCATTCATTAATTTTTTTTTTTTCCATCTGTAAAGTATTTCCTGAAACCTATAATGAGCTTTCCCCTCATGGAAGTTGTGACATAATATAGAAGTTGCAGTGTGGAAAGAAAGGAAGTCACCCAAATGAGAACAGACAGAGGGTGTTTGCTCAGAGTTTGCCACGGCAAACAGAGTAGCAAGAAAGCTTTACAGTACAAGATGGTGTCGGGTGGGCCTGCCTGGAGGCCGCTGGACTGGGGAGCCTGGAGGCCGCTTACTATCCACTCAGTATCCTATGTGATTCGCTTGGTGGGTGTGTTTGGCTTCCTCTGGTTGGTGCTGAGTTGGAAGCAGGAGCAAAGACGGAAGTAACTGGCAGTTCCTGGCCACATCCCGGCCGTTCTGGGCCGATGGCATCAGGCACTGGGCCTTGGCTTCCCAGGTGGGCACTGCCGAACGTGTGGGTCACCTTTCTATTTTTGTAAACGGTCTGACCATTGTCTATCTGTGGATTCAGTTTCTAAAGACTAATCATTCAGGAATTTCCCCAAAGAAGTTCAGGGGCCTTGGGGACACAGAGGCCCGCCCTGCCCCACCCCCACCACAGAAGACAGAGCAAACACAAGCTGCCTAAGGCATAGAGGTGTCAAGGGGGTAGAGTGCCTAAATGCCTTGTATTAGTCACCTCAGCTGCCTTAACAAATACCTCGGACAGGGGGACTCAGCAACATAAATGTACCGTCTCACAGTCTGGAGGCTGGAAATCTCCACCGAGAGTCGCCAGGGCTGGTTCCTTCTGGGGCTGCGAGGAGAATCTGGACCAGGACCCCTCCTGGACTCAGACCTTCCTTGGCTGGGGTATGGCTGTCTTCTTCTTGTGTTTTTACGTCATTTTCCTTTTGTGTGTGTCTATCTCTGTCCAAATTTATAAGAATGCCAGTCACATTGGATGAAAACTCACCCTGATGGTTTTTTTCTCCCTTGTTCAGCTGCAAAGACCCAGTTCCCAAATAGGGTCACACCCACAGGTACCAGAGGATGAGACTTCAGCATCTTTTGTGCAGTTCAGTTCAACCCATAGCACACCTGAAGGAAGTTCTGTCGACTCAGAGTCTGGCATCAAAAAAAAAAAAAAAAAAGTCAGTTCTAGTACCTAGTTAGAATTATAAAATACTTGTCTAAGATGGGTAAAATGAGTATTATAAAATAAATACTGTATCTAGAAGAGATATTTAGTTCTAAGCTAGTAAACTTCATTAGAATGATTTGAAATTTTGGGGGACACTTGGGTGTTTCCGTCGGTTAAGTTTCCAACTCTTGGTTTTGGCTCAGGTCATGAGCTCACGCTTCGTGGGTTCAAGCCCTGTGGGTTCTGTGCTGACAGCACAGAGCTTACTTGAGATTCTCTCTCTCTCCTCTCTCTCTCTGTCTCTCCCCTGCCTCCTCCTTTCTTACTCTCTCTCTCAAAATAAATAAACATTTGAAAAAAAAAAGAACTATTTAAAACTTTTTTAGCAATATAAGCTAGATGGAGATGATCCTTCTTCCCATTTAGAGCTATGTGTGAATAACTGAGAAATGGTCAAGTCGTAGTTGTGGATCTCCCAGGATAGGTGGTGTAGGGGTCGCAGAGGCTCTGGTCCTGGGGGGTCTTCACAGTAGTCATGAAGAGGGCACACATGCAGCAGATGCTTTCTGCATTGTTCCATTTCGGGAAATTGGTCTTTGTATCTGAGTAAGACACGATTTAAAAGTGTCCCACGATTTTCATCCAAGGTATGGGGAAACCTGTCTTGTCCATTGGATTGTAGGGGAGATTTTCAACAGAAAACAGAGACCAGAGGAAGGACCCACCTTCTATCAGAATTCCCCACCAGGGATCCTGGGAGGGAAGGTGTGGATCCTTTTAGGCGGTGGGGGTCCAGGCAAAACAACCCCAGGCCAGTGAAAACTGTCTCAACCACCTGCTTCCTTAGTGGAATATGTGTCTATGAATGCATGCATATATATATATATATGTGTGAACCCACACATGTGCACACAAACACACACAAATTCTCTCTCTCTCTCTCTCTCTCTCTCTCACACACACACACACACACACACACACACACACACACACTCAATATCTTTGCTGCTTAAGGAAAGCAATAAGCATTTCTAGGCAAGCCACAGTTTACCCATTGTTCCAGGGTCAGGAGACTGTTGATGGTGTTTTGTCAGCGCAGATGAGTGATATCTCTCCTTGTCCTACCTTGGGGTCCTTGTTACTAGAGTTGGTGGGACAGGGGTGTGTTCCTGATTCTTTTTGTTGGGCAGAGAAACAATCTCTTGTGACCTCTGATGGCCTCACAAATGGGCAGTGGCTTTCTGTGGCCACCGCTACTTGCAGATGGCGAGATTTGTTTTGGCTGTGATAATAAACAGACCCTCATGGTTTAGAGACCGTTTTCTTCTATGCAATGAGCCATGAGCTAATGTAGTTTGGTCCTCCCCAAAAAAACTCCTGCTGGCAGAAGCCAAGAAGTTACCTTCTGACATCTGGATGTTAATGCCTTTGGTTACTGGCTGGCACCGGCCCCTTCACTTTGGAGCGGGGTCCAGTGTGCAAGGTGTTGGGGGCTACGGGAGTGCAGGTTCCTGCCTGCATTTCACTCCTCTCTGATGGGAACCAGAGCACATAGCCTTGGCCTGGAATTATTGATGATATGCTTTTAAAAAAAAATAGGCTGAAGGCATCTCTTTCTTCCCTCTGAGGAGCTCAGATGTCCCCAAAGTAAAAAGCTTGACTACTTCTTCCTTCACAGTTGTGATGAAAATAGGGATTAGTGGGATGTTAGAGGCAAAACCTCATCCATGAAGTTATAAATGAATAATTCTAATTTCTCTCTGAGTTGTGAGAAATCAGTTTGTTTTACATAGAAATGCAATACGTTCTTGATCTCTATGTATGCGATTAGAATTTTTCCCTCTACTTGGTATTTGTTTCATTATGGAATGAAACTTTGAGCTTATATTTTCAGATGTATTTCACCTCATGCATTTCAATGTCTGTTTCCCCCAAATCTCTGCTTCCATAGAACACATGATTCCTATCTTTTTTTTCACATTACCTTTAGGATGTGGAAAAGTAGGTGGAGATGCTTTCTTTAAGATTCTGATTCTCATTGGAGTAGACACCCAACCTTCTCATGAATGTATTTGGAAGAATGTGCCAATTTTTAAGATAAATGATGATTGCTTAGCGCTGCTAAGAAAAATGGAATTGCCATGCCGGCCTCAGCCTCACTACTTAGATGAAGGTTCATAGTGGCGACGCAATGCTGTTGAAAATACCCGCTCCATGAAGGGCGATCAAGGTTACAAGTTCAAAGAGAATGTGGATTTCAGAAGGGAGCACAAGTTCTGGCTTAAGAAGAGGGATCAGACTGCTCTGGGATTGGAGGACAGTGGTCTGAGAGGACAATCGGAGTAGCTGGTCAGCGTGGGGTCTGCCAGCCCTCCAGGGCGTCAGGACCTGGGGTGCGTGGTGGCAGGGTTGGGGGGACAGCTCAGGGCATCATAGACAGAGAAACAAACAGACTCCAGCATCCACCACTGCAGAGTCAGGAAGTCTGTGAGGAAAGAGATTCTAATTTCAGTGTACATGTGTTTCGCTTTTTCCTTTTTAAATGGACGAGGGTATTGGGGGGTTGCCAGAGCGCCATCTTGTTTTTATTCCCAGTGCCTGCAAGGATAATGTGTGTGGGTGGTATGTGGGTGGTATGTGGGTGGTGAGGACACAAGGTCCTGGAGAGACAGAGAAGCCTGGCTATGCTGACATTGGGGTTGGGGGGGCATGGTCAGAGGGGCCCAGTTAAGGGATGAATTTTGCATAGAAAGCATCATAATCCACTTTGCCATTGTCCAGAGGTAGATTATCCAATTTGCGGCTTCCCCAAATCTATTTCTTCTCCCATTTCACTCTTCGGCCACTGCCCCATTCATTAGCACCTCTTCTAGTGGAATGGGGAATTGGGAGAAGGCAGTTGATTTATATTTCAGCAGCCTCCTTGGCTCAGGGGGCAAAAGCACTGTGCTAATGAAGCTGAGGTCAAAGGTAGGAGCCCCAGGTGGGCCAGTTAGCTGGGCCGCTGTGGCTGGCCTCCGAGTAGAGCCCCAGCCTGGCCCACTGGTCTGCACATGCATTTTCGCTGGTGGAGACTAGTGGGGAGGCACTGGCATAAATCTGTTTGGGCCACTGGAAAAATAACCCCATCCTGGGCGGCAGGCATTTGGGTAGAGCAGGTTAGGGTAGGTAGTTGGGTGTGATTTGTAAAAAATCCTGTCTTTTCAATCACCACAGATGATTTGGGCTCTGTGGTCAGTAGACTTTCCTAAAGAGTTTCAATATTTAATAAGCTGTGTGCCGTGTGTATTAACCAGGACGGCCTGCTGGCTTTCTCTGTCTGCCATTAACTTCTTTCACAGTGACCCTGCCCTTTGCACGGGGATGGAGCTGGTTTCACCTGGGGAGACGGCGTCCATAGTTTTATATTTATGCATCTTTTTTATTAAGGAAGAATGTATTTTTTAAGCAGTTACTGTGCGGCAGCCATTCTGCATGAATGAAGGCCTCACAGCTGAGAATTAGTCAATCCTGCAGATCAGCTACGTTGGCAACCTATCCAGCATTTGAAAGCGGGTGAGTCTCATCAGAAACATATAGGGTCGGTTGATAATCATGGGATTTCAGTGAACCCAGGGAAGGCCCAATATTTCTGGGTCTGGGCAATAGAGAAATGCTTGGCAGTGTGAGACCAGGTTTACACACATTGTGTCAAAGCCCAGTGGCCAGAACTCTGACGGCCAGGCGGTGTTCACACACACCGAAAGATTTGCAGAAGAACTGCGTGAGACAGGTTGAATGTGTTCAACACCCTTGGGTGTTTAAAAAATGATCAGTAGTTCTTTTGCCCCCACATATTTTGTGCGGAGAGACACTTAAAAGGTGAGCTGTTCTCTGAACATGTCTTGTATTCCAACTGGGTGATACTACGATCATGTCTTCCTTGCTCCAAGTGCAAAGAAACCAGCTGTGTTTCTTCACTGACGGCCCTGTAGGTGACCAGTCCAGTCTGTAGGGATAATAGGTGCTCACAGGACATTCAAGGATCAGACAGGCCTGGCTCGGTGTCATGCCAGGTCCGTAAGACTCTGTCTGTCCTTTAAGATCAAAGAAAGGATGACTTGAACATTTAATATTTAGGTGAAGGGATGAACTCGAACTGGGCCGAGAGACACAGTGATAGCGGGCACTTTTACCAAATCACGGCTCAGTGCTGGGCAGTGCGGGGTGGGACTGAGGCCCACTGTTTGCAGCTGTGGGATAAGGGAGGGAAGGGAGAGCCCGGGGGCTGACAGACAATGGCGAACACTGTCTGAGACTGAGGGTGTGCAGCACCAAGACTGAGAGTGTGCTGTCCGAGGAAGTGAAGTGTGTGGACTGTATATGCGATATAAATACTGAGTGCAATTAGTCGTTCTCTGAGGCCTGCGCTGTGCCGGATCCCGCGCTTTGGCATGTTCCGGAAAGTCCTTCCTCTTGTAGCTTATAAGGTTAGCTGGTTGGCAGCTTCCCCACCCTCCTGTGTAGACAGCCTCTTTTGTGCCGCTGCCAAGGGCAGTCCTGGTCTGGTTGAATGACCTCAAGTCTCGAACAGGTGGGGCTGTTCACCTCTAAAGCTGACCAAGGAGAAGAGGCCAGTGGTCCAGTCTCTATCTAACAAGTGCATCTCTGCCCCACAGCCCGAATGATGTTCCATTTTCCTTCCAGAAAACCCAGGCAGTAACTAAGGACTGGGCAATGAACACACACACACACACACACACACACACACACACACACACACACCTCTTCTCTTCCCCCCCTCTGTGAATTTTGGATCACAGATCAAGCCTGTAGCAATGCAAGGGTCGGACGAGGGACACGGATATGTCTTTCTTCGGGAATGTTTATAGTTCAAAGGCTCGCAAAAGAACACGTTGCACAGGCTATGTTGAGAAAAAGAAGGGGGACGGGTCATTCTTTCCTCCTGAAGGGGGAAAATGCGACCAACCCTCCGACAGGATTTTCATTTTTCTTTCATAGACATTTTGTTGTTTCATTAATTTTTTCCTCCAGGGAGGCAGCAAGAGTGGGCAAAGGGAAATATGTGGGGAAATAGCCTTGCTGAGATTAAACAAATCTCTGTCGCCGTGTGTCCATCTGCCCGTCCATCTGTGGATAACCTGTAATTATTAATAATATGAGTGATGTCATGAACATTCTGGCAGGAATGAGGAGCCCCAGGGACCACTCTGGAACCAGCCAGCGCAGGACAAAGCCGGGGAATGATCGGCCGTGTTTGCACTGTAGCTGTGGATAAATCTGGCTAGCTGGCTCGTGCCCTGTCTGCAGTCGGACCGGAGCATATTGGCTTTTCTCATAAACTTCCAATGAGATCAGATTGGCGGCATCTCAAAGGAACACCTCTTATATAAAAAAAGGTTGAGTACATAATCCAGCAAAAAAATGTCATTAAAAGGACACATGGTGCCGAGTGGGGCAGCCTTAAATTTACTGAAAACTGAGTGTTTGAAGACAGCACAAGAGAGGCACCCAAGAAGATGACAAAGGCTGGGGGCAGGACTTTTAGAGACACCCCCAACAGCACCCCCGGTTCTGTTTCCCATTTAAAATATTCATGAAAACATCGAGGGAGTGGGAAAAAGAAAAAAAGATAAACGATTCTCAATAAGAGTACCCCGCAAGAAGCTAGAATTCCAGAATATTCCAGAAAGACTTCGTGTGATATTCCACACCAGTTGCTAAAGAGAAGGATTGGTACCGGTGTGGACCCACACCCCAGACCGTGGCTTGGGAAGTCTCTGAGGGGGCAGTGGGCCCTGGGGAAGGGCAAATGGCCGGCCACCAGCTGCATGGGAGCCTTTGTTCAAGGGCTAGGGCCCAAGAGACCAGATCCCAATATGGCTTCCCCCTGAGGCTCTAGCCCTTTAAACGGAGCTCTGGAAGATGGGGGTTTTGTTAGTGTGAGTCCTGGCTCCCAGAATAAGAACACTATAGTAGGTGCTCAAGAAAAAAACTTAATGAATAACTCCAAGAACTATGTGTCGCAGGTGCTTGAGAACATGTTCGCAGCTGGCTCAAGTGTTCAGCCCAGTTCTGGGGGCCGCTGGCACAGGGCTGAGTGGTTGGTGTGCTGGGATTAGGGAAAGAAAGGCACTACTTGCAGGTGACATGAACATCATGCATGGTGCTTTTGTCAGGCCATAGAATGTTCTGGAACTGTTCCTTCAACAACGTCACCACCTTACTGCACCATGAAGGTCATCCTTGGCAGTTCACCATGTTGTTAACTGAGCAACCGGAGACTTCACAGCTTCCTCCCAAACAATGGACTGTCTTACGCACTGGAAAGAACAGCGACCCCTTTGCGAAACTTTCCTTGTTTTAAAGAAAGAGGTGGGGGGGAACCTCAGAAAAAGTACAGAGGCTAATCTCACCCTGGACTTGATCTCCCATGAGCAACTTAAGAAGATTTTGGCAAAGGGCTCTGATCCACTCTCAGGAAGACAGAAAAATGTGTCGCAGCTCTGACACAAAAACAGAACGTGCTGAATTCTACCAGTGAAGTCAGACTTTTCTTGGGAACACGCGAGTGAGGGGGGCGGATGCCGTAAAACAGCACACATCCCCCAAATAGACTCCTAATTGCGGCGACAATGAGGACGCCACAAAAATAACACTAGAAACGAGGACAGCCAGCTTTCACGAGCAGTTCTGCGTGCCGGGCACTTTCGTGTCATGTTTGCAGCAACCTCACAAGGTAAATGTCAGTATTGCCGTGATTTTATAGATGAGAAAATTGGTATTTAGAGAGATTAAGTAAATTGCCAGTGTCACGAAGCTAGGGTGTGGCCGGGCTGGGATTGAAACCGGGTCACTCTAGAATGTGAAGGATGGGGACCCTGCAGCCAGCCTGTCGACAAAATTAACAGAGACTAAAATGTGACAACACAGAGACGTGGGGGTGGAGCTATCGGGTCTTCAGAGAGCCGGAGAAAAGCATCTGTCATCAGGAGGACTGCTTAGGGTTTAGAAAAATAAACTTAGAAAAATAAAACACTAGGTAACTCCTAATAACATAGAAGAAAACCAACATGGGAACATGGAAGAGTAACCATCAGGGCAGGCTCAGTAGAAAGTGCCAGCATTCACCGGGGCGGGATCCAGGATTCAGGATTCAGTGTCTCTGGCTCTCAGCCACGCCCCCTCCAGCCCCCACTCCGCACTGGACGCCACCTCCTGGGCCAGAGCTGCTCCCTCGCTTCTGGTACTCTCCCTGCCCTCTGACCTCTGTGCCCTCTGATTCCTGACAGTTCTTCTTCCCTGGAGGTGTGCCTGCCCGCCCCCCAGCCCTCAGCGGTCATAGACAGGGCCACCTGGTGGCCCCAGACATCTACACGCTCCATTTACCAGCCAAGGTCATGCTCAGGAGTGCGCGCGGGCCCCCTGCGGGTTCCACCAAAGACTGTTTTCCCTCCGGAGGCCCATTGTGTCTGGTGCCAGGCCCAGAGCCCCTAACCTAACCACGAAGCCCGCCCCCAGGGAGGGGTGGGGCCCTGAAGATCACAGGGATGGGGGTGGAGGGAGGGAGTCTGGGAGAACCCACCCGCTCCTGGCCTGTCAGTCTCTGTGGCTTCGGCTGACTTTCGGTGCTTGTGTGCGAAGCAGAAACCGTCCTCAGTGATGTGTTTCTGCTCTCCGCCGTCATCACTTTGCCTTGCGGAGTGTCTCTGGGTCTGAAATGCAAATTTGGTCACCATCTTACTCCCACTCGCCAGGCCTGTGCCCCTCCACTCCCCGTTCTCAGGGGTCCCAGCTCCACCAAGCCTTGTTTGGTTTGGTTTCAAACTTCTGGGCTTTTGCAAAAGTTCATCTTCTTGCAATGTCGTCACTGTGCTCACCCCTCCCCCCCCACATACACCAGGTGACTCCTGCGTATATGTCCAAAGATCAAGAGTCTTCCTGGTGGGGGTCCCTGCGGTCAGTCTCATTCATGTAAGTTGGGTCCCCCCTCAAGTCTTCCGTGCACCACCTGCGTCCCTACACCTTCCTGTGCTACGGTAGTGGTCACGCCTGTCACATTTCCACTACGTTGCCAAGCCCCCAGCTTCTGGAAATAGGGGCATGTGTGTTTCCCGTTACACAGTCACTTTTTGCAGAAAGCCTCACACAAGGGATGAGGGCTGGCCAGCCATATGTTGGATTATACTCAGTTATGGTCACATTCTTAAATTGCCAGGCAAGGAAAAAATAACTTTTCCAAACTCTTCAAAAGAAAAACAGAGCTCCGTTCAGAGGAAGTAAAAATCAAGATAGCTTCAGGTTTCTGAACTGCAAAAATGCAGGAGAGTGGAATAATGGTTTCATAATTCTTTCTTTAAAGTTTATTTATTTATTGGGAGAGAGAGAGAAAGAAAGAGAGAGAGAGAGGGAGAGGGAGAGGGAGAGAGAGAATTTGAGCAGGGGACGGGGAGAGAAAGAAGAAGAGAGAGAATCTCAAGAAGACATCATGAAGCCCAATATAGGGCTTGAACCCATGAACCATGAGATCATGACCTAAGTTGAAATCAAGAGTCAGATGCTCAACCGAGCCACTCAGGTGCTCATAATTCTTTTTTTTTCAATGTTAATTTTTATTTTTGATAGAGTGAGAGAGCGAGTGAGCAAGCAGGGGAGGAGCAGAGAGAGGAGACACAGAATCCGAGGCAAGCTTCAAATTCTGAGCTGTCAGCACAGAGTCCGATGCGGGGCTCAAATCCATGAACTGTGAGATCATGACCTGAACTGAAGTTGGACGCTTAACCTACTGAGCCCCCCAGGTGCTCGTGGGTTCATAATTCTTAAAGAAGGATGTCAGGTGGAGTAGTTGGGCCAGGCGGCCAGGACAGAGTATCAAAGACTGTGGGTCAAAATCACAGAAATGTATTCTGCAGCTGTTCTGGAGGCTGGAAGTCCAAGATCACGGTGTGCCATGGGCTCAATTTCTCCCAAGACCTCTCCCCTTGGCTTGCCAATGGAACTTTCCTCTGTGCACATGCTTTTCTGTTGTCTCTGTGTGTCCAAATTTTCGCCTCTTATAAGGACACCAGTCAGACTGGATCAGGGCCCACTATGGCCAAATGCAGAACCATTTTGAGGTGCCTGGAGTTAGGGCTTCAATATATGAATTCTAGGAACACAGAGCAGTCCGTAACATAACCCACACTCTCATTCTCCCACGGGGACAACAGAGAGACCATGTAAGACTTGCCCTTTCCAGAGCTTGCCTTTCCAGAGAACACTGTTTCTTCTGAGATCACAGGAAGGCTTTTATGTGCCTGAAATAAAGAAATCTTGAATAAAAATGTAATTGTGGGAAAATAGTTTTGCTGACCCGTGAAACTAACTAGCACTAAGAGACGAGCGAATCTATAGACAGGGGTGGGAAGGGGGCAGTTGTGTTTAGAGCAGGAATAGGTAGGGGCATGAGGGGCTGGTGAGTTACCTGTGTAACCCACACCTAAGCTGCAGAGCGACTGAAAAGCCCTCCATGGTCTCTACTTCCTTCTTCCTTCCCCTCTTGTCTAATGCATCAGCCGATAGTTGGCCCCGCTTTGAAACATCGCCAGACTCTGATGGTGCCTCATCACCTGCTGCTGTCACTAGACTCCAAGGTTCTTGGATGGGGTGACAGACTTCTGCCTGACCTCCTCACAGCCTGGTCTCCACTTGGTGGCCACAGGAAGTCTTTAAAAGTTTAATCCAATCACTTGAAGTTTAAATTACTTCTCTGCTCGAAACCTTCGCCAAACTTCTGTCTTCCATGCTAGTCCTGCTCTCTCTCCCTTATGGCCCAACCTCCACTGCCTTCTCCATGCTCCCATCCTCCTCACTGATTTCCCTGATGACCCTTAACCAGCCACACACGTGTGGGACTCTCTCCTTTCCAGGTATCTGCATGGCTCATCCCCTGTCTACATTTCCTTCATGGTTCAAATGTGGGTTTAACCCACCTGCTTCCCCGACTATTGCAGAAAAGAGCCCTCTGTTCCTGCTCTGCTTTTCTCCATGGCGCTCACTGCCATCCGCCATGCTCCTGTGGTGTCTGTCTTCCTCTGCTAGAGTTTCAGGGCTCCAACGATGACGACTTATGTTATTCTGTAAGAGTGGGTGCAAATGATGAAGGTGGAGAACACCACGCTCCATGCTCCATCAGAGAAGTCAAAAGGACAGTGTTGATGAGATGCGAATAAATCCTGTAGATGTTAACTGGTTTTGGTGTACGTATGATGGGTTAAGAATACAGTAGTGTTAATCATGGAATGTTACCTTCCAAACAATTTTTAAGTGTTAGATCCAGATAGATTGCGGTCAATGCATCAAAAACCATCAGCGATGAAGCTTCTCTAAATGATGACGGCAATGGACTGTGTTCATGATTATATCAGTGACCATAAGGGTTTCAATAGCCCTATTGAGAAGTCAAGTCTCTGGCTGATGAGAAACTGAACTCTATAGGATGTTGCTTTCTAGACGTCCATCGACCCAAAAGTTAAGGATTAAAAACAGAGAAAGAAAACAGATAAGGCATACTTAATTTAAAAAATTAGATAAAAGGTCAATTTGTTTTGATAAAAATATTAAAAATAATGAATACATGACATTAATTAAACTTCTTGTATAGGGTCAAATAATATAGCATCAAGGCATTTTAAATAAAACCTGTTAAACAGTAGCAGTGGAGATGGCTGGGTAATAAAAAAAACACAATTATAAGGAGAGACATTAATTCACTAGAAGCAGGAAACACAAATAAAATGAGGGCAGGGGGAAAGTTGTTAATATAAATAAAAAGAGCCAACAGATATATGCAGGACTCTTTTGCTAAAGCAGGAATTACTCATCTTTATGAAAAATTTTCTGTAACAAGGGAGGATATAAATGAAAATGATAAAATCTTCCAATTAAAAGATTACCCTTTGATCCAAATACAAAGCAAATGGACACTAAACAAAGCCCCGAAGAAAATCTAAATGAACTTCAAAGAGCAGAAGCTGTCAGAGACTCCATTCCTTAGCAGGCAGTGGAGGTGGGGGGCGGGGGGAAGAACAGAAATTAGAGAAATGAGAAATACATCCAAGAGCTAGGGCTTTGAAAATAAGGGCAAGACCAGTAACACTTGGGCACCATTGGCAAATCTACTGTAAGAACTGAAAGTCAGTATGAACCAAATTAGAAATGAAAGGGGAGGTAAATAATAACAATGGCTTTTAGGGGTTTCTCTGCCCAGTTGTCTCTTCCCAGGTGTGCAGGGGGGGGTCCCCGAGGGTGGGGATCAAGGAACTGGGCAGGGGTGACAATTGGGGAGCCAGAGCTGTAGGCTTTGCTTGGCTCAATGTCATGGTGATTATTTCCCCATTGGATGCCATCTGACTTCAGGTCTGGATGCCTGTGTCCTGTCTGGACAGGCTCCCTGGGGTCAGTCCCAGCTCTGGTTCCGGAAGGAGAGGGAGGCATGTGTCTGGATAAGTGTTTCCCTACCCATGCGGGTCGGACATATTGTCAAGTTCGGAGAAGGGAATGTGGCATGAGTCACTGTGAGTGTGTCCCTCATCTCGCACCATGGAGTGAAGATAACCGTCCAGATGTTAGCCTGTAATTTTTTCTTAAATTTTATGAAGGGCCATTCTCGTTTTTACGCTTTAGCGTGAGCGCCGGAACAAAATACCAACAACAGACGTGTATTTCTCACAGTTCCGGTGAGAAGTCTGAGAGCAACATTCCAGCATGGCTGGTGTTTGGGGAGACCCCACTTCCTGGCCCGTGGATGGCTGCCTTCCCAGTGAGTCCTCAAGGGGACGGATCTCCCCACCCAGCAGGCTCTCCCGTGTCTCTCCTTATGAGGAAACTAAGCCCACCACCGATGCCCACCCTCATGACCTCATCCAAACCCACCTACTTCCCAAAGGCCTCACCTCCAGATCCCATTACATTGAGGTTAGGGCCCCAATGTGTGAATTTGGGGGGTGGGGTGACATAATACATAGAGAGCAAGTATGTTCTGCAATTTTGGCTTCTGTACACATTTAAAGATGTACTCTTTTTTAAAATTATTTTCTTAATTTAAAGAGAGAGAGTGTGTGTGAGTGGGGGAGAGGGGCAGAGGGAGAGAGAAAGAGAGAATCCTCAGCAGGCTCTGCACTCAGCACTGAGCCTGACTTGGGGCTCGATCCCACAACCCTGAGATCATGACCTGAGCAGAAATCAAGAGTCAGATGCTCCACCAACTGAGCCCCCCAGGAACCCCTAAACTGTAATCTTTAAGACAGTACAGCAGTTCACACTAATTTAATAAGACATAGAAAATAAGAAATAAATATTGTAAATTGAAAAACAAACAAAAAAGAGATTCTTTGTAGGTGAGAGGGGCATTTAACGAGAAAATCCAAGGTAATCATATTTTAAAAGTGACAGAAGGAATGAAATCATGAAACAAACCACAAAANCTCAGAGCACACGAGATGCGGGGAGGTAGGACTGCGGACTGCCTGCAGGGGTGCGGGGCCACGGCCACGAGATGGGCTCAGATGTGTGCGCGCGCTCCGGAGCAGGGGCTGAACACCCGCTGTGCGCCGAGCAGTTCCCCGGCTGGATGGCAAACCACGCTGGGAGGGAGGTAGAGGGGTCACAGGCCTGTGGCCAGAGCTTCAGCTGCTCTGGTCTGGGGCCCGGGGGCGGGTGGTACCCACGCGAGGCGCGCTGCCCTGGCCAAGGGCCTCCTCCCTGCTTTGCAGACCAAGAGGGGCGGGCGAGGGGCCTGAGAACCCTCCATCCCGGGTGCTGGAGCTGCACTCGGGCTGCCTGGTCTGGTCTCTGCAGAGGAGGGGGTGATGGTGCCCGTGCGCGTGTGTGCGTGTGTGCATGTGTACATGCGTGTGCACGCGCGCACGTTAACATGCATGTGAGACTGCATGTGTGAGCATGTGTGAATGTGTGAGCATGCGTGAATATCTGTGCATGCGTGAGAGTGTGTGTGAGGGCATATGTGTGTGAATGTATATGAAAGTGTGTGTGTGTGAAAGTATATGTGAACGTGTGAGTGTGTGAATGTGTGAGAATGTATATGAGTGTGTGAGCATGTCCGAATATATGTGAGTGTGTGCAAATGTGAATGCGTGCACATGTGACTGTGTGTGTAAATGCCTATGCGAGTGTGTGCATATGTGAATGTGTGTGTGCCTGTGTGTGAGCAGGTGTGAGAACGCATGAGCATGTGAACATGTGTAAATGTGTGAGCATGTGTAAATGTGTGAGCGTGTGAATGTGTGTCTATGTGGGTATGTGAGTGTGTGAGTGAATGTCTATGCGGGTAGCCACATGCATACATGTGTGCCACAAATAGCCCGCTTGTCTCCACCACCGGGAGCAGCCGGGACTGCGGTGGGGGAGCGGGGGCGGGGGCCCCAGCTGCTTCTCAGAAGGAAGTCACGGGCTCGGTGCCCCCGGGCATCCCCGTCCCTGCCAGGCGAGGTGGCTGCTGGCTGGCGGGTTCCCGTCGCTAGGAAACCGTCCGCTCGGCTCGTGTGTGCGGGTGTTTGTCTTCGGCTCTCGGAAGGAAGCACAAAATTCAGCACGTGGCAGTTGACAAGTAGGACCGAAGGCTGCGCAAAGCAGAGGTGCCAACGGGCCTTCGGGACGGCAGTGGTGGCCGCCTGGGCAGGGGGGCCGGGGCGGGGGNAGAAGGGACTTTCCGCAGGTGCCTCCCCGCCGCCCGCTCCGCTCCAGGCCTGGCTGCCGCCCCTGCGGCCCCATCCATTCATGTCGGGGCTCCCGGTCCCGGCGCCCCAGCCGCGGCTCAGGCTGCTGGGGACTTTGAACTCCCCACGTCGGGGGCCCTCGTTCCGGCTGCCGCTCCCTCGACTGACCTCCTTTTAAGCCTCCCCAGTTTGTCACGCTTCAGGGTGGGCTTGGTCATTTTTCTCCTGCTTGCCTGGTCTGCGGCTTCCGGGCCGTGTCTAGCAGGCCGCTCGCAGCCCCGCTGTCACGGGAGAGGGTGCAAGGCCAGGAGAGGCCCGAGCAGACACTTCCGGGCTCGCTGGCGGGAGGGCCCCGAAGGTGGGCCGCAGCGGGAAGCACCCGGGGGTGTGGGCTCTGCTGGCCAACCTGCGTCTCTCTGAGCAGCGCGGCCCCAGCCCGCGGCCAGGCTCCCCCGGCAGGTGGAGGTGTGAGTGTTGAGGGCCACTGAGCACTGGGACGTGTCCTCATGCATCACAATTACAGGAACACCTGTGCTAAGTACCTTTGTGCGGGTCGGTTGTGTGAATTCACGGGGTGTTCAATTGCCTCCGAATTTCTCATTTCTACACTGTCAACAAGCCGCAGGTGTGCACGGCGTGAGCCGGCGAGGCTGTGATTGGGAGGTCTGTGCTGACAGATCCGCATCCAGGATGCATTTGTCCTCGCGGCGCCGTGCACCCCGTACACATTCCCGTATTTACAGAGGGCTTGGGGGCCATTTGTCACGTCAGGCCCGCCTCTTGGCTCCCGGCATCTGGGGAAAGGAGGTGAGAGCAGAAGGTAAAATGCATTGAGACACTGGAGCTCCCAGAGCCTGCTTCACAAGAAGCTTCTGGTCAACAGGACTGACTACCAAGGACAGACGGACCCATGGCCACATCTGGCCTGTGGTCACGATTTGCACTATTTGAGAGAATGTTGCAATCGTTACCAACGTTAGATGTCAAGCCCATTCCCCAAGTACATATAGAGTTCTGGTTTCTTTTGAACAATCAACGTTGTGTCCCAGGGATGCCCGCATCCCTATTTACAGCATGAACATCGCCCCNCTCTGATGGCTTCATGTGCTTTGTCCATCATGAGGCCTGCAGGTGACCCAGCTGATGGCAAATGGCTAATAATGTTGTTCCTTCCATGTGCACACAGGCGTTCTAGTCCATAAATGGCATCCTCCTCTGGGTGGCAGCCTCGAAGAAAGAGCTCAAGAAATGCTGGAACGGGGGCACTTGGGTGGCTCAGTCTGTTAAGCATCTGACTCTTGGGTTCGGCTCAGGCCATGATCTCAAGGTATGTGAGTTCAAGCCCTGTGTCGGGCTCTGTGCTGACAGTGAGGAGCTTGCTTGGGATTCTCTCTTTCTCTGTCTCTGTCTCTGTCTCTGTCTCTCTCTCTCTCCCTCTCTGTCCCTTCTCCCCTGCTCATGCTCTCTCAAAATAAATAAATAAAGGAAAAGAAAAAAGAAATGCTGAAACAGACCCCAATCCTGAATTTCTCTGATTCTGTGCAGAAAATTGTTCTTAAGTAGATTCTAACTCAGAAATACAGTATTGGGAGTTCTCTGCTGTTAACATTCTGGATTGATACCTAGATGATTTCTAGTTGGTTAGTAGTGGCAGCCACGGGTGCTTTTGTAAAGCCCCCAGCCCTCCGAGGGCTCCCTCTTCATGACTGCAAGGTCAGCCCAGCAATCACAAGGTGTTCCGTGCACGGGGCCGTGCTCTTCACGGGCTGGGGACCCAGGCCTGCCTGCTGTGACCAGGGCTCCGCCCAGCCCCCTGTCTCGTGCTACCCCTGTGGCCAGAGGAGGGGCATGGTGTGGATGTGGGTGGAGTAGTGTATACAGCCATTGCCAGATACAGCCAGGGTGCCAAGGTAAGTCTGAACCTCAGATAAATGAGTAGTTTTCAGTATAACACGTCAGTATAAACATGCCCTGAACAGTTCACAGGGCATAGATTAAAAATCACCCATTGTTTATCCAGAAAGCTCAAACTGAGCTGGGTATCCTATATTTTTGTTGTGTTTAATCTTTTAAATCTGTTTCTTTCTAAGGATTATGCCCAAGTTCCAGAGGCTTCTTTGCACGCCCTAATTTCTCGGGCTGTGGTCCAGCTCTGCACATCTGGATCAGGCACCGGGCACCCAGAAGAGGCTGCCGTGGGTGCCTGGGGGCTGCTTTCCTCCTCTAGTTGGCTGCCGGTGTTTCTTTCAGGGCTCCTGGGAGCTCCACACAGCTGCTCTGCCGGGACAGCCTCCTGAATAAATAAATACTGCTCTTAACGAGTTTAAGCGTGGCCACTTTGATATAAGAGGAGGTTCCGTGGGCCTCCAGAAGGTAGGATGCAGTCGGAGCACTCTTAGTGAATCTTGATCATTCAAACTTTACCAAATTTGTGTTTATATCTTCCAGAGGGTATCAGCTACCACAGAGATGGAATACATTTTCAGTATGACATGCATTTATTGAGTACCTACTGTGTGTCAAGAACGATGCTAAGCCTGGAAGCCCAGCAGTGCGCAGCACACCAGGCATGGGAGCTATGGGCTGCAAGCTCACCGGGGACATACGTGGCACACAAACAGTTACAGATGGGGGGCTGGGGACAGGTCGGGGGGTCTATCAGGGGGCCGACAGGAGGGGTGCTTGGCTGAGGCTCTGAGGAAACGCTTCCGGGAAGTGGCGGCACCTGAGTCCTGGCAGGAATGGAGAAAGCATTCCAGGCAGAGGAAATGATCGCAGCACCTTGGAGGTCCAGAGGCCAGAGCCTCCTTTGGGAGGAGGCAGGGTGGGGCAGGGCGGGGTGAGCCGCCCCCACCTAGAGGAAGATGGCTTAGACCCCCCATCTGTATGCATCTCCTTTCTCTTCTCTCCTGTGTCCTGAAGGCATGGTCTCGAGTGGATAGTTTGATGGGAAGTCAGTTGACCCATGGACGTACATGGCCAATTTCCCTCCTCCTTTCTCTCCATCCTCGAGCGTCAGGAGCTCCAGGCCTGGTTCAGCGCTGCGCACCTCCTACCCCACGCGGCAGCCGCGAGGGTGTGTCACTGGCAAAATCCTGCAATCCTGCCAACGGTGCTCCACCTGAAGTCGGGGCCACGAGGTCAAAGGACGTTCAACCTTCTCCCCTCTCCATGTGTCTTGTCTTCCCCACTCGCCAGTGAGATTACTTCCTACCTTCATCTCCCCCACAGAGTCCCTGGCTACCCAATTCCCAGGTAGAGATTTGGGGGGGGGGGGTGTTAATTTTTATTTTTTTTGAGATAGAGAAAATCCAAGTGAGAGAAGGTCAGAGAGAGAGAAAAGTGGGGCTCACCTGAAGCAGGGCTTGTGTTCACCTGATGTGGGAATTGAACTCATGAACCTTGAGATCATGACCTGAGCTGAAGTCATATCTTTAATGACTGAGCCACCCAGGTGCCCTGGATGTTTGTTTGTTTGTTTGGTTTGTTTTTTTGACATTCAAGAGTCAGCTAGAGGTTAGACAACTTGCTCAGGAATTCATGCCTCCTCTTTGGGAGACCCTGGACCCCAGTCTCCTGATGGGCTTTGCACTGACCGTGTCCCACTTCCCGTGTGGTCTACACCCCCAGCCTACTGGCTTCCGTGCTGAAGCCACCCAGGCATATCCACCTTGGGCACAGAGAGGGGTACGCTGCCTGCACTCAGACAGAAGATCCTTGGGGACCTCCATGTCCCCGTCACCTTCAGGAACTGTTAGTATGTTTGCCACGGGAGACGGGGGGGAGGGAAGACTGCGGAAAGGGAAAGGGAGAGAGGGAGGAGCGCCTCGTAAAGACAGGCGGCGTTTGG
>NW_027529672.1:4772055-4799845 GCF_008692635.1 Crocuta crocuta
CAAAAGGAATTAACGTTGCTGACATCTTGATTTTTCACTTTGGGGCCCCAGAACTGTAAAGAGAAGAAACTCCTTGCTTCGAGCCACCCACATTGTGATCAATTGTTACCACAGCCCTACTAGTGATCAGAAAACATCGGGGGCTTCGAAGCACGGAGCTCACTGGCTTAAAATAAATAGGCAGAAAATTTAATTCCTTAAAATGTCTTTGCATTTGGACACATTGGCTGATCAACTCCACTGTAGACTGATTGAATAAATATGTGAGGATTGGAGAAGAAAATGGAGGAGAGGGAGCCTGAAGCATGGGTGCGGGACAGGCAGGGGAGGCCCCCCAGAGCTGCGCCCACAGCGACATCCATTCCCGAGTGTTCCGACTTCCGGGCTGATGAAGCTGGAGTGCACACGTTTTACAAATTTTGTTCCTGAATCATTTTCGCAAACTCTGTTTTGGGTAAAAGACAGAAAGCTATCAAACGCCGCACAGATTAACTTATCACGGAGCTAAATGGGCTGTCAGTGTGGGGAGACTGTGCTTGGCCCAGTGAATTCAAATGCATGTAAATTTCCCTGGTGGCAAAGTTGAGGATGGCGGAGCTGTCAGACGGTGACATGTGGAAACACATTAACAGTGTTTAAAATATATTTGAAGGGGCCGCCTCATATTTTGATAACACGCACACCGACAAATGATTTGTGGGGATGGGAAATTCTGACCTCATCTATTCCAGGGGAATCCTTGTAATGAGCCCCCAGTATGTTGGGCGCCTTAGTTCTAAAACAATTACCGGTGCCAGCCTGAGCCGGCGAAGGTCCCCATGTCACTGACGTGTGGAGCTGGCTTCTGATAGCCTGCGTGTCAGCATCACTCTCCATTACAAGGAAAGTGATTAAAAACTTCAAAAGAACCAATTACATTGTGTTATACACCAGTGCTGTGTTTCCTCAACAAGAGAGAGAGCAGGTCCTCGACTGTGCACCTCACCGGCTTGGTGTTTTTAGTCTTGTGTGTTTATTTGGAAAGTAGATGTCCTTGACTCACTGTAATTATTCTCCGTGTTTAAGGGGAAGGCATTACTAAGAGCTGTACTGTGTCTATTTAAAGGGATGGGGACATGTCTGTTTATTTTATTTAAAATTTTATTTATTTATTTGTTTGTGTGTTTGTTTATTTAGAGCCAGCAGAGGAGGGGCAGAGAGACAAAGAGAGAGATGATTCCCAAACAGGCTCTTTGCTGTCAGCGTGGGGGCTTGAACTCATGAACCGTGAGATCATGACCTGAGCTGAAACCAAGAGTTGTGTGCTTAACTGGCTGAGCCCCCCAGGTGCCCTGGAACATGTCTGTTTATGATGGGATTTGGTTATAGTTATTACAGCTGTGCTGGGCATCTCTTGAGCATTCAAGTGAGGCCACAAAGATATGTGATTCTTGCCTGGTAAATGTAGGTATCCCATAACCTCCAACTTCCATAGAAAGTCCCCTGTTGCCCCCTTCACATGCCAGGCTGTCTTCAAAATTGGCACTCACGGACCAGCCTCACCTGACAAAACAGAGGTGTGATGTAGCCACTTGCCCCACCGTGACCTAGAAATAAATCCATTCATATCCACCAGCTAAACAAACAGAAAGCCTAGTTTCTTTCTTGATATATTTAAAATGAATTGTACATATGCATGTCTGCAATGATTTGATGGGACGATAATGTAAGTCTAGGTCCCTGTCTCACTTGGTGCACAAACACACAAGTCTACACCACACGATGAGGCATAGGATGGTGGGATGTACAGAATGTCTTGGGAGCACGGAGGTGGGACACCTACTGACCAGTACTTGGGTTGGGAGAGGAATCACATAAATGTGTAAATGCATGAGACACTGACAGTCATTATGCAACTACTCCATGCTGGGTCCTGGAACGGAGTTTGAATTTGGAGAAAAGTCTAACCTTTTTACTTAAGGATGCCACTGGCAATAACAGTGTTCACTGATTAGTGGATGGCCCATCACGAAGTAAGGGAAGGAAACTACTGAAATAGAAAAAGAAAAAGAAAGAATGAAAGGAAGAATGAAAGAAAGAAAGAAAGAAAGAAGGAAAGAAAGAAAGAAAGAAAGAAAGAAAGAAAGAAAGAAAGAAAGAAAGAAAGAAAGAGAATAGAGGCACTCAGTAAAACCCAAAGCTATTTTTTTGAAAAGACTAACAAAGTAAATTCTGATGATTGAAAGAAGGGAGAAACACAGATACAATACCAGAGAGAAGAAAGGGAGATATTAAGAAACTTCATGACAATACGTTTGAAAACCTAGAGAAAAGAGGCACTCCCCTAGACACGTGAAAGCAACATGGAATTAAAATAAGATACTTCAATAGACCTATAGACATCAAGAAATTTAAACTCTGCTCAAACATGATCTGCAAAATATCTGCTTGGGTGATTTTATAGGTGAGTGGCACCAAATATTCAACACGAGCACACCAAGTCCAGCAGCAGAAAAGTCCAAGACAACTTGGCTTTACCTTACACATTTAAAAATGCTCTGTTCTCTTTTTTCTTTTCGTTTACATCTTTAATTTGAAATAGAGACTCCATTTTCGGAGTTGCTCACCAGTAAATACTCATAACCAGTTGTGTTACAGTCGGTTTTGGTGCTGGTCTCTTAAAAAGTGAGAAAGGCCTTTTATATTTGCCCACGTATATTTATGCACCTTCGATGTGTAGATTCATATTTCCACCTGGTACAATCATGTTTCGTGCTGAAGAACTTCCTTCTTCAGGCCTTTAGTGCAGGGCTGTTAGTGCCTCTCACAGATTTGGTTGCCTGGAGAGTCCTTATTTCTGTAAAGTTCTTTTGTTGTTTGTGTATTTCTAGGTTAACTGTTTTAAAGATGTTATTCCATGTCTTCTGACTTACATATGGACACCAGAGGTCACGATTTCTTTGTTCCTTTGTACACAATATGCTTTTTATTTTTTTACACTTATTTTGAGAGAGAGATAAAGGTCATGAGCAGGGGAGGGACAGAGAGGGAGAGAGAGAATCCCAAGCAGGCTCCGTGCTGTCAGTGCAGAGCCTGATGTGGGGCTTGATCTCATAACTGTGAGAAGACCTGAGTCAAAGTCAAGTTTCAGGTACTCAATCAACTGAGCCACCCAGGCTCCCCATAATGTACTTTTTATCTCTATCAGGACTTATGTATGTCATTATACCACCTGTGTTCATATGATTATGATGTCCCTTAGTATTTTTTATGTTTACTCTGCTTTGAGTTCTTGACCTTCTTGGACCCAATGGATTTATACTTTACGTAAAATTTGTAATTGTTTCAGCTACTATTTTTAATTTTTTTAGCTTTTATTTATTTTGAGACAGAGAGAGACAGAGCATGAGTGGGGAAGGGTCAGAGAGAGAGGGAGACACAGAATCTGAAACAGGCTCCAGGCTCTAAGATGCCAGCACAGAACCTGATGCTGGGCTCAAACCCACGAACTGCAAAATCATGGCCTGAGCTGAAGTCGGACACTTAACTGACTGAGCCACCCAGGCACCCCTCAGCTACTAATTTTTCTAATATTTTTCATTTCCCTTTGCTTTCACCTTCTGGATCTACTATTATATGTGTGTTGAATCACATATATAATAGCTGTTTATTTTTTTTACAGTCATTTGTTATCTCTGTGCTTAAATTGCATAGTTTGTTATTGCTGTTTTCAAGGTCCTTAATCTTTGGTCTCATCTGCTGTTAGTCCAGTTAGTGAATTCATCAATTCAGATATTTCATTTTTTTATCTCTAAATGTTTCATTACTATTCCTTTTCTTTCTCATTTTATGTATATTGCATATTTTTTATAATACTTTTTGTAAAAAAAATTTGTCTGTAATTATTTCTGCTTTCATTTTCTGATTTATTTCCTGTATATGGGTAATATTTTTCTGATTCTTCCCATTTCCAATAATTTTTTATTTAAAGTTAGACAATAAATTTTGTGTTATTGCATACTGGGTTGTGTTGTCATCCTTCAAAAAAATTTTTTTTACAGGAAGTTAAGTTACTTATGGATCAGCTCAATTATTACAAAGCTTGTCTTTAAATTTAGTAGACTTGTATTAGAGTCTATCCTGGTTTCTCTCTGTTACCAGATTGTAAGTCATCTGGATCCTTCTCTATTCTCTACTCTGAGGGTTCACTGGGGATCCTCCAATCTGGATCCTTGGGGCACTTGTGAATTCTTCCAGACACGTTGGAGTTCTGAGCAAAGTTACACTTACGGTTACTTACTCAGTCTTTGAGTTCATCTATCTTGTTGAGCTAAACCTGAAAAAGTTCTGTGCAGAGTTCTGGAGTCTTTCTCTGTGTAGCTCCTTTGTCTCTGGTTCTCTACCCCATACTTTGCAACTCCTTTAGCCTTAAGAAACTTTGATCTGTTTCCTCAACATAGCAAAAACCATGTGTTCTGTTTAGCATTCTCTTTTCTATATCAAACTAAAAAGGGCTTCAAGGTAGAAACTCAAGGTGATTCTGGGATTACCTGTTGCTTGCTTGCTTGCTTGCTTTTCTTTTCTTTTTTTTTTTTTTTTGAGGCTTCATAGTTCTGTGACGCCTATTGTCCAGTGCCTGAAAAACTGTTGATTTGTCTATTTTGTTTTTTCTTCTTGTTTAGATATGGTGAAAGGATCCATGTTAGTCCATCATGTCCTTACACAAATGTTTTGACATTAAGAAATGATTTGCATATTAATGGTTTAAAAAAAAGAAAATGTAACAATTTCAGCATATGTAGAATAAAATTTTGATAAAACCTAATGATAAAGATATCTGAAAAAAGATATCTTATAAAACTGAGAACAAAGAAAAGTATTTAACTGGAAAATAGCATCTATTAAAATTGTATAGCAAATCATTCGTAATAATTAACCACTAGAAGCACTCTTTTAATGCCAGAAACAAGACAACTATTCCACCATCATAATTTCCATTGAACATTGCAACTAACACAATAAAACAAAAAAGTATAAAGTGAGAAGATATAAGAATTGATAAAGAAGAAATACAAGTGCCATTATTTACAGATGGTATGATTGTATACACAGAAAACCCAAGAAACTCTACAGGCAAATAATCAGAATGAATAAAGAGTTTGGCAAGTTTGCTAGATATAAGATCAATATACATAGTTCACTTTTTTTCTTTGTATCAGCAAAAAGCAACTAAGATTGTAATTTTCAAGATACCATTTTTTAGTAGCACAAAATCTATAGAAAAGTTAATTGCGCAAAAAAGTAAAAAACCTTGTTGACTTAATGTGTTTTCTCACCAATAAAATGAACTAAATTTCTTTGAAAAATTGCTAATTATGGGTCACCTGGGTGGCTCAGTTGGTTAAGCAACTGACTCTTGATTTCAGCTCTGATCTTGGTGAGATCGAACCCTGCATCAGGCTCTGTGCTTACAGCATGGAACCTTCTTGAGCTCTCTCTCTCTCTCTCTCTCTCTCCCCCCCGCCTTCCCCACTTGTATGTGATCTCTCTCAAGATAAATAAATAAACTTAAAAAAAATTGACAACTCTAAGTCTGAGGAGTGGATAGGCAGGAAAAATAAAAGAGCCTAGAATATGTTATCAGAAATCAAAGAAATGCTCAAAAATTGTTGAAACAGATGAGAAGGATGTGGGAAGGAGCTTAGATTTGAAACTGTCCAAATTTGGTCACCTTGAAGACCACAGAAAATACCATGTGTTCCTTACACAAAGTGAAGTTGGTAATTGATTAAAGCACTTGGGGCAAAAAATGAAATTCATGCATCCAGAGTGATAGTCAAGAAAGAAAAGGAGGGATGTTGGGGAAATAAGGAAGCTCTTCTATACAAATGATGACCAGTGAATAAAGCAGAAAGAATCTTAAAAATAGAAAATACTATCATATGACCACTGATGCAACTGATTTAGACAGGCATCGTTGATGGATGCCAATAATGATTTGAAGAAAGCATATAGTCACATGATTTCAAAGTATCACTTGGTAGATTACTTCTTCATTGAAAAGAGGACAAAGCCCCTTTACAAGAGAGCAAACTAGCAAACACTCACTCAGTCAAGGGATTAAACTGAGCAACCCCAGGAATGGAACAGGATGACGTGTTGTGTCTCTTGATGTGTAGTAGTCCTGCCAATAATGTTTAAACTAATCATTGAAAACAATCAGATTGTGGGAGATTGACCAATATGACTGGCCAGGACCTGGGCCCTTGAAAAGCGTTAGCGTGAATGACAGATGAAAACTGCTATGGGAATGTCGTAGTTCAAAAAGGGGTCATTAGAATACTTGATTGGACTCAAGGAGAAGGAAACCCCTATTGAGGACATACTTTGGACAACACAGAAATCTAAATATGAATTATATATCAGGTAATATTTAATAAGGTTCAATATCTTGGTTATGAGAATCATACTGTTATGTAGAAGAATGTTCTCTTTGGCAGGAAATTGATGCAAATTATCTGTTGGTGATATTCATGATTCTGCAACTTACTTTCTGATTATTCACTAAAAGTGAATATGTATCAGGGCGCCTGGGTGGTTCAGTTGGTCGAGATTCTGACTCTTGATTTTGGCCCAGGTCATGAACCCAGGGTCATAGGATCGAGCCTCATGTCCAGCTCCACACTGAGGGTGGAGCCTGCTTGGGATTCTCTCTCTCTTCCCCCCTGACCCTCTCCCCTGCCTTCTCTCTTTTTCTCAAAAATAAAAAAAAATAATAATAAATCAAATTAAAAAAATAAGAGCAAAAACCCTCAAAAAAGGTTTCCTTTCAAAAGAAAAGTGGGGATAATATGTGATAAAATATTGATAATTGGAATTTAGGTGGAGACTGTGAATATACACTGTACTATATTTTTTTATTTTTTTTCCTGTAGTTTTAGAAAAATTCAAAATAAAAAGTTCTGAGGAAAAAACTGATAGAAAAAGCACAAATAATCTTGATGAAGAAAACAATAAAAATGATTGAATGAGATAAAAGTTGAACAATTTCATGCTCATAGATTGAAAAACTAAATTTCGTAAAAAGAGCAAGTCTATACAGAAGACTTCTGAGAAAAATTCTAGTATGATATTCTGTGGGATTTGATAAATTGATTCTAATACTTCTAAAGATAAATGACAAGATAATTTTGAAGAATAGCAGTGTAGGGCTCTCTCTGCTTGCTTCTGAGACTATCAGTAGACCTTTGGAAACCAAGATGGAGAATGGCCCAGAGAATCAGTGCCAAGAGCTCAGGAAGAGAGCCCTATGGGGTGTCCTTGGAGACTTTAAGTATATTAGAGGACACTACAAATTAGCAGGAGACACTAGATCATTCTATACACAGAGCTGTGCCAATTGGTTATTCCCAAGGAAAACCAAAATGAAATTTGATCTCTACTTTAGATGTTTACAAATGTAAATTCCAGGGGAAGGAAAGACTCACGTATAAACAACAAAACTTTATATCTTTTAGAAGAAAATCTTGGGGCACCTGGGTGGTTCAGTTGGTTGGGCACATCTGACTTCGGTTCAGGTCATGATTTCATGGTTAGTGAGTTGGAGCCCTGCGTCGGGCTCTGTGCTGACAGCTCAGAGCCTGGAGCTGCTTCAGATTCTGTGTCTCTCTGCCCCTCCCCTACACATGCTCTGTTTCTGTCTCTCAAAAATAAACATTAAAAATTTTTTTTAAAAAAAGAGAAAATCTTGGAACATATCTTCATGACTTTGGAGTAGGGAAGAATTTCTTTTTTTTTTAAAGTTTATTTACTTTGAGAGAGAGAAAGCACAAGTGGGGGAGGGGCAGAGAGAGAGGTAGAAAGAGAGAATCCCAAGCAGGCTCTGTGATGTCAATGCAGAGCCTAATGCAGGGGCTGTATTCCAGGACCCATTCTTCATGACCTGAGCTGAAGTATGATGCACAACTGAGGCACCCGAGCACCCCTGAGGGGAGGAACTTCTTAAAGAAGGTACAAAAACCCCAAACTCTAAAGGAAAAGGTTGATATATTGGACCACATTTTTAAGGGGATGGAGGTCCCACAAAATAAAGAAAATTAAAGCTGAAGCCAAAGGAAGGCTTGGAGAAAACACGGTATCTTTTACCAGAGTCTTTAAAGAATGCTTTACACTCAATTATAAAATATATGAACAACCCAATAGCAAAATGGGCAAGACATTTGAAGGGAGAATTCATAGCAACGGAGGTAGAGATCATGAATATACCTGTGAAAAATGTCGATGAGAAGTCAGGTCAATGCAAATGAAAGAAATGAAATTCCCTCCCCACCCTGCCAACTGTCAACACTTGAAATCGTAGGATCTGGAGGGTTGGGGAGGGATGGATCAGAGGAAGCTTTCAAACCTTGCGTGAGGTGGTGTAAAACTATCACAGCCATGCCGAAGAGAAATGTAGCATTGGTAGCAGAGCTGCAGATACGCAGAGGTGGTGACCAGGGAGATATCTTCTGTCTGGGACACAGAGAAGCCCTTCACATGCCCTATATCTTGTGACCGGGGATAGCACAAATTTGGAAACCATGACCCAACCAATGGACAAAAGATACATTTTATTAAAGTTATGTTATGTGTATCGACAGGGAATTATAAGGAACGGCTCCTGTGGTTAGAGAGGTCCCAGGATCTGCAGTCAGGAAGCTGGAGACTCAAGACCCTCGATGGTGTCGTTCTGCTCAGAGCCTGAAGTCCTGAGGGCCTGGAGAGCAGATGATGTAAAGCCCAGTCCAGAGGCAGACAGAAGAGCAGTGTCCGGATTGAATATAGTCAGGCACTGAGCAAATTCTCTTTTTCTCAGCCCTTTCGTTCCCTTCAGGCCTCCATGGATTGAAGGAGTTCTCCCCCCCCCCCCCCCCCCCGGGGGGGGGGNCCACCTGCCTATTCAAAGGTGATATGGTGCCTCATGGTAATCTCATCCAGAAACACCTGAAAAATAATGTTTCACCAAACACCTGGGCACCCTGTGGCCCCGGCAAGTTGACATATAAAGTTAACCATTACTCTGTGCCCACCTGTCTGTCTGTCTTTCTGTTCTTTCTTTCTTTTCTTTCTTTCTTTCTTTCTTTCTTTCTTTCTGTCTGTCTGTCTGTCTGTCTGTCTTCCTGCCTTTCTTTCTCTTCTATCTATCTATCTATCTATCTATCTATCTATCTATCTATCTATCATCTATCATCTATCTATCTATCTATCTATCATCTATCCATCTATTATCTATCTATCATCCATCTATCTATCTCAAACTGTGATGAGCATTGTACTCCCAAATGAGGCCTTGGCTTGCAAGTGTGAGGGACTGTGGCCAGGTCTGCCTGTCAGGAGAGCTTCCCCTGGAGAAGGGACATCTGCGGAGAACTACGACAGAAGTAAACATTCCAGGAAGGAAAACAGACACAAAGATAAGAATCCTGGCACCCTGGCCCACCAGACACCTATGGTGATTCTTGATCTCGTCCTTGGTATTTAAAGTGAGCTTCTGGCAACATCTGCTGTCTCTTCAGGGTCCACGGGTTGCACAATGAATGGGCTGAGGGTTGATCTCCAGGCACCGAGCAGCTCCAGGGCTCTGTGTGGCCCCAGGACACCGTGGCAAGGTTGGAAGTGCCCTTTTATCTGTGGCGTGGTGTGGTGCCACCTGCTTGCCTGGGAGCAGACTTAGCTGGGCGGTAGGCTTGCTATGTGTTTTGTTTACAGGCTGCGCTCTCTTCTCACCCACGGCCGGAGAAGCAGGGCAGTGCTGGGCCTTGTTAGCAAGCTGTCTGCTCCTGTATCCTGCCAGGGACCAGGCACGTTGTTTCTGGGGACTTTTGTAGTGTCCGCTTTGACATGGGAGGCAGACCCCTCAGTGCAGGAATCTCTAGAAATAGCACTGCCTTGTACTCTCCACTGCTTCCCGGACCGTGCTGGGCAGCCCTGACCTGCTCACGTGTCACATCAAACTGTAAAAAGTGACCTGTAGGAATTCTTCAGAACTGCCTGGGGTTCATGGCCATGATACCTAATAGATAGATAGATAGATAGATACATACATACATACATACATACATGATAGATAAGATAGGATAGGTCTCCTTTTTTTTAATTTCTGCAAATTACCCTTCTTGTCCAGCTATAAACGGGAGAACCCTATGCTGGCTTAGGACAGGCTCTTCTTGTGGCTGGTGTGTGTGCAAGAGCAAGGAGTGCAGGGACGTGCAGGGAGGCTGACACATGGCCGTGAGTCAGAGCAACAGAGCCTGAAGCCCACCTCCTGCTCAGAAGGGAGCCCAGGGCTTTAATAGCGGTACCTGAAGCAGGGACTTGTCACCTTGCTTGGAAAAGGGTGTGGTGAGGCAGCAGTAGGTGGACGGACAGATGGGTGGACAGGTAAGGTCCCTACCAGCCTTCACCAGCCACCGTGGCTGAAAACCTTGATGAATGAACTCACAGACTTGACACTTAGGAATAGCTCACCTTAGTTTTTCTTTTCTTTTTTTCAGTTTATGTATTTATTTTGGGGGGGAGAGGCAGAGAGAGAAGGAGAGAGAGAATCCCAAGCAGGCTCTGCACTGATAGCACACCCATGAACGGAACCCTGAGATCATGACCTGAGCCAAAGTCAAGAGTCGGATGCTTAACCAACTAAGCCACCCAGGCGCCCCTAGCTCACTTAGGTATAAATGGCAGCCCATGACACCATCAGACCTTCAGAACCTCTTCTGAGTAGGGACTTCCTAGACCCTTGCTGTCAGAGGGTACGGCTGCACCCAGATTCTGTTGCTTATTAATGTGGCTGTTGGGTAACTTCCTCCATCTCCAGAGCCGCAGTGTGTCTAGCCACAGGGATAGGGTGCCAACACCCACTTCTCTGGGTGCTGTGAAGGTGAGAAGCTGAAGCAAAAGTACTTTGCAGGGTACCCTGAGAATGCCAATCAAGTTGTGCCCATCAGCATCAACCATATGACTATGGCACTATAATGTTTTTCTCCTTTGCATATCCAAATATTTTTTTTTCCCCAATACAACCTCTGGTTTGCCAACAGACGAATTATTTTCCAGGATATTATCAGGTGAGATCTTAGGAACCTTGATTTCCTCAAGTGGTCAGGCATTGGAAAGCCCTGATTCACACAGTTTCCTCCTAGACGATGTCAAGGAAACGGTAATGCCCTCAAGGACTCGCACAGCTTTTCTGGATAACGTAGGCATTTTCCAAAGTGGCATTTGCCACTCCACTTAGAAGGGTCCTTTTTTCCCTAATAGAAGATTCATTTGCGGGGCTCCTGTGAGTCATCTCTGTCGCCTTGTCTTAATCCCACGTGGAGGAAATGGGAAATCCTTGTGAAAAGCTGGTGCTAAAACTCTCTGACAGCCCCCGCTCCCTCCGGTCTGGCTTGAGCTCCCAAGAGTATCTTCCTTTCCGTTCCTGGTCCCCTGAAGGCTTTGAAATCAACAACTAAACCACAGATTGCAGTGGAAATAAAATATAATTCTAATTTTCATATTTATTTGTAAAGATTTAAACATGTTTTCCTGCAGCCCTCCAGCAAGCTCAACTCTGTTCTTTAAAAACTACTGGAAAATGACATTTTAATTTTTTTTGGAAAAAAACTGGATTATGGATAACAAAACATGCAGCGAAAGAAGTCATTAAAATGCATATTGTAAAATTGAAACTTAAGTGTCAAGTTTTTATAGCAGTCTGTCAAATGCTTGACAATTAAAATAGTTATTTTTAAAATTTTAATGAGACACAATAAGGGTAAAATGTGCGTGAAGATTGCACATTTTCAAGACTGCACATTTTTAGCATAACAAGTCCATTCCGTATCATTACAATAATGCCCCATTTGTAAAATTCACCATCTATTTTTAATTAAATTAGTATGTGCCATTTATTATGGGTATTATATTTACTAATCTTTCATATTTAACTTAAGATGACTTATCTGAGTAAAAGATGACTTAGTAGAACCAAGTTAACACCCCAGGTAGTCGTGGCTTTGCTCCTCTGATGGCAGAAAATATTTTTCATCCCTAAGTTTTTATAGTTAAATCTTGAATGAGTTTGAAAGGGTCTCTCCTCCTGTGCTGCAGGGAAAAGACCTACACTCTTCATGGCAACTGTCAATTCTGCTGTTCTTGTTTGTTTGAAATAACCATCTCCATCATTCCCACATTATTTAATAATTTCCTAAGTTCTTCCATGACCAACCTTTTTATTTTCTGAAACAAACAAACAAACAAACAACCTTTTTTAATGTTTACTTATTTTTGAGAGAGAGGCATAGACAGCATGAACAGGGGAGGGGCAGAGAGAGAGGGAGACAGAATCCGAAGCAGCTCCAGGCTCTGAGCTGTCAGCACAGAGCCCCATGCGGGGCTTGGATTTGTTAACCGCGAGATCATGACCTGAGCTGAAGTTGGATGTTTAATTCACTAAGCCACCCAGGTGTCCCTTCCATGACTAACCTTTTAGAGGATGTTAGTAAATATATCTTTTTGATCCTCTTTTAAATGTGTATTTATTTATATTTAGAGAGATAGAGTGTGATCAGGGGAGGGACAGAGAGAAAGAGAGAGGAGAATCCCAAGGAGGCTCTGTGCTGTCCCAGTGCAGAGCCCGATGTGGGGCTCAGTCTCACGAGCCATGAGGTCATGACCGGAGCCAAAATCTAGAGTCAGACGCTCAACCGACTGGGCCACCCAAGTGCCCCTTTAATCCTCTTTTATATCAAAGTGACACATTGTATTTTTGATGGTCAGAAAGCAGCCTATTGAGGGCATCATGCAATTCTGTCCTAACCTGCTGGACAAGCCCCTGCGGTCATCCAGGGCTTCGTGGACACCTGTCGGGGCAGCCGAGAGAAGGGGACTAGCCCAGTAACTGCCTTTCCAGCGGCACAGGGGAGAAGTGGGGCATCCTCTAAAATCAGTAACATTTTTCCTCTTCCAATGGTTTAGAACCCGTCCTGTTTTTAGAAGTGTATTTAGAATCCTAACTTGGTTTCATTTAGGTACTAATGATGAGAAAAATCCAGTGGTGGCTTGTAGGTAGCATGAGGGAAGAAGTCTGATTAAAATTGTTTCCCTCTTCTTCTGTATCCCTTCATCTAGTAAATGCAGATGACATGCATATCGGGGATCCCACGGGCTGACACGGGCTGAGCCCCACGCCTGGGGGTGTGCTCCAGCGTGCTTGGGGCCGCCCTGGGGCCATATTCCCTCCACCTCTGCCTACAGTCACAGCCGTACTTGGGACCTACTTCCGATCAAAGACAGGACCTCAGTACCTTCTTAGCATCAGATGGGCACCTTAGCACAGCTTCTTCATCCTTGAAGTGATACTTCACAATATAGTCACTCTGGTGAGGGGACAACCCAGGCCAAGGAATCCAAAGAACCAAAGATCTCATTGTCATGCAAATATCAGCGGGAAACCAAAAAGGAAGTGAGAGAGCAAACCAGGAGCACACGGGGGTCAGTATCAATTTTCCATCATCTGTTTCTCACAGCAGAACAAATTAGAATCACAGACCTTCTTGATTTCACTGGGAGAGCTAAGAGCACATGGTAATTATTTCCAAATAAAGGTAACTTATTTTGTAAATATGATCATTAGACTGATTTGCATTTGCTGTATTTAACTGGGCACATTGATGGATTGTTACCCTGTTCTGCTGTTTGGAGAAAAGCATGTGCTTGTAAATTGTTACTGTTTTATGAATATATGAATCGCTCAGAATTTGAAGAAGCCGAGATTCCAGGTTTATCTTCAATTTTAGTTCCTCATGGATAACAAGAACCCGTATGAAGGAGGGAGGGTGGAAACGACTTATGCTCTTCAAAGCTCTCCTTGGCGTAAGTTGGAAAGCTGACTCGGACATGAAGATGCCTTTGCCGGAACAAATAACTGATAAGAGCAAGCAACTGTGGTCCTTGTAAGCAGGTAAATCCTTGCTCATCTCTTCATTTCTAGAAGGCTCTGATTCCTGTTGGTTCCAATCCATTGAGAAACACTCAGTCCCACTTTAGCAGCAACAACAGGGCCTTCAAGGGCTGGTGACCTCTTGTACGCCCAGACCTGAGTCTTGGACCAGCCTCAGAAGCCCAGAACACAGCTCTGACCATGGGAGTAAACAAAGCGGGCCTTTGCACAGGACTTCTGCGTGGATCCCAGGATTTCCCACTAGAGGAGAGAACTTGGGGGCCAGGGCCTAGGAGCAGTGACAAACCAAGAGCTATCAGGACTCGGCAATGGCATCAAGAAGTCTTAGCCATTTATGAAGGAGGGAGGCACCAGACAAATAAATAATATAAGAAAAATAGCCAGAGGAATTAGGAAAACAAAACAAATGGGGCCATTTTGTGCGGGGACAAATGACCCTACACACGTCAGCAACTCCTGAGGGCGCCCGGTAAATCGGAGCTCAGTACTGTAATTGATGTTCCTAATTATGGCCTTGTCATTAAGGGGAAGTTAGATGATGTTCATATTCTGCTTAATTATGTTGTTCTTTGTAGGGGTGCATATGCTACATTTTATAAAATTTTCCATACAAGCGGCTATAATTTTTTCAAGTTCGTGTTGTTATCCAGAAACCCCCGTTATCCAGAAAGTTAATTCCTCTGGCTTCGCTCCCCAGGGAAGACACGTGGAGGAGACATCTTTGAGGCCCCTATAAAGTCGCCGGCTCATTATAGTGCATCAGGTACATCAGAGGGATCCACCAGAGGCTCATAGCCTGTGTCACAGGAAGCCGTCACTTGGGAGGGTAGAGGGCAGAGCCAATATCTCTCTGCTGCTTCCGGAGAGTCAGGCCTTTGCAAAGACTCACTTGGGTGTTTTGAGCCCATAGAACTCACTGGAAGACTCACCTTCTTCCTGGAAAGAAAACCAGAAGGTGGTGGCTTTCAGGAGAGCAGAGTAGTGACGCAGATGAGACTGGGCTTCTAGGTGGATGGAGTCTTCTTCCTCCTAAGCATGGAGGCCACTTAACTTCCTGATCTCTGGGTTTCTCATGTGCGAACGGGGGTGGGGCACGGCCCTCTCCAGGTTGCAGGTTTGGAGGGGTCTTGTGATAACAACAGGCCTTTGGGGGGTGCTTGAGACAAGCTGAGGTGCTTTTCCTCTCCCTTCCCGGCATTGCAGGACTTACGCTGCAGGGATGGGGAGGGTGGTTGGCAGGGGGGCAGCGAGTTGTGGGCTGTACTAGCAGACCTGGGTCAGTGCCTTCCATGGCACGTGGCGATGGGGTGGCCGAGGGCATGTCACATAGAAGTGACCAGCTTGGGCTGTGAGGCAGATGAGCTGTATTATTGTGTCCCTACTTATCAGGTGTTACCTTGATCACATGTTGTAGAGATTGCTAACTGCCACTCAATTTCCACTTGCCCCTTCTTTCTTAGCAATAAAACCCAGATTTTATTGGGGGCAGCAATGTGCCCAAGAAAAAGGCTATTTTCCCAGGTCCTTTGTCACTGGGTGCTGCCTTGGTCCAACTAATGAAATATAAGCAGAAGGGTTGTTAGAGGTACATGGGAAGGCAGTTAAAGATTGTTAACCTAGTTGGGAGATGAGCCTGTTTTCCTTTTCTCTTTTCCTTCTTTCTGATGGTTGGAATGTAAACATAAAGGTTGGTACTCCAGCAGCCATTGTGGGCCATGAGGCAAATTTTAGCATGAAAGCTGGGTGCTGAAGATAATAGAAGAAAGACAGAAGAAATTCAGGCCCCTCATGGTTTCATGAAACTGTCAAACCAGCCTTGAACTACTCTTCTCTGAGCTTAAATGAGAGGCCGAGAACTCATGTGCTAAAGCCACCACCACTACTGATTCCCTTTTCACTCTAGCTGAACACAGTCCTAACACATACAGTAAGTCACTGGATTTGTGGCCTGTCTTACTTGCTTTGTGCTTCTAGGAGCTGGTAGATAGAGGAGGCGCAAGCAGTGGGGCCGGATGCTGGTGGTCTTAGTGGGTATGTCCAGCAGTGACAAGGATGAGAGCCTGACAGCTGTGCAAGAGAGCTCAGGGACACGGACAAGGAAGGCAGAGAATGGAAATCTGGGCGGAAGATGCTGGAAAGTAGGACCAAAAAAGAAAGCCAAAGGAGGTAGGGAAGAGCTTGTGAGCTTCCTCTGAGTGGGTTCGGGGCTTTAGGGACACACGGCCGGGGAGGGAACTCACCCAGTGTAGGAACAGACCCGACGGAGGAAGGCTGTCCAGTATTTGCATTCATGTCAAATAGAGGGACATTCTTTCTTTCCCTTCCCATTTATTCAAGGCAGTCGCTTCTACATGGGCTCTTTAAAGCTCATGTCCACCTTGACAGAGTAAAGTGGGACTCGGGTCAAGTATTTGGTTCAAGGTTGCAGAGCTAGTGAGTAAAGACACCGGCTTCTGCTCTAGACCCGGGGCTCCCTCCTCCTTGTCGCGGCTGTCTCATTAATTCATAAGGGCTGCGCTCCGCAGGGACTCTCCACTGGGGACAGCCAGCAAGAGCTCGGGAGAAACAATTTCCTAACGATGAGAAGAGGGGCAGGCATGACTCACCCAACGTAAGACCCGAGAAAAAGCCCAGGCTTTCCGGAGTCTGCAGACACCTCCACCACCAGGTGGTGGAAAGGCACTGCTGGAGTGGGGCCACAAACGTGGGTAGGGGTCTCCTCTTCATGTCCCTGGGCTGTCTGCAGACGTGAGCTGATGTCGGCAGTGACCTGCAGGGGCAGAGGGTGAGGTGGCAGAGAAGGCCATTGGCGCTGACCTCACGCCAGCTGGGGAGCCTGGAGGCAGGGAGGAGCTTGCTCCTCTGCCCAGATCAATCCCTGGAGAAGAGTCTCACTTGGAGCAGTAGGAGTCCCCATAGGTGACCCGAGGCTTAGGACGATGACCCAGCTGCTGTGGGGTGGGGTTTCGGAGCGCAGGTCTGAAAGTCAGTGTGCGGTTGGGGTCTCTCTGAGGGGGAGAAAGTGGTGAAAGAAGCATCTGGGAACAGATCTATATGTGCTCATTTATTCATTCCTTCATTCGTTCATTCCCAGGTACTAAGCACTCACCGCGAGCCAGCTGTTCCGGTGGGTACAGGAAAGAGAATTCTGGCCCATCACCTGCTCACCAGGCAGGCCTGGAGAGGTCACCTTCTGGGGGCTTCAGTCTGAGCATCTGGAAATAGAGAGGGTGCTCCGGGCCCTCGTGGGGGTGTGGTGGAGGGTAAATGAGGCTCCGGCACCCAGCAGGCCAGCGAAGCTCTCCCGGCCTCACGAGCTGCATGAGGTGCCTGCCTGGTCTTGCTTGGAGGGACCAGGGCCTCTCCTCCCACCCTGATTTTCTTCCCACTCAGAACCAGGAGAGCAAGCCAACACTGCAAGGAACCGAGGGCTTTGACCTGAGCTTTCAATGATTCCCTCATGCCATCCGCTGCTCTCCGGCTTCCGGGAGAAAGTCTGTGGTGTGTGCCACAAGCCTGCAAGGCCCTGGTCCTAGCCCTGGGTACTCTGCTTTTCAGGGCATCCATGACTCTTCTGGCCCCTGGGGGTGTCTGCATGGGAGCAGGGGTGCCGGACATGTGATGGACGAGCAGGACCTCACAGTGGCAGGGAAGCTCAGGCTCACCTGGGCCCACCTTCTTCAATTACAGAGAGGTGACTCTCCCGGGCACTGCGTGTGTAGTGGCTTCTCATCCACAGGGTGCAGCTGGTTTTGTTCAACCGTGTTTCAGGGGGTTGGGGGGAGTGCTTCCCCAGGCAGCAGAGCCGTATGATCCGTGTGGGGCTTCTCAGGATTCCTCCCCCAGATTCCTGGGGAGGTGCCCGATACCCCCCCCCCCGAAGCCACCATCAAGTTGTAATAGCGGCACATTGCAGGTCTCAGCAGAAGTGGAGCGCCAGCATGGCGCTGCCCGGTGCTAGCTCCCTCCCTGACTTCACTTGTCCAGGGCCAGTGAGTGCTCCATGCCAGGAGGGCCCCGAGCTGCTTCCTACTGTTTTCCTGGCCTTGATTTCCTGCCACACTCGTGGCTCAGCCACTCCCCTTCCAAATAAAAGTGAGTGATTTGGACGCCTCGTCACCTAAGATTTTGGCCACAGGGACATGGGGCCTTGGCCTGATTTCCTGGAGACCCAGGGCTGGTGGAGTCACTTCCGGCCCTCCTCCTCCCCCTTGCTGCCTCCCTGGGGCATGGCAGAGGCGCTGCAGGCTGGCATGGGGCACGTGCCAACAGCCCCCGGTGCATGGCCACCATCAGGGTGGTGCCTGTAGTCCCTGTTCCTTAGGGAGTTCTGACACTGACAGCCTTCAGTGGATTTAGAAGTGAAACACAGAACTTAAAAATATGCTTTAGATGGAACAGGAAAGTTCTCTGAGTGGAGACTCAGAATAGGGGCTGCCGATGCTGGATCCCAGGAACTTCGCTGGGCTTCACTGTCATGGGGGATGATCTAGTAACGGCAATGCCACCTGCATGGTTTGTGGTGAAGATTAGAAGTGTAGTTGGTGTAACGTGTTTTGGATACAGTCCAGGCCGTCCTCCTCACTTTCCTAGTTATCATCCACCTCCTCCTCATGCTTGTCTTCACCGTCCTGGTCATCACAGTCATTGTCCTCGCTGACATCATCACCGTCATCATCACCATCATCATCTTCCATCTTGTCTTCATCTTCATTGTCATCATGGTCATCATCGTCATCACCATCATCATCATTGTTGTTGTCTTTGTCATCACTGTCACCATCACCATCATCACCGTCATCATCATCTTCATCATTGTCACCATCAGCACTGTCATCCTTGTCATTGTCATCACTGTCATCACTACCATCGCCGTCGTCCTCCTCCTCCTCACCACCACCATATCATCGTCATCACGATCAGCTTTGCCATCACTGCCATCACCATCATCACCTCCATCATCATCACCATCTTCACCATCACCATCATCGCCATCATCATCATCTTCGTCATCTTCGTCACCATCGCCATCATGGTCATCCTATTCCTCAGCATCATCATCATCATGGTCATCATTGTTGTCATCATCATTGTCACCATCATCATCATCATCATCTTCATAGTCTTTGGGGGGCAGCTCCAGATAAGCAGATCCTGGGATTCTGAAGGCCAAGTTCAAGCCTTGCCCTGGTGGTGGAGTTTAGACTAAGACCCTTGCCTGCTGTCCCAGGAACTCCTCGACCGTGTTCCTGGTGTCAGGGTCTGCTGGCCCCAGGCTGTCGTCCGCACTGACTAGTTTCTTCCCTGAAGTCTCCCACTTGTCATTCTCCCCGCTGGGAACACAGCCCTCTCCTGCCTCCACTTCTATGGCTTCCTTCTGGGGCGTCCGCTCTCCTGCCATGAGCATGTCTAGCCTGCATGTTGTCTTCAGGCCACGCTGCATGGGCTGCCCCTGCGAGCAGAGATCAGCCCCCACAAACAGGTGAAACGAGGCGACTCCCTCTCAGGTGCTAAGGCTGCCCTGGGCCCGGTGCGGCCTGTACACCCCCTACCTTCACCATGAAGCTTCAGCCCAGCGTCCACACCCCAGCAAGCAAGGCAGTTGGGGCAGTGAAAATGAGTAATCAGTCTCTTGAATCACTGGGTTCAAGCTAATATTCGGAACCAGGCATGATGCGGATTCGTCTCCAGGGGACTAGCAAACTTCATGAAGGACAAGAGGATTCTGCCTCGGCCCTTGTCAGAAGAAACAAGAAAAAGGTCTGAACTTTTCCAGGGACGTGTGGGTTGTAGAGGTTGTTTTTCGTAGCTATCGGCTAGAAAGTGCTTCTTTTTGAGGCCGCCACCTCAAAACCGGTCCCTGGGAGCTCAGGGGCCTACCTCGGGCCTACAGACTTGTTTTTCTTTTATATAAAGTGTGAGATTTCAGGGCCTATTTGTGTCTATTATGCAGAAAGACATCCCCACCACCCGCAAAAGCCCGGGACTGTGAGCTTAGAAATGGAAATTTCCCCTTCTCATCCTGCAGCCACCAGCCACCGTGCTCCCTGAGGGGGGTGTTCGAGCATGAGGCCCACAACAGAAAGTCTTGCAAAGCACATGAAAGCATGTTCTCTGCGTCTTGATTACGTGGCGAAACCAGAAATGCTGCTGGCGTGTTTCTGAGTGTGCGTGGCTGTGAGGGCGAGGGTCTCGGCCCCTCCAGCCGGAGCAGGAGGAAGGGCAGGAAAGACGCTCTGTCTGCAGTTCCTCCCTCCCCCACCCCGAGGGACCCCCAGAGGACCTGCTCAGGGGCAGCCCCTTCCCCGGCCAGGGACCAGCTGGCATTCGCGTGCATCTGACCCTTGTTCTGTTCTTCCTCCCCTTTCCCCAGTCTTACCCATCCTTCAAGTGGTTTATGCTCCAAGGCTTGTGTGTGTGTGTGTGCGTGTGTGTGAGATCAACCAAAATTAAGATTAAAAACAAAACAAAACTAACGGCGGGTCTGCTGTTGAAAATGCGGCTCCGATTTGACATTTGGTGACCGCTCCTTTGCCAGCTACTTTCTCAGCCCGGACCCTGTTCTCCTGAGTCTGTGTCACATTTTCCTGGCAGTTTGGCGGAGCTATTAATGCATTAATTGAGATAAACACCCTGTCGTGCGGGCACATTTGGGAGGCTGATTAAGGACTGGAAAGAGTGCGCACAGCCATGAGGCTCTCCCCAAAGTGAGCGGCACACTTCTTCCTTGTGGAGAGGACCACAGAAACTTGATTAAATTATCCAAAACCCTCATCAAAGAACCAGAAGCTTCTAGTCAGAAGCAGGGTGCTGGGCAGGCAGGTGCTTAAAAGCAACACGGAACAGGAGGGTATCCACTGATTCAAAGTCGTAGGGACTTTGGCAGCTTTTAATGACCGGAACGGACCAGAACCCCCATTGCTCAGCTGGACAAAGTGACCAATTAACTCTGTAGAGCCTGGTGATGGGGCCGCTGCGCTCAGCTGCCGTTACTGTCATCTTAGGACTCAGCCCCGAGTTAACGTGTCCAAATATTGTAATATATATATACATTGGAGATTAGTTGTGGGATAAAACAATATTTGATGCTTTTGGAGACTGGGAAAATATTAACAGCAGGAGCTCTGTGATTTAAAAATTTCATTATAGAGACTTCAGCTTTCTTTTCTCTTCCCCTAATCTTCTCTCCTTCCGCTGTGAAAGACTGCACAAGATAATAATTAGGTGGAATGTACCAGCAGCTACGAGGACGTGCGGGGGGATGGGGGGGCGCCCGGGACTGGAAAACTCGGCCGGTGGGGAGAGGCGGCTGCCTCGTGGGGCCGGCGGGCCGGCAGGAGAGGAGATGCGGCTTCCTCAGGGTTTTCCCCAGCAGGCCTGCACCTCGCTGGGTTCGGTGGCCCGAGCAGCCTCGTGATGGCCGTGGTGGCCGTGGCAGACATCCTCCTGCAGGCCGGGGTCTCAGGGGAAGGACCGAGAAGGGTCCGAGAAGGGATCGGCCCCTCACGACTGTGGGGCCCGTCATCCCCTCTTTGTGCTCATAAAGTCACCACCCATGAGCTCTGGACCCACTCATCAGGGTCTCCAGATGCAGACAAGGAGACCCACTGGAGGCAAAGTCTTGTTCTGTCACCTCATCAGCCCTTCCCCTTCCAGTGAGAGGGGGTCCGATGCCCACAATATGATTTCTAGTTCATTCCCTGAGGCCAGGACTGAAACCCTCAGCTGCGTCCCCAGGAATCAAGGGTCCCTTTCGGAGCAGGCTGGCCGTGGCAGTGTTGGTGGGGAGCGGAAAGGAGGTGATTTTAACCACAGACTGGACGTGCCCCCGTTCTTGGGGGGCCTCCCCCCACCTCCTCTCCTCTGTTCCTTCCTCCTCCCGCCTCCCCTCTCTTCCTTCCTCATTAGGACCCGCCTGCTCTGACATAGCATCACCTAATTGGTACCTAACGGAAGACGCCAGTCAGAGCTGGATGAAATTAAACCGTCTGCAGTGATACCTTTGCGATTTTAAAAAGGGCTCTTTTCTGTTAATTAATGAAGAATGCAGAGTCGCGTGGCTGTGGAGGGGGAAGGGTGGCGCAGGGCGGGGGCTGCCCACTGCAGGGGTTTCTACTTTCTGTGGCCAGAGAGGCCCTCGCGGGAGGGCTCTGGCGGTTCTGCGCTATAAGTCTCATTACCTCGGGGGGGGCGGGTGTCTCTGAGCCTCTCCAGTGGCACTTACTGCCAAACTGTCGACGCTCCATTATAATTGTCCTCGATACTGTTTGTACAGCGGGTCCTTTTGGGGCTTGGGTCCCAGATCGTTGTGCAAGATTATCCGATGTCCGAGCACGGCCTCTGGCTCGGTGCGGGAGGGGCGGCCCCCACGTTGGTGCCTGAACCAGGGACCAGCTGTGGAAGCTGCCCCAGGTTCCAAAGCGGGTTTGTCCCACTTCTACTTCCTGGCACGTCTTGTTCACAATTCCTCGTGAGTAAACCCCACGTCGTCAACGCAGAGAGGAGGACAACACACAGCATAAGGGGAGACGGGGAGACGCTGCGAAATGCGATGCTGGCAGCCGCCTCTTCCTCCAGGACCGTGGGGGACACAGGACGGCGTCATGTGCCACCAGGGCCGATGGGAATCCTCTCTCTGCAACTTGGCTTGGGCATGACACGTGCTCATGGGGCTACTCGTTTGCAGGAACCTTCCAAGCTTGTAAGCACCTGCGGACGGGCACTGTCCTTCTCCACGTGGGCCCAGGGTCAAGAACAGCGCCGCACACGCAGGCAGCAAATGTGACCAAAGGCCAGTCAAGACTGACGGAGAACCTTCGCACTGACTCCTCAAGGTCTTTTGCACAGAAGACAACCATGTACCGACAGTATGGAAACGTCCACGCCGCGAGTGTGAATGGCGGTCACACAGGTGTCCGCTTTAATCAGATTGGAAATCCTACCTGCGGGGCTGCTAAAGCACCTTTCCACAGTCCTGAACGCTTACCGAGGTGACCCTGACGATGAGGAGCCTTTCTGTGGGGCACTCGCGTCTACAGCCGTCTCCGCCACCTTGCAAGGGTGTCTGTGCTGTCGGAGCTATTTTGCACATGAGGACAGCTGTGTTCAAGACATTAAGCAACTTGCCCAAGGCTGTGGCGTCAGGCTGAGTGGGGCTGGCGGTCGAACAGCCTGCACTCGCCTGTCCAGGTCTTGAGGAGAGATGGTGCCGGCGCCCAGGCCGCTCTGAAAATAAAGATGGCGCTCACCTTCTTGTTGCCTTCTGTCTCCTTTTCAAAGTCCCCAGGAAGGGACAAGCATCTTCCTGAGCAGGGCAGTTCCCCCACACAAGGGATGGATTTCTCCACGGCCCCCTGATCCCTGGGGCGCCCCTCTGTGACCTGGCAGGTCCCTGCCCAGCCGCCCGGGTCAACATCGCAGAGGGTCTCCGCAGGGGCTGCGGGTTCGTGCTCTCTCCTCGCTGGGACAGCCCCTGTTCTTCAATGCGGACGTCTCTGGGGCTGGTGGGAGCCCAAGTCTAGGTCTGGCTGTGGCTTCTGGGGTCAGCCTGAGCCGGTAACCTCTGGCCCCGGGTCCTGGCCGCTCTGGGAGCCTCCGTTCCTCCCTGGCCTCCAGTGGGAACTCACTGGTATTTGTCACTCAGACTTACCTCTGGCTTTGATCCGAAAGAGGCTTTGATCTGTGTGACTTTCCCCCTGTCGCCTGCCTGCAGAATGGGCTTACGAGTGCTGGAAATCTCCGTCTTCCACCTGCACCGCCAGCTACATTTCCGGAGAAATCTCTTTGTTCTTCACAGTGTTTATTATTTAGTCATCCTCCTGGATGACTGCAGCTTTCGGCCCTAATTTACTTTTCTTTCCGATGTCTTTAGAGAGAACAGGCAGCTAGAGAAACGCCTTCCTGTCTCGTGAGCTAAAAACCGTCATTTTAAGTTAGCGGTTTTCATTCTGCTTGTTCTCTCAAACCTTAAGTTTCTCAAGGTGAGGGGCCGAGTCCGGTCACGCCCGTCATCTTTGGGCTGCCGCGGGTGAGTGGGTGTCGGTCACGGCTAGTCAAACAGCCAGGGCTGCCCGGCTTGGCGGCCCGCAGAGGGGAGTACAGGTGGCGGAGGGCTGCCCGCGGGCTGTGTCGGTGTCGAGCCGTTCCTGCAACGCGCCAGGGCTCCAGGGCCCGAGTCAAGGGTTTGGAGGTGACAACGTGGCCCCGCACCAATGGAGCTGTTGGCGGTATAGTCCCGGGGACGAGAGCTGGAGCCAAAGCCCCCACGGGGTCTCATCCGGACTCTCTGGCCTTGGGACACCCAGGCAGACTCTGAGCTCAGCGTCCCCACCTGTAACGTGAACGAGAGGACGGAGGGAGGCGGCTGTGAAGATGCACAGAGCCCCCAGAGCTGGGGTGACAGTCACTGCCATGCACAGAGCAGGGCCTGAGGGGAGGGGGCTGCAGGAAGCCAGCTGCCTCTCCTCAGGGCAGAGGTGGGGGTGGTCATGGACGGTGGGCACCTTGCCCTCTGTGTGCGTGTTTGTGTAACTTCTGCTCTGCCCACAGTGACACCTGAGGGTGAGCCTGTCTTAGCTGGGAGCCAGGACCCGGGTACCCGCCTCAGGAATAACCCCGTTCCCAGGTGGGGCCCTGCAAGGGTTGCTAAGGGCCACAGCACGTGCGTGTGTGTGTGTGGGGGGGTGTGGGGGTGTGCGCGCGCACGCTCAGACTGCCTGGGGACAGGGGGCAGGCCTCTGCTTGTCCCCTTGGGCTTGGTCCGGAAGACCCCAGCCGATCCATAGTTACAGATGGCACAGGCAGAGTGGGCTGAGACTCCCTGTGGATCTGACCACTGGCTCTGGAACATTCTATCCTGGTGAGGTGCAGCTGAGCGGGCCTCTGCACTGTCATAGATCATTTTGCTCTTGCTTTGGGGGACCGTGACACCGTATCTCTTCTATGAACAAAGCCATGGAACGACTACGGTGATGATAACTGCTTGTTTGGTGTGCAGAGGAGGGCAGATACATTTCTCTATGTGGAGTTTTGTGGCCGAAACACGGCCACCTTTATTTCTCTGGCCACCTAACTTTTACTGCAGCAACGCTGCTCCCTCAGAAATGTTCCATAAACCAAAGCCCGCTTCCCAGGCCAGGGCACAATTCCCAGCACAGAAAGCTGAGACCCCAAATTAGTGGAGGAGGGGGATATTTTATGACTAGTTTGACAATGTCATTGCTGCAGCTATAAATTAAGAAGTGAAGTTGCTCCCATATTGGGTATTGATATACTATGCACAGTGGAAACATTTCTCTGAAATGCACCGTGCACTGCAGGTGGACAGGCACCCTGCCTGTGAACCCCCGAGGAGGGACAGACAGAGCGGGGAGAGCCAGGGCCGAGGGCAGCCTTGGGCTTAGAGCTCAAGGAAGGCAGGAATGGGGAGGAAAAGCGACCTCTGGCCAATCTTTGTGAAGGCTGGTGTTCCTGGGGCCCTGGTTGGGGGAGGCGGCTGTGTCCCTCTGGCTGGGGTGCCCTGCACACCCAGATCAATACGCCAGCTTTGATCCACAGGGCCTGGGCCTATTTCCAGCCCATTTCTGAGTTGCACAATCCTTTTCTGTTTGACTTCCAACGTGCTTTAAATTTCACTCTTCCCAAACTTGCGACATCCTGATCAACTTTTCCCCGACTGAGAAGCAAGACTGTGTAGGGAACAGGGAGCTGCCTTCCTAAGAAATCCAGAGGGTGGCGAGCTTTGGGAAAGTGAGTATTTCCAAGGCCACACAACTGACCAGTGTCTAAGCAGGGCCTCGACGCAGGACAGTGGCTTTCACGTCAGGGCGGAGCCTCCGGACCCAGTATCAGGGCTGGGGGCTCAAGCAATTCACCCGGCTCCACATAAGGCATGTTCTTGGTGCAGAGAGGTCTGCCTGTGCCCTCCCTCCCAAGGCAGCTTCAAGTGAAAGAGTGATGAGCTGAGGAGCACTTTGAAAGTGGTAAATCCTTTACCCATGTAAAGTGTTGCTTCATTATTAGCATCTGGAAAATTCTTAAAGCAGGTACATTTGTCCAGACCAGTTCTTCCAAGCAAAACCAAAATCGATAAACTGCCAAAATTCCAATACCTAAATGGATTCGTTGGCTTCTTTTTCTAATTTTTTATTAAAAATATTTTTTAATGTTTATTTAGTTTTGACAGACAGAGACAGAGCACGAGTGGGGAAGGAGCAGAGAGAGAGGGAGACACAGAATCTGAAGAGAGGCTCCAGGCTCTGAGCTGTCGGCACAGAGCCCGATGTGGGGCTTGAACTCACAAACTGCGAGATCATGACCTGAGCCGAAGTCGGATACTTAACCGACTGAGCCACCCAGGTGCCCCAGGACTCTGTGGCTTCTTAAAATAATTTGGTGGCAAGATATTATGCCTCCCTCACTGTTTATAGGGGCTTCTTCAAAGCTCTCCATTGGCCCATCTCTGATAAGTCAGGCTGTGTGTCCTGTTGGTTAAAGTCTGAGGCACATAAGAGATAATCTATCATTTCTTGGTAAAGGGTGATGCCATTTGATTTCGCAATTACTGACCACCAGTTTTAGCCTAGAAGGGACGCTGTCAGTCTACAGAGCGGGAAGGTGAGCCTGCAGAGGCCAAGGGCATACAGGATGGTCCGGGTGTCACTACAGGGAACACCTGTGCTCAACTTCCGGGGCTGGGGAGCCTCCTGGCACTGGGGGAGGGAGCAGGTTTGGTTTGTCATTATTGCTGGTCGCGGTGAGAGGCCCCTTCCCTGCCTGGCTCACGTGTTTGGATGCCCCACGTCTGTCCTCCGTTTGGTCCCTGTGGGCTGAGCCCCCCAGGCCTGGCAGAGGTCTCCACAAAGCTGCATCCCCATCTGGGAACTCCAGCTCCTTACTTCCTCCTGGGGTGAGTGCTGGCGGGTCCCTGGGGTGCGTTTCCAGTGTGCCTCCTTGCTGAAGCCTCCCTGGATTGCTACAGCTCTGCCCCCTCTTCCCGCTGCCGCGTGCCTGTCTGGGAACCTGGGGCATCCGATCAGCTATGTGACCACCTCCGTCCTTGGAAAGGGGTTTCTGGAAGAGCAAGCCCACATGTGTCCTGGCCCCTAGGGTGTCCCCTTCGCTGACCTCCCACAGGATGACAAACACTTTATTACGTTATTAGCATATTCAAATTGACATCCAGCGATGGGACCGCAGGCAGACCTGCCACACGTCGCTTACCCCACCCCCACAACCACCTCAGGGTCCCGTGGCCTTCACGGGGGCTCGGCACTAAGGGGGCGGAGCAGGTAAGGGAGGAGCTGGCACTTGAGCCAAGGCAGAGTGCCTCTGGTCATGCCGTGTCCCAAATCGATGCGAGTCCCTGTAGGAACGAGGGGCTGGCACCAGGCGGGAGGGACCCAGCAGCAGGGAGAAAGTCCCAGAGGCTCCGCACCCGCAGGACGGCCCTGGCAGGAGTGGGGCAGCGAGGCCACGGGCCCTTCTGTTTCCTGAACAGGGACTAACGTCACTGCAGGCCCTGCAGAGTCCAGGAGAGAGTGGGGGTCCAGCACACCGCTCCCTCCCTCTCTGGGCGAGCCCTGACCGACCCCAGCCCGGGGCGTGGGGACGCCGGGGACAGCTCAGAGCCCCCCGGGGACCCCGGCATCTTCGCTGTCCCCCGCCCCCGCAGGAGGGCCGCCTGCAGTTGCCCGGCGCCAGGCCACCGAGTGCCATTCCAAATGGGCTGGCTAATCGGCCCCCATCCATTATCATTAGCGCCTCTCCGCTCGCAGGTACGGGAGCGGCTGCCAGGCGCTGGCTGCGGCTCCCCGGGCCCCGGCCCCGCGC
>NW_027529672.1:4799953-4817977 GCF_008692635.1 Crocuta crocuta
CCGCAGCCATCCTTCACATCTCGGGCGACACTTGCTCCGTCAGAGCGCTGGGCCGGCCCGGGGTGGGGGGTGCGGCGGCCTTCTGCCAGCTCTGCGTGGCCCCCTCCCTCCCCGTGGCCCTCAGCTCACGTTCAGCTTTGAATGGCTCTTCAAAGAGGCCTTTTAAAAATGTATCCGTTGCATATTAGCCATTCAGTCACCACGTTAGGGGTTTAAAGAGGAAGCTTCAAACAACAATTTCGCCTCAACGATGCACTCTTGACAATGAAGACGGACTCGTGAAATATTCATCGTGCGTCCCGCATCCCATGGTGCTGGCGGGCATCTTCTCAGGGTTTCTCCGGAAGGGGTTGGCCGGGCCGGTGCGTGGCTGTGGCACCCGGGGATCTTTTTCCTTTCTGGGCACATGTGATGTCCCTGGGCCTCTGGGGAGGCTCACATGTTCTAGACAGAGGCCGAGTCCTGAGACAGAGATTGGGCCCTGGCTCCCAGAGAGGGCGGCCTTGCTGGTGGCCAGGGACCCAGTGACTGTACAAGCCATAAATACCACTGGTTGGGGGGGAGGTGCCCTCTGGGTTTCCTCGGCCTGTTTCTGCCCAGCCGTGTGGTAACCTCGAAACCACACACGCACACACGTCTATCTTTCCCTTCTACTGGAAGAATTTTTGTGCCTTGGCCAATCTGTGAGCCAGAAAATGCCCCGCTCGGGAGGAGTTTATTATTGTTCATTTGGATTTCTGCTTGCTTGTCCAGGCCCACCTTGGCTTTGGCTGGGATCTGGGGCCTGGGGCCATTTCTGACGGCTCTGGAAACAGTCCCTTGGTATACCCCACATGCCCATGGAAGAAGGGGGCCCAGCTCCCCTCTGGGGGTGGTCGGGCGTACGTGAGACTTCTGGGACCCAGAAAGAAGGAACACTCAGGTCATTCAGGGGAACCAAGCTTCCTCCTGCGGAAGCCACTGCTGCCAGCAGGTGCCTCGGGGAGGGTCGCTCCCCTCTTTCTCGGCACACCCTGCAGTGAGCTCTTTTCCTGCCTTGGTTTTAGTCCAGTGGGACTATAGTCTGCCTAAGGTCTTAGTCTTCCTTCTCGGGCACCTCGGTGTTCATCCTCAAGCACTGCACACTCTCTTGGAGGTCAAGGCTGTGTCTTTCAGTTTGGCCTTCCCAGCCCTTTCCACAGCCACACTCGAGAGCTTGGTGGGGGTGGGTGCCTGGTTGATACAGGGGCTTCCCAATCAGTAAGAGGAGGCTCGGGTTGGGAGATGGCAACTGCTGACCTGGAACTTTGACTTGTTTTCCTGGCTGTGAATTTTTGGGTGAGTCACTTCATCTCACTTGGCTTTTAGTTCCTCCATCTATCAATGGAGATATGGTTATCTCCCTCCTGAGGGCACTGTGAAGATTTAACCAGACCACATTAACAAAGGACATAGTAGACACTCAATAAACAGGCACTCCTCTTCCCATTCCTTTAAAGGTAAGCTGTCTCTGTTTATGAGAGCTGTTCTCAGGAAGAAATCCAGTATCAGTCATTTACATTTTAGCATGAATTGCAGAGGATCATTATGTCCCCAATGGGCATTTGAAATTTATGAGTGCTTTAGATGAGGAATACAAGAGTCTTCTGTCTGTGACCTTGGGATATTAACCTTCTGGGGTAGAGGTGAGTAGGTTACTGGGCAGAGGGCTTTCACACTCTACCACTCAGGCTGAGGTTTGGATGAATTCTGAGCCTGCCCAAAGCTTAAAGGGAAAGTTGATGCCCGAGGATGAGGACTGGGGAATTTGCAGGAAGATCTCAGTGTGAGTGACCTTTAAGGAAGCAGTTTCCAATGTATCTCCCCCACCCCCACCCCCCTGATCATTCAGTGGCTCTGGACTTCCTTCCCAGCTCCACACACCCGGTATCTATGTGATTCCCTCCTGTATGTCTCCAGTGCAGTCTGTTCCAACTCGCTCCCTAATTTATTTCTTATTTCCTGTTCTGACATGGAACTCATCAGTCATTTGAAGAGTAAAACTGTGACCTTCTGAAATTCAGCAGGTAAATGTTTGGACGAGAGACATGGTGACAGCCATCCCAAGCATGCGCATCCCCATGGAGGGTGTGTGCACGGGTGTGTGCATGAGCGACACATGTAAAGACTCAAAAGCTGTGCTCCCCTCCCCCGATGACTACAGACTCTCTGTCTTTCCAGGAGTCTGGTCAATACGTTGCTCTCTTTGCTTAGTCATTGTGCTCTGCGAGCAAGGCATTTCCGTTCATGGAACGTTCAGCTCAAGGAGGCACCATATTGGGAACTGGGCATTTGGTTTGAGGAAGGCATGACTGCAGGAGGCAGCGAGGATGCCTCCTGCGATCTCGACCTGAGGTGAGGCATGCAGTGGCAGTAGATTTCTCCATGAGATGCATTCTTGCCTTTAGCATGTAGCTCAGTGTACAGATGAGGAAGGTAAAATGGAAACAGAATTTTGATCTCGCCATAAACCACTGGTTATTCAGACATGGGGGCATGCCACTTGCTCTTGGACTTGGCAAGCAGGAGTCTAACTTCTCTTGAGAAAACCATGCTTTGTGTTCTTGTCTCAGGAGCATATCTTTGTTTACACCACACCTCCCTCAACAAAAACTAGGAGGCTTTCCTCACCCTGAGCCCAGTCCCTGGGCTCTAGGAGGCAGGTAAGGAAGACGTGACACATGAGTGAATAGAACCTCCTGGATCTTTGTTTTCAAGACCAAACTTAAATATATCTGATGTGGGTGGCCTTCTTTTGTGCTCCCACCTGGGTGTAGGGATTTTACTGGCGCTTTGTTCACAGGAAAACTCCACTCAGGTGGTTGGGTCCCATTAACAGGTGTGTGATGATACCACTCTGTTCTTCTTGTGTTGGATAATGATTTTTGTTTAGAAACAGGGTCTTGTCCTTCAGGGTTTGCTCGAATACAAGGTGTTTTCCTGAGGTACCATCTTGAGGTGTGTGTGTGTGTGTGAGAAGATTCTTAATGTACTGGTAGGAATATCCCAGCCCTTTGTAAAGATAACTTAAGGAAAACAAGCCCCCTTTCAGCCTCATTGAGCCTCCCTTCCCTCAGCCTTCAGTGTGTCCTGTAGGTAATGCTGTTCTCTGCATGCTCACACATGTTCTGTGTCAATGACGGCATCCAGGCAGGGGAGAGACATCACAAATTCCATCTCGTAATGACAAACTAGATCAAGGTCAACACAATGACAAACAAGGTCAAGACCAGACTCAGGTCTCTCTACCTTTCCTTGAGTTTCCTATAGGATTGTGTGGACAGCATCATGGCCTTCTGTTACCCCCGGAAAGAATGGCCTTGGGGACTTCTCATTGGCTGTGCCCAAGATGAACCAGCCTGGTGATGAGCCAATGACCTGCCTGATCTTGTGGGCCATCCCCACCCCTCCTGTCCGGGTAGGGTGCTCTGTGGGACACCATTGAACCAGTGACAACAGCCATGTGTCTCCCAAGCACCAAGCACGCCTGTCTACCGTCTAGTTTCATCCTCGTCACAGTCATGTAAGGTAGTTCCATATTCACTCCCATTTGACAGATCAATAAACCGAGGCCCGTGAGGAAAGTCCTTGTCCGAGGTGGCATAGCTGTGTGTCACAGAGCTGGGGTGGTAACCCTGTCAGGCTGTCTCCTGGGCTGGCTCTTCCCATCCACCCAGGCTGTCTAGGAAGGAGGGAGGCCAGGTGTTAGCTATTCCCTTCACGCTTCTTTTCTTTCAGACAAATTTATGTTTAATGTGGGGTCTCTTTCCTCCTTGAAAAATATAGGTTTCGAAAGCCATGGTTTGAGGGGCGCTTGTGTGACTCAGTCAGTTGAGCATCTGAAGTCGGCTCAAGTGATGATCTCGTGGTTCTTGGGATTCAAGCCCCGCGTCGGGCTCTGAGCCTCGCTCAGAGCCTGGAGGCTGCTTCAGAGTCTGTACCTTTTTCTCTCTCTGCTGCTCCCCTGCTCGCACTCTGTCTCTCAAAAATAAATAAACAAGAAAGAAAGAAAGAAAGAAAGAAAGAAAGAAAGAAAGAAAGAAAGAAAGAAAGCAAGCAAGCAAGCCATGGTTTAGGAACAGTGAGGAATCTGCTGTTTGGAAGCCAAAATCCTTGAGCTGAGCGAATTGCCTGGTTGATAGCCAGACCTCCCCTGCTCCAAAGTAGGGCCCTAGGGTGGGTACCTGAACCGGGACAGTGCCCAGGCACCAGTGTCCCACAGCCCTCACCCCACAGTGGCAGCCAGAGGCCTGTGGACCTCCTGGAGCCTTGCCTCCCTGTCCACACCCCCCAGGACCCCCACTCTCCAAAGCGGCGTCTTACGAGGCAGGAATGGAAGACAGAAAGGAGGCTGGGGTCAGGAGTCGGAATCAGGCGGGCTGAGCATTTCCTCGGGTAGACGGGGCAGGCTCTGGGGCCAGAGCAGCCCATGGGAGGAACTGGACTTCTTGGTCATTGAAGAGGAAAAGGGGGAAAAATAGGAGTGATGGGTACTGCTTACAGCTTGTCCTGCCCCAGTACAGAGGAGGGGAGGGTGAGGCGGGTCTCAGCAGGAGCCTTGGACTTCCCCCAGAGCCACCCTCTCCATCGAGGAGACGCAGAGCCCCAGACTGCGCTCTACCCCTCCCCCGAGAAGCCCGGGCGGTGGCCAGCATCTCCGCTGCGTGTGTGGGGATTAATGTCCCCGGCGTGGCGGGTCAGCGCCGTGTGCAAAGGCCAGTATTAATCGACAAATTAAAGCCACAGAAACCTGGGCAGGTGGGAGGAAGTCTCCGAGCTTGATCAAAAACATATTTCTGTTTCGGGTCTAAATAATGGGCTACGGGAGGCACATCTGTAAATTATACAGGAAGCCTTCCTCCACAACTGATTCTCCCTGACAGTTTTACTGGGGTGTATGAAAATGAGTATTAAAGATGTGATCTGTAGGCTTCCTTCCAGGAATTCCAATCTGGTTTCAATAAAATGGGAACACTGATTGGAAGTGAAGCTGCCTTCCGGTTTCGCCTTTGGCTATTACGTGCTCATTCGTGAAATGACTGAATTCCACAACTACTTTTAATACTCACCTTTTGAGTTCATCTCCAGCACTGGACACATTGGAATGATTAACATAGCACCGGCTCCCGAGCCGGTGCTCTCTAATTTAAAACAGCCCAGGTGCTGAAGACAAATGAGTCCTCCTGGTAAGTCCATTCTTTCTTTCAGGAAGTTGCTTTGCAGGAACATCGAGAGCAGAATATTAATAGTAAAAAAAAAAAAAAAAATTAAATAAAATAATGCTTCTTGCCTAGGGGAAAAGATTAAAGTTTGGTGCAAGGCGGAAACTTGTACTTTGTGTGGACTGTTCTGGAAGCCTCGCGTTCTGGGCTTCTCGGCTCGGATCCTGTGTTTGCAACATTAGTAACACTGGGGCTCTGGGGTCCCCGTCTTCCTCCCCAGGGACGCCCCCCTTTCGGTCAGCCGCGTGCTCTGAGCTGACCTTGGGTTGGTCTTCCCCAGCAGGAGGGGGGGATCGTGCTGGGTCAGCTGCAGCTTCTCACCTCTCTCCCCTGCTCCCCAGCGCCCAGGCCACATTCTTAAGAGGAGGCCCCGGGATTAAAGAGAGGGCATTTCATTGGATGATCTTTCCAACACAGCCCCCTACACAGCCCCTGCTCTAACCATTGGGCTAATGGGCCGCAGGTGCTTTCTCCATCTGACTTCTCCGAGGTTCGCTCGACAAGGTGGGTGTGCCAGAATCTCCCCAACCTTTGATGACAGGGAGAAAAAAGTTGGCAGGTCTCACAAGGCATCCCCCAGCGTGCATTCATCCAAAGCTATTATGGGATTTTCAATGGGAGAAAATGGACCTACACCCTGGGGGGATTGGGCACTGCTGGGAGCCGCAGATTCATTTTGACGTGTTTTTGTGGGATTGCAAATGTTGCCTTTTTTATATGCAAAATTCATATTTAATTTCCTCTGATCTTCTTGAGAATCATGACCATAGTTTTCATGCATTTAATTTGGGATGAAATTGTGTTGCGTTTGTTGCTTTTCATCTAAGGATCACTCAGTGGCCTGTGTGTTGGTTTTAAAGGTCTAACGATGTGGGGGTGCCTGGGTGGCTCAGTCAGTTAAAGATTTGACTTCGGCTTGGATCACAATCTCCCGGTTCATGAGTTTGAGTCCCACATCGAGCTCTCTGCTGTCAGCGTAGAGCCCGCTTCAGATCCTATGTCACCTTCTCTTTCTGCCTCGCCCCTACTTTCTCTCTCTCCTCTCTCTCTCTCAAAAATAAATAAACATTAAAAAATTTAAAAATAAATAAAAAAGTAAAGGTCTAAGGATGTGGAATGCACACGTACCTGCACCTGTTGAGTATGTTGGAGATAAAACCCATTTCCTGACATGATAGACAATCTATGTTCACGTGCTGAGATTAAAGGCATTTTTCTGGTCACAAGCAGGTCCTCTTTGGAGCCAAACGCTGTGTGTGAGGTGGATGGTACAGCGTGTGCCCTTGAGGTAAGAAGTTACCTGTGACAGTGACCACATAGTCTTTTGAAGACCATGATTTCATCCACAACCTGTCCTCCCCAAGCACTGATTCAAAATCCAAGACTCCAGTTGCCATTCGTAATGTGGATTATGGTGACATTGGTACAATATTGAGCCCCTAGCTACGTGTGGCTCTTTCATTTTAAATTAATAAAAATTAGGGGCATCTAGGTGGCTCAGTTGGTTAAGTTTCTGACTTAGGCTCAGGTCATGGTCTCATGGTTCATGGGTTTGAACCCCACATAAGGTTCTATGCTGACAGCTCAGAGCCTGGAGCCTGCTTCAGGTTCTGTGTCTCCCTCTCTTTCTGCCCCTCCCCTGCTCATTCTCTCTCTCTCTCTCCCTCTCTCTCTTTCAAAAATAAACATTCAAAACTTAAATTAATAAAAACTAAATAAAGTTTAAAGTTCTCCTCCTCCGTCACACCTCCCGCATTCCAAGTGTTCAGGTGAACACTGCACCACAGCGCTCACGTTAGAGCATTTCCGTCGCAGCAGAAGAGCCTGTTACGGTTAGAGTTTTATCATGATCCTAAGAAAACCGTGAGGAAGACAGACATCCAACCCATCCCAGGCCACATTTAATTGAAACCCTGCCGTGTGAGAGGGAATCTGTGAGCTGTTGACAAACTTTGATGAAAGTAGAAATTTCCCACATGGGACCAAAGACTAAATCTGACCAAGAATATTTGGAAGATGAGCTGAGTTAACGATGGTTCTGCCAAAATATTTGTGACAGATTGGAACGGCATGGAATTCTGAGCAGTTGCAACATCCCAAGTCCTCCAGTACTCTAGTCACTGATGCTAACGACACAGAAGAAATGTTTTTCATTTTCAGCAACATTATCTTTTAGTTAGTAACTCTCGGATGTCCTGCATCTAGGGAAGCATCCATCCTTGGTTTCTGAGCACCCTTGTGCTGAGGCTGGGTGATGGGCCCCTCCAGGTGACCTCTGATACCAGCCCATCCTTGTGCTCAGCCCAGAGAATGCTTTTCCCCCAGTGGTCCACACTTGCAGGACGTGGGGTCTGTACTGAGAGTTATTTTGTATTTACTGCAACGGACACAAGGCAGGAAAGCCTGGCTCCCTGGGTCTCCTTCAAAGGCTGACAAACTCAACAGAGGGTCCATTACAAACCAGATCCAGTATCTAAATTTGCCCTCCCATGATGGCTTTCCCAGTGGCTCAAGCCTCGAGGGACCACTCTTGTCCAGTCACCAGCTTCATTACACTGATTTCAGGCCAGGCACCTCCCTACTACCTGCACATGCCCAGCCCAGCCCAGCTGAGCCCGAAGACGACAGAGCGATGGTGGTGTGGGTGCCACTGGGCAGGGTGTGCCTTGTTCACGGCCCACGTACGGGTTCTGAGGAGGCCATTGTGACAGCAGTTGGGTCCTGCTCATCACTTTTTTGTTGGCTCATGGTGACCACCTGCCGTACTCCTGAAGTGTGCTAGGCACCTCGTTGCCTTTCTAAGTCCCAGTGACAACAAATAGCCTTGGCATCAGCACCAGCACTTCCAAAATTCAGATAAGAATATGGAAGCTGGTGGGTGAAATTGCTAGTCTGAGCTCACATCACACAAGACCTGCTGAACTCAGACCTGAGGCCAAGTCTACTTAATGCCAAAGCCAAGTCTCACTCAGCGGTGGAACGCCACCTGGAAGGATGTGTTTTGTTGCCTAGGAAACCCTGAGGACTAGCCTTTCCCAAGACCCGGGATGGATGATGGACATCATCCAGTGGGATTTTGCTGTGTGTTCTTGCAAAATGGAGTGAGGAATCCTGGGCTGGTCACCACGCAGGATGAGGGGCTGCTTCTTCTTGGGTTGGAGAGCCAGTCTTTATATCCAAGACGGGGAGCCCTGAGATGGCCTCCATTACCTCCCATCCAATCCCCTTGACAGATGAGTTTCCTGAGGCCAGCAAAGGCAAACCTGGCTGATGCCTCTGGGAGCCAGAAGTCAAATCCAGGCTCCTTCCATTACCCCACCTAAGAGCCCACGCGAGGTCGTGCCTCAGGGCCAAGATGCCCACCCTTCTCCTAATCTGCACTGAGCTCCTCAGGGCCTGCTGGGATCTCCCTGGGAACCATGGCCTGCCAGCATGGACATCCCAGCCCCTTCCAGTGGACTTTGCATCATAGAGTCGGAGGTCTGAGCTCCTGCCTCGCTCTGGAGGCATGGCTCACGGGAGCGTGAATGGCAGGCACTGGTTGGATTATACCTGCAAGAGCAAGGGGTTCGACATGGAGGAGGGGGTGCTATGTGTCGTGCAATCCCTCGGAGTCTGGTGAGATTTGGGAGATCTGGGAGTGGTTAGAAGCCCTGGATCACCTGACGGCAGGCTCTGCGTGTGCTCTTACCGTTGGGGAAACCTAGAAACAGCTGTTCGCAGCGCAGCACGGGTGCACACTTCACATCGTGTGCGCTACCTTCTAGCTTTATTTTGAAGCACACACAGCCAGAGGGGTCATCACACCCTGCATATTCCTCCAAGGCTCTTTCCCAGTCCTAGTCACCAGCAACTATTGAAATCAATATTTCAATATTTCAAATCACTGTTGACCATCAGTGAAAACCGCAGTTACAAAGTGAATATTGTCTGCGCTTTGCTCCCCAGGGAGTTGCCTAGGGACCTTATGTGCTACTCCTTCCAAATCCGTGCAGATTCTCGTATGTGTGTCCCTGTGACCCCAACCTTGTTCTTCTCATATCACGGTCTGATGACACTTCTCTTGTCACTATGTGCCTGCTTCCTCCACTGGATCCTAAGTGTCACCGGGCCAGGGGCTGAGTCTGGCTTGCTCTGACTTCTACTTTCAGTGCCTGGAATGAGCCTACGCACGGGGAGCTCACTCCCTGTCCCAGATGAATGAGCAGAGCAGGCCTTGCAGTCATCAGCTTGACCCCCATGGGCGAGGGCTCTGTGCACAATCGATGCCCCTAAGCCCTACGGTGCCTGTGTACCCCCAAACCCGCCCTTCCTGCTCCCCAGATGTGGCTCTCGGGAGGGGCGAGGGCTCCACAGCCACACGCTGGACCCGGTTCCACAAAGACTCTTACCCCCTTGCGTAAATCTCACAAATGTCACTCAACACTCGAAGGAGGTCGTGGGCTGGCTTGCCAGGTGCTCTAACGTCCGCAAGGCTCTGAAGGGCGTCCATGCCCCCAGCCTGCAGTCCCGCCTGGCTAATTCGGGTGGACAATGGTTTAATAAAGCCTCTCCCCCGTTTCTTCGAAAGAGGCTTCTCTTTCTTTTCCAAATCACTCTGGCTTCTTTGAAACGCCAGTGCGAGGGAGGGGAATAAGGAAGGAGCCACGCGGCTGCCGCCCTGCTTCTGTGCAGAGGACCCTCCACCTCCCAGCTGCTCGGGCATCTCGGTGCTGGGGAGGGAGGAGGGCGTGCGGGGGGGTGACAGCATCTTCTCCCAAATCTTCATCCACAGTAAACACTGCTAACTACCAACTCATAAAACATATCAGCTGGGTTTATTACTTTTAACCATCTTTCCAATTGTGCTATAAAATAAAGGCAGATGCCATTTTAAGATCTTATTATTGTCAAGGGCCAGCTTCTCCAGTAGCACCTGCTTAGCAGCAGTCTGCTTGTTTATGGCCCCTTTTTTTATAGGTGACAGTTTAAGGTGGCTCTTCTCTGGTTACCAAGAGTTCTTCCTAATGGAGCAGAAGCGGCACGCACAGTAGGTGGGCTCCGGCTTCTGCCCGTGACGTTGAGACAGGGTCGCAGGTTCACCTGAGTTTTCCGCTGACAGCTTCGCCGCACACGTCAGCCTCTGCCAAATGCTCTACCATTAATTTATGATTTAAAGTAATTAACTTTTGCTGATTAAAGTAATTATTTCAAGTGCATTGCACTCGGGCCCAAATGATGCACACAGCCCCCTCTCCGGTTTGAGCTAGCAGCATGCCAAGTGCTTAAAAGCTGCACCAGGGATCTCCGAGTGGCTTCTGCCCGTCTCGCAGATCTGCCGTGTTTATGACTGACTTGTACTAACTGCTCATTTTAATGCCGGGTTCTGGCAGAACGTTGACACAGTGTGAAACCTTCATCCGGTAAACAAGACAAGCTTCAGCTTGGTGACATTGATGACAGTACAGGCTGTTTAAACGAATCTTGCCTCCAGCCTTCCAGAGGTATCATGTTTTTGCACTCTCTTGCTTACCCAGATTGGCCCTTAAACAGCATACAGCTTCATCTGGCCTCAGCCAAGAGTGCAGAACATAGGCGCCTTGGGAACCCAGCCCTGCACCCCTAAAATCAGCTGCAGGCCAGCACAGACTGGGGGCCCTCGGGACTGGCCAGGGCAGGGCTGGAGGGTCTCTGTGCAGAGGAGCCTGGCTGTGTCTGAAGAAACTTCTAGAAGGTAATAGACACAGAAAGCCAGGTTTGGGGGGCAGGGGGATGGGCCCCATTAGTCCAGATCAAACATGTTCTTCCCTTCTCTGCGGCATCCTTTGCCAGTGGGGCGAGGACTCAGTCACTTGGCAGCCTCCCCAACAAGGAGGCTGCCACAGGCAGAAGCACAGAAGTCGTCCGTGAGCTGGAGTCTCAGGGCTGGAAGTTGGAAAGGGTCTTCCCATTTCACGGAAGGGGGTGAGAGCCGGAGCCCGGGAACAAGCGAGGGATCCGGGCACTGTGCTCGCCACGGTTATGTGTTTGGGATCTGAAGGAAGGCACAGGGTCCTTCACTCCCAGAATATCCTGCACAAAACGTTAGTCATAATGGTTCCCGTTCCTCATGCACCTGCTGCGTGCAGACGCTGAGCATCGCCCTGAGAGATGGTCTCGGCGAGGCGTTGCAGCCACCCTAGCTGGCATGCTGCACTCCTCATCTTCCAGCAGAGGCACCTAAGATTCAGAGAGACTTGCCCAAGGTCACTTAGCCAGTGTACCAGGACTCAGACCCAGGTCTTTCTGCTTCCAAATTCCAGAAATACGGTCTCTACTAAATCTCTTTTTACCCATTAAAAAATTAGAGAGCCACAGTGGCCTCCTTTAGAAACCCAAGGAGGAAAGAGGGACCACACGGGGCTTTGGGGAGGGTGGAGGTCCTCAGGCACCAGGCCTTCCCACCTGGGAGGTCCGGAGTGACGAGCCAACTACCAAATGCCTTGACTTTGGAAAAGACAGACATTTTGGGTGCGTCAGTTCATGCTTCTGCTCATTGCTCTTTGGGGGGACAGGTTGGGGGGGTCAGCTTGCATTTTTATCTTTTCTCTTAGTAATTATCCTAACACCCTGGGCTTTAAGTGAACCCACAAGGAAATCTAATTTTGCATGTAATTAAGTGCCTGATGGGCAGTGATCCCTGCAAACGATATTTCAGCTTAATGTTGTTGAGCAAACATCGCCGAAGACCGGCGATGCCAGGGCGATCATCTGTGTGCTGGCATCCCCTCCCCACCGCGTGGTGGCTGGGGTCGTAAATAACCTGCTCCACTTTCAGGGTGAATTAAGGGCTCTTAAAGGGGGTGAGTGGAGGAACATCAAAGGGATACATTCAGCTTCCATCCAGAAGTCTGGGCTGCACCAGGGAGGTTGGGCCCATGCCCTGTCCTGCTTGGCACACAGTGCGCTCTGGAGCTCCATCACGGGTGCCAAATGGCGGAGTCAGGGATGGGTCCAGCCAGGAGGGGCCGCCACCATTGGGCTCTACAGGCCCGGGAAGGATGTGTCGGCCACCTGCCCTGGGCGACACACAGGCGCCATGCCCTCATCCTGACCAGGACTTCTCAGAGCCTCTGGGATTGCTGGACCTGAGGAGCTGGCATCAGATTAAATGAAGAAACTGAAAAGTAAATCTAGAAGCACTAGAAGGGCAATGGAGGGGGGGTAGGCAGCCCTGCGAGGGGGTGGGTGCCACAGGTGTGGCTAGAATGTTCTCAGCTTAGCATCTGGAGAAATCAGCATCCAACAACGCTGAGGACAGTCCAGCCGGCGCACTAGTGCCGTTTGGAACAGATTTTTGTCTTTCTTTCATTTGTTTGGTTATTTTAGACCAAAAGAATGAAAGCACAACTTTAAGAACATGTAGTTCACAACCCAATTTGGTCTGCTTAAGATTTGTCGTCTGCCTGGGTTTTCTGAAAAACTCCAAGCTTAAGAACTACATGGCTCTGGGTTCACGTCCCGACCTGGACACTTACCAGCTTAGTGACCTTGAGCAAGTCACCCAATTCTCTGGGTCTCCCTGTTCTCAGCTGCAAACGGGGAATAAAACAGCCCCCTCGCACGGTGAAGCCTGAGAGTCAGGGGATGTGAGCTGGGTTATGGGCCACGTGCAGCAAACAGCAGCTGCCGTGGAGGAGGGTGTGGCTTCTCTGTGCTTACCGGTCTTACTACGAATGTCAGGGGCTCCTGGGGAGCCCGGGGTGCAGAGGCTGAGTCCTGGGGCTGACCTGGAAGCAGTTCCCCAGCACCTGCCCACAGGGGGAGGGAGGGGGTGAGGGAAAAAGCGCAGAAAGAAGCAACAGCACCTGAATCTGTAGGCGTTATGGAAGGGGCCCAGCAGCGGGCTCAGTGTGCAGGGGGAGACCCTGGGTCCAGACGCAGAGCCGGGCACCGTTCACCAAACTTCATTCCTTCCTCATCGCAAAGGTCCATTCATTCAACACCTACACGGGACACCTGCTCCCGCCGGGCCTGGCGTGGGGGCCTGGCTCCAATGTGACCAGAACACAGCAAACGGAAAAGCGTAACACCTTCTTTGAGCGAAATGCTGGAAAATGTAGAAAAGAACACATGGGAAAATAAACGTTTCTGTTAGCCCAGCACCAGGAAGCACTCCTGGTTCAGGACCCATAAGTTTACCCGGACAGAGGCTGGAGCTACCGCCATCTCCCCCTGGTCTCCCTGATCCCTAAGAGCCGGGAAACATGCACAGTGTAGTCTTCAAATGCGCTGTACCGGACAGGTGCACCTCACCCCGTCCCGTCTGCTCCGCCATCAATCCACCCTGCGCTCACGGGCGTGATAGGCCAAATAGGCCCGGGGGCATCACGCGCTCATCCCCAGAGCCTGTGTGCTGCCATGTGGAGCCAGCACTTTACCGCTGTGACGGCATAAGGGTCCTGCGCTGGGGAGGCCACCTTGGGTTATCTAGGTGGGCTCTCAGCGCTCGCACAGATGTTCCTACGGGCGGGAGGCAGAGAGTCCTGACACGAACAGAGGAAGGGAAGCCGTGTAACCAGGGAGGCGGAGATGGCAGTGATGTGGCCGCAAGCCGGGGTGTGCTGGCGGCCGCCAGGAGCCGGTGCCGCGAGGGGCAGGTGCGTCCCGGAGCCTTCCTCGCGGCCCCATCCTGCCGCACCTTGACCTCAGCCCCGTGGGACCGACTCTCTCCTTTCTGTGAGACTGCGTCCTGCTTGTTTTAGGCCACGATGCTTCTGATGATGTGTCACAGCGGCCACAGGAAATAGGTCGCCGTTTTTATCAATCCACCTGAATGAGGCATTGGCTGGGGTATTCACCAGGTAGACATCACGGCCGGCAAACGGGTGCATGAACGCATCTGATTAAATCACAGAGAAGGAGGAGCTTTTTATTATAACTGACACGGAACAAAACCAGTCAACCACCGCAATGGTACTGTTCATTCTCAGCATGTGGATTTATTTTCAGACGGGCAAGCATGACCGATCAGGTGACCATCCTGTGGCCACGTCCTCACTGCTGACTCCTGTCTTCTCTGAGCCGGAGCCCAGGAAGTCACTGACGGTTCAGGTCCCTGCATCCCACATCTCACGGCCCTGCATCCCATCCAGAGGTGGTGAGGTGAGGGGGAGGCGACAGAAGGTGGCCTCGGGCTGGTATGGTGGCCTAACGGGGCCCGTGTGCCTCCGGTGCCTTCTGGGTGGGGGACTGAGTAGCTGGGGGTGGCTCCTCTGGCCCCACACCCCCACAGCTGCCCACAAGTGAATGCCTCCCCCCACACACGGTGGAGACGACTCTGCCTGCCAATCGTTCATCAGACAATGGCAGCCGCTGACCTGAGCTTCCAGATGAGAGGTTTGGGTACCTTCTGGGTGGACACGATGTGGTTCCGAATGTCCTTTTCTGGAACAGGGACAAGAGTCCAGGCAGATGTTCCTCGGAGCAAACCCCCAAGAGACACCTGGCCACACGGTTACGACTGGCACGATGATCGAGTGACCTTTGGAAAGCGGCCTCTGACGCTTTAAGACAGCTGGGTTTGCCTCATCATTTTCCTTAAAGAAAACTTTTGGGGGCCCCTCATGGAGATACCTGGCCCATGGCTCACCGCCAGGGGCGGGCAGGGGAAGCCACCCCTGGGCCCCTCCCTCCACATGGTGCAGAGCTTCTCAGTGATAGATGCATGAGGTTTGGAGCGGGACTGTCTGGGTTCAGATCTGGGGTGTCACCTTCTCCTTTGATGTGACCTTGGGAACACTGGGCCTTTCTGAAATCAAGTTCGTGCATGAGCAAAACTCACTTGCCCAGCAGGTCAGCCCTGCACGCACCAAGCACGCCCGGGCAAGGCCAGCGTTTCACACCCGGTAGGCTATTGTTACACGTGCGATTATTTGCCTGGTGCTGGGCGCCTGTCCTTCCTTCTCACCACACACGGGTCGCACAAGGGAGCGGGCAGGTGGCTCCTCTGCTGAGGGGGACTTTGCCTCCCGTGCACCAGCCTCACTGCTTGTTCTCTCTGCTCCGGGCTTGCGGGCTGCAGAAGCCATTAGGAGCAATTTGTCGTCACTAGGCAGACCGCTCCCCCTAAACTGTTAGCAATGAGCTTGTCAACCCAAGGCCTCACCTCCTTTGTTCTTTCCTTCTGTCCTCCCCTCGGAGGCCTCTCCTGGGCCCACAGCTTTCTCCCAGGGCCCACGGCAGGCTGGCATACACCTGTTTGGCTGGAGGCTGGGCCCGGGGGTCCGGGCATGGTGGGGAGGGAGTGGCGGGCCGCCCGGGCCTCCTGGCACCCGTTGCTCATGGACGTCAGGATGTCAGATGACAGGTGTTCCAGCTGCAGCTGGTACTGCTGCCCGTGCCAGGGGCCCAGCCCGCCTGCCGCCTGCACTAATGCGCTCTGCTCTCCCCGAGGAGCCTGCGCCTCTCCTCCATGGGGAGGCTGCTCGGGCTGTGCCCCAGGCCCAGCGGCCAGGGAGCGGGAGTGCTGGGGGCCCCCACAGGCTGGCGCGGGGGGTGTGCCCCCGTGTGCCCCCATGAGCATGCACCCATGAGAGCTGCTGAATGAGCCGTAATGGCCAAAAAGCTCCAATCAGACCCCAAGTTAGGCTGCTCTCAGAACCGGGTGGATAGTCCCATAGACACGGACGAGGCACAGAGGATTAGTCCCCTGGGTGGCAAGCATCCAAGAGAGGGCCCTGCCGTGGTCAGCTTGTGCCTTAACACGGTGCCACAGCCTGGGGGTGGGGGGTGGGAGACGAGCAGTAGACTCACTTCTCACGATTCTGGAGGCTGAGTCCAAGGCCAAGGGGCCAGCACAGTAGGCTTTGTTCTGAGGCCATTTCCGCTGGCTTCTAGGTGGCCGCCATCTTCCTGTGTCCTTTCCTCAACGCATGTGCGTGTGTGTAGTGGGGCAGGGGGGTGGGGGATAGTAGACAAAGTGAGTGAGAGAGAGAAACAGAGAGAGCTTGCATTGGTGTCTATCCCTATAAGGGCACTACCATCACCACGGGGACCCCACCTCACGGTCCATGGGACCCTAAATACCTCCCAAAGGCCCTACCGCCCAATACTAATTGGAGATTAGGCTTCAACCTATGAATCTAGGGGACACAGACAGGCCCCTAGAGCGAGTCCGTGCTCCCAACGGGAAGTGGAGGCCTCCAAGGCTGTCCTGGGCTGTGGACGAGGACACTCAGGGACTCGACTTTGCTGGGGCCCCAGAAGGAGGAGCAAGGTGAGTCGCAGGTAGAAGACCCTCTCTTAACGCGCCGGTGGGCCTAGGAAACAGACGAAGTCCTGGGCGTTTGCTGGATGTAAAGTTCCAGTTGACGGGGTCTCCCTCCCAGCAGCCCCGGCACACGTGCAAGAGACAAGTGCAGCCACGGGCCGGGAAGCAGGACAGGAGGGCAGGTCCCCAGTCACCCAGAGGAGGGGGCCAAGCAGGGCAGGAGGGAGTGGTGGGTGGGGACCCTAGCGGCGCACTTCTCTGTGGGCTGCGCTGCCTTCCCCCAGAGATTCTGTCCCATGCTGTCCCCTGTGTCCCGTGGGGACCCAGAGGCTCAGCCGCGGTGACTCTCCGGATGCCAAATCGTGTGCTCTCCGGGAGGGCTGCCAGAGTCCATGCGGGCAGCATACAGACGTCACAGGCCAGAAGCTTCCATAGTAGACCCTCTGCTCGTAGTTCTGGAGGCTGGAGGTCCCAGCTCAGGGTGACGGCCCAGCTGGTGTGCAGCGAGGACCTCTCCTGGGTGTAGACAGCCGTCCAGTGTTGTGTCACCTGTGACAGAAAGCAGAGACAGGACAGTCTCTTGTGTCCCTGTTTATAGGGACACTAATGCACCCTCATGACCTACTCACCTCCCAAAGGTCCCCTTGGGGATGAATCGCAATGTATGAATTCTGGGGAGGACACAGAACTTCAGTTTGTAACAGCAGCTTTTAGGAAAACATAGTAAGTTTATGAAGCGCACGCTGTGCCAGGCGCTCCGAAGCCAGGGCTTGTGGGCTCCCTCCAGGTGCCGCCAGGGGGGTCCCTGGGAGAGAAGATGCTCAGACCCCCAGGGTGGGGGGGTGTCAAGGCTGGGGGGCGCTGGGCCCTGCCCTCCAGAAGAGCCCCAGGGCCCAGAAATGGGTGGGCATGGCCTGGCCCTGGAGTCAGTTCTCCGCGGTCTGGACCCTGGCTCATGTGATCACAGACGGAAAGGGGGTGGAGGGCAGGGAGACGTTCCGGGGTGCACCTGCTCCACCCCATAGCCCAGGGCTCCCCACCATGGTGATGTTCGGGGAGGAACTTCCAAGCCCTGTCTCTGCCCGGTGTCCCTGTGCTCCCGACTTCTGCCCCACCCCCCACCCCCAGGTGGGAAGGATTCCGCAGAGCCTGCTGGGGGCGCTGCACGGGGCTGGAGGGCATGGCCGGCACCCCCCGGGGGTTGGGCTGTGTGGGTGCTCTCTCCCGCTCCACAGCCAGATCCACATCCGGGTTCTCAGGCCCCGCCAACCCGGCCGGAGCTCCTCAGAGGCACACAGACTCCTATCTGGAGCTCTTCCCCTTGCAAACCCCCACGTGGTTGGCCCTTGGGTTGGGGTTGAGACTATTAAGGCGCCCTCTCTGTCCAGCACGGCGGCCCTGTGGTCGCTGGTGAAACAGCTTCCGAAATAGTAATGGGGGCACGGCAGCCCGGCCCCCAACGTGCTCTCTGAAAGGAGCTTGGCTTCCTGAAGTGAGGGTCTCTCTTCTGCCTTCTGGAGCCCCCAGTCCTCCAGAGCCCCCAGCCCCCCCGGA
>NW_027529672.1:4818096-4873414 GCF_008692635.1 Crocuta crocuta
GTGAGGGCCAGCAGCAGAGGGAGGGCAGGCTGGGCCCCTGGGCGGCTGCTGTCTCTCTCCCGGTCTTCCCTCCTTCCAGGAGGGAATTCCGTCATGCTAACTCAGGCTTCAGGTCTGGGGCAGCCAGTGGTGGCCGCTGCAAAGTGACTGTCAGTGACATTCCGCCCCAGGGAGCCGGCAGTGGACCCCGTGCAATCACACGGCTGGGACAGCTGCGGGGGCTGAGCCCCCTGAGCCCGTCTGGGGGGATGCGTGTAAGCTGGTTCCCTGAACTAGAGCACACGGATGGAGCTGCTCTGAAGATGACGACGCCTGACCCTGCCTGCTCAGCCATGCATGCAGGACAGGACGGGGTGACGTGGCCGAAAACGTGCACCAGGCCACCCGGCCTTTGTGGTCCTCTGCGTGGTCCTGTGGCCTGAATCTGTATGCACACACACACACACACACACACACGTGACCATCCCCCAGGCGCTGCTGGACAAAGCCTCCATTCTTGGTCTTAAATGGCAGTGAAGTGCCAGGGACCCCATGTTCGTTTCCTGCAGCCGCCACAGCAAAATATCACAAACTGCTTGGCTGAAAATAAAGGCAGTTTATTCGCTTGCAGTTACAAGGTTAGAGGTCCAGCATCAAGGTGTCACAGGGCCGCACTCCCTGCTGGCCCCAGGGGACGAGCTTCCTGGCCTCTTCCAGCTTTCAGTGCTCCAGGTGTCCCTCAGTGCTCCTTGCTTACAGGCGAGTCACTGCCCTGTCTGTCTCTGAACTCAGAATGCATCCCTGTCTCTGTGTCCCTCTGTGCAGATTTCCCTCCTTTTTAAACAATTTTTTTAAATGTTTATTTGAGAGAGAGAGAGAGAGCAAGCAGGGGAGGGGCAGAGAGAGGGAGTCACAGAATCTGAAGCAGGCTCTAAGCTCCGAGCCGCCAGCACAGAGCCCGACACGAACTGTGAGATCATGACCTGAGCCAAAGTCAGATGCTTCACTGACTGAGCCACCCAGGTGCCCCACAAATTTCCCTCTTCTTATAAGGACACCTGTCACTGGAGTTTGGATCCATGCCAATCTAGTATGACTCACCTTAACTTGATTCCTTCTGCAAAGACCCTATTTCCAAATAAGGTCATGTACACAGGCTCCGGGTAGACACAGATTTTGGGGGACACTAGTCCACCCAGCACAGACTGATGGTACCGTGTCTCCTGGGGCTTCTCAAATTCGTCTTGGTGACTCACGGAGTGAATGCCACTTACCCGCAGTGGCCTGGGAGAGTCGAGTGAGGCCCACCCTCATGGTGACCCTCACCCTGGCTGTACTGTCTCCAGTTTCCCTAGTGGGGACCTGAGAAATTAAGGCCAGGCTGCTGGCAGGAATCAGACAGCAGGGACACCGGAAGATGCCAAATAGCAGAGGCTGGCAGAGGGGAGAGGCTTCTGTTCTGGTTTTCATAGACTCTGGAGAAGATGGATCCATTGCCTCCACCCGAACCCAACACACAAATGTGGTCCTAAGAGCCCCAAAGCCCCTAGGACTATTGTTTCATGTGACACTGTTGCTGCTCAGGGGCTGATCTTGAGCCCGTACAAGCACACTTTCTCTGCCTCATGTGAGAAGACACCCAGACTTCCATCAGTGAAATCACTCATGGCTTCAGGATCATGGTGGCAAAATCAAAGCTCTTTGTCTTGAAAGACATCTCGCTGTGTCAAACCTCATTCAGAGGGTCCATCTTCCAATAGCCGTGCCTGGAAGGAATAGCTCCAGACCCAGCCAGGCTGGTGCCCAGAGGGGTGTCCATGGTTGGTGAGGTGCACATTCAAGCCTAGACCCTGAGGGCTCCATATGCCAATATCTCTCAGACACGAGCTGAGTCTTTGAGAAATGATGCTGTACCAAGACCTTAACTCAAAGACATGGGGTCTCAAGAGTGGCCCTAGCGGAGCCCTGGAGTGGACTCTTCACTGACAGAGAGGATTGGCAGGTGGAAATGGAGGGGTGCATGCTAACTGGAGGGGAGCCCCTGACCTAGGATCCCTGATCAGTCTATGCCTCAATGTCTCCATCAATACATGGGCCCATACCCATTCAGCCTCCCCACATTGTGAGGGTGTCACAATATCACCAGGTATACAGGAGAGCCATGGAGCGGTAGAAAGCCCAGCTGGCTACAGGGAGTGATACACACACACACACACACACACACACACACACACACACACACACAGAGCTGCAATGTGACAAAGTGGCCTCCTGGAGAAAAAAACCCAGGAGGAGTAGGGGACACATCTAATGTGACTCCCCCCCACCCCCCCCACACACACACTGGATACAAGGCCAACAAGTGTGTGAGCACAGCCTTTTAGCAGGTGTAATTCACATAAGTGCGGTTTGGGGTAGGTGCCCAGTCCCTCCCGACTTTCCTCCTGGATTGAGACATTGTGAGAGCCAGGATGCCCGCTTCCTGCCTGCCTGGCCTGGGTCCTCTGTGGACACAGGGACAGAATGCTGGAGAAAGGCCCATCAAGGGCATGGGAATGAGTGACTTCGGAAGCCCTGACATTTACACAATTTAGGCCTGTTGTGTTTATTTAAGGACTTTTCCTGTAAAGGGTGCCGGGCCCTTAGTGGCTGGATCTGTTAATGCCTCGTGCTTTTTGTGTTTAAATGTGCCACTTCCAATGACTGTCAATGTTGACCTAAGTGAGAAACATCCAAACATGTTTATAGAGGAGACCCTGGGACCTCATTCCACGCGACTTTTGTTCTGTGCAGAGAAACTAAACAAAGATAACACCAGAATCGGTTGTTTTTGTAAGTTGTGGCCTCTTTAACAAGCCTTGTCATGCGTGTGGCTGCCGCCTCCCTGAGAGCCTCAGGGCTCTTTATGTTTCCCTCTTGGAAAATATCGGAGGAAAGGCTTTCAGACAGATTATTAAGTGGGGGCTATTGGCATCATCACACTGAATTAATGGCTTTAATTTGAACATTTATTCGTGGGCTGAAGAAATATTTACCGGAGCCTCTGTGTGGCGAGGCCATGCTGCACACTGGTCACATGGAGGTCCTGCTCTAATGGAGGCCGGCATCTGTTGAGGAAGCCAGTGAGCAAAAAATTGCCCCCATCCTGAGTGGGATGAAGGAAGACAGGCTGCGGCAATAAGAGCACAAAGAAGCTGGAAGCTGAGAACAAGGAAGTCCAGTGAGGAAAAACTTTAAGCCGTTCCTTCAAGGAGAGGAGTAAGCCACGCAACTCCTAAAGCCGAAGGAAATGGCTGGTCCTAGGGTGAAAGATGGGGACGTTCCAAAGAGCCAAAAGATGAAGGATCTGATTAATTATTCCACAGACTCAAGATATCACACTCTACACAAAGCACGGACTAAAATGGTCGATGGGGAAAAGTGGTGTCACGAATGTAGATGGCCAAGTGGTATAGGCCCTGAGGAATTCAAACGTGGGAATTAAATATTTGGATGAGTAAAAAAAAAAAAAAAAAGAATCAACTACTCTCCAACAAACTAGGTCTGTAAGTCTCCCAAGACAGGGCCCGTGCACAAGATGTCAAGAGAAGTCCCTTGGTTTCTATGTCCTCTGTGGCCTTGGTGTGTCTGTCAGAAACAAGAAGCAGGCTGGTTAATTGGAGGATCAGAGATGTCTCTTCTGGAGTCTGCATACTACAACTCTCTGTAGTGCTGTTCACTGATCCCTCTGGACTAACAAACACACATCAGGAAGTTTTTTCAGCTGCCATTTTGTTTCAAGATGGCTCACCAGAGCACCAATTGAAATGGATGGCATTTGGTGTATAACAACTCTTTTACAGTTGTCTGGATCAAGTGACAGACAAACAAAGGTGAACTGTCAGGCAGTGGGGTTGAAATAGAGACCTACTTTATTGAATAACTGATAACAGAGCGAGGGGATAAATGAATCAGTAAGCACTGGGCTCCGCTCTGTACCAAGCCTTGCTAATTACCTTGGGAGGGTCCCAAGGGCATCAGGCAAACACTTAATCCTAGGCCTGAAGGAAGGACATATCTGTGTAGCCCCTCCAGGAAGAAGAACAAAGGCTTAGTGTCAAGGAGTCAGGAGGCAAGAGCTTAACTAAGCAGAGAAACAGCTTTGGGGCCAGAATGGAGGCTAGTAAAGGTGCAGAGAAAACAGAGGACCATATTCCAAAAGCATCATGAGTGTGGATCCCTCTGCATGGGATTAATGCCCTTATAGGAGAGATTTCACGGAGCTTCCTGGCCGTTTCCACCATCCACATGAGGATACTAGGCAATCTGCAGCCTGGAAGAGAGCAGCAACCTGACCGCCCCCACCCCCTCACTGCCCCGGCATGCTGATCTCAGGCGTCCAGCCTACAGAACTATGGAAAAGAAACTCGTAGACAGCAAGGGGGTAGAGGACGGGGGAGACTTTGGAGCTGAGAAAACTCCCAGGAAGGGCAGTCTAGCATCCAGGAGAGGAAGAGGCAGTGGTCGCACGTTGGCAGAGTCTGGTGTATGACAACTTATATCAACCAGGCTTGAACGCCACCTTGCTCTTTTCTACAACAAATCTGCCAACTTCCCTGAGCCTCCAACTTCCTCATGTACAAAATAGGCCCATTCCTTACAAAGAAATAATAAGTTAATGGTAATGAAGACGCTTGCCTGGTCAGTCTCTTGTCGTGCTCTAGGTGCGGTTCTCAAGACCTGGGCCTGCAGAGGCCTTCTCGTAAGGGTCTCTGCAGTGGGATCCTTTGGTCCCTGCCATTGCCTGACTGGTGACACAAAAAAAGTGATCTGTGGGGCATGAGGGGTGTTTCAGAACGTGAGAGCCCTGGAATGGCTCTCTCTTCCAATATATAATTAAAAACGCAAGCCATGCAAGGCCTCTGACACAAAAAAATTACTGATATATTGGAAATGTGATGTTTTAGATTTTTTTTTTTAATTGGAAATTTCTGGATCGGTTCATGGATGTTAACCAGACCTGGTTTTGCTGACACTCTAAATATGGGCTTGGCCTATAGGGGGCAGCGCTGGGGCATGGCTTGCCGGGCCATCTTTTACACTGGTCTGTGTGCTTTTCTGAGAGTGCTGATCCCACATCATTCTGTCCCCAAGTCACTCTGGCGATTGCACCTCAGCTCTGCCCACCCATGATGTCATCTCGTCATTCTTGGGCAGGCATTACCACTGGGCCACTTTCCCACCTACCCATCCATGGATGCGTAGGATGCAAGTTCTTCCTTGGAGGAGCAATGGGACAGACCCAAAGAGAAGTCGCACTTGGTAGCAGCCTATCTAGAGCTTGCATTCTCTGGGGAGTAGACTTGAGAGCACCCTCATAGTAGCCAGGGTAGGGTGGGCCATCAATCAGGAGAGGAAGACAGTAAACTCCATGAAATAACTAGAATGAACAGTTTAAGCCAAAGCTGAATATTCCTGACTATTCTGGGAAGGGAATTTCAGGGAGGCAAAAGCCAGTGTTTGCATAGCTTATGCCCTAGAGAACGGTCTCCTTAGGCTGTCTGACAGTATTGGCACCAACTCACCTGTTTGATTAGAAGCTTTGTGGGTTCTGCTGAAAAACCAATCGGGCCAAAGAGAAGCTGTCCTTCCTTTGGTGGCTGGAAACTACATCAGCTTTAGCCCAAGGAGGAAGTCCTCAGCTTCCTGTCCAGCATGGAATCCAGAGTCCTCACCAGGTCAGCATCCTGGAGAGAGCAGATTTTGCCTTTTCCATAAACCCGGGGCACCTGGGAATCACCTGGGCTTCCACTCTTTGCAATGCAAGAAGAATCAGTCTCCTATGGGCCAGTCGGTCCATAAAAAGTCCATAGCAAGAGGACTGAGGCCAGTTGAAAAATGCTGGACTGGATCTTCAGATTGGAGGGCTAAGGATTCATGGATTTACTCTGGGTGGGGCCCAGGGAGCTCCGGGCTTCTGCCTAAGTGTGGCTTTGGGTCCAATAATTCCACGTCTCTGATTCAGTACCTCCAACCTGTCACCGAAGGGTGCTGGAAGAGTTTCCCTTGTGCTCTATTATCGTTGCTGTGACCTCTTGGCCACCGTGGCCCCCTATCTGCCTCTTGGGTATCAAGGCTAGACATATGCTTCTGCATTGACAAGCTCTTCCTACTTCCCTTACATAAACAGGCCACTGAATGTCTGCCTAACGCTGAGTAGGTAAGTGAGTCTTCCCCGTTAATCTGCATTTATCATAGTTGCTTTCATAAATTGACAGTGACTGGCAATGTCGAAACTAATTCTCCCATTTATAACTGGAAGATAAAATTCAGGTAAATTAACCATTAATGCCCAATGACATGGAAGAACCATTATAGAATCGTCAGAATTGTCAGGGGCAGAATTGGTGCTCCAAGAGGTGAGGTCCTGCCCGGCCCCATCTGGATGCCCAAATGCAAGCTGCTTTTTGGAGTCACGAGTGGTCCTCCTGGCTGGTGAGTCCTTCTGGAGTGAACTGGGCTTTGTAGCCCCTTTACTGTAATGAATTTCTGTATAGCAATTACACTACCTGACAGACTATGTACTTGATTATTTAGTCATTGCCTGACATCCCCACCCTGTCTTAGCCTGCTCATGCTGCCTTAGCAAGATACCCCAGAATAGCTGGTTTAAATAATAGAAATTAATTTTTTTCACAAGTCTATAGGCTAGAAAGTCCAAGACAGAGAGGTTCTATGAGTCTGTGTCTTCACATGGCACAGAGAGAGAGAGAGAGAGACAGAGAGAGACAGAGACAGAGAGAGAAATCTCTGGGTTCTTTTTTCCATCCTTTTAATAAGGACCCCAGTGCTATAGAATCAGGGCTCCACCTTTATGACCACAATTAATCTTAATCAGCTCCTGAAAGTCCCCATCTCTAATACAGTCAACCTCAGGATTCAGGTTCCAACATATGAATAGTTCTGCAGTAACCCCTTAAAAACACAAATTCCTTGGGAGTAGGAATTTTTCTATTTTATCCACTATTGTATTCCCATTGCCTGGAATATGAGGTGGTGTATTGTTGGCACTCCATAAATATATGTTGAATGAATAAAAAGTATATGTTGAATGAATAAAGGCTGCAAGCCCAGCCGATGCCCGCGTAAAAGCAATGCCATACAGTGACGTCAAAGGTGTTTAACGGCCCCTTAGCCTATGACCTGCACTTCAGGGTTTGAGTGAACCGGATGCCAGGGCTGCTCTGCCCACCTGCTGGCTGGGCAGGAGCTCTGTGTCTTCCACGGAGGGCGGGCGGGGTGTCACGCACTGGGAACAGCGCCCTCTACCTGCTGACTCACAGGGCTTTGTCTCTCTTGTTCGCTCTGGTGTACTTGATCCTATTTAATCTTTACAACCGCCCCTGAGGTCAGCATCTTTATCCGCTGTGTGTAACGGGCAGGGAGGCAGGAGAGGTCTGGGGGAGGAACGCCGTGTTGTAGGTAATCCCGGGGAGGCGCAGAGCCGCCGTTCAAACTCGATCGTTCAGCTCTGGCCCTGGGGACTAGCGGAGGCTGCAGAGCCCGCCCTGGGCTGGGACACGGGCGGCTGGGCTGCGTGTGGACTTCTCTCACCAAGGAGCTCCCTCTCGGTCCCAGGTTCCTTTTTGGCTCATTTCACCCGGAGAGGAGAATGTGCATGTGCTCAAGCCTCAGGCCAGGCGGCTCAGACCCGCGTGGGTGGCCGCGCCCCCAAGCCCACTAGTGTCTTTGCCTGGCCTGGGCTCCATCCAGGGAGGGAAGGATGCCCTCCTCCTGGCAGCGGCCAGGTCGACACGTCCCCGGGCATCCGTGTCTGGGGACAGGACATCCAGAGGCGGAATTAATAGCAGGTGAAATAGGAATGGGGTTAATCAGGCAGCGGACTACGAAGAGGGATATTTTGGAGTCAGAGACTCGCCCAGAGCTCCTCACAAGCACCATAAAGGGAAGCGCCCTTACTCTGCCACGAGGAAGCAGAGGGAGGGCCCGGCCAAGCTCCCGAGACCTGTCTCCTGGGCCCCACCCCCCGGTACCCACAGGACCTGCCTGCACATCAGTCTGGCTACTGGGCTGAGGCGGTACCGTGTCTGGATCCTGCTGTGTTCAGTGGGAAACTTCCTTCTCCGGGTACACCAGGAGCCCTTGCTTCATTATTCAGGAAGGCTGTGAGTTGCTGCTCAGCCCTACTTAGCCGCATTTACATATTTAAATCACAATTAATTGGAAAATTACAGTAAGGTGTGAAGAGGGAATCATTTCTTTCAAATGAGCATCGATGCCTGTTGATGAAACCAAGTCATTTGTTTCTTTCCAGGAAGTCTGCAGACCCCCAGCCGGGCACGTGTGGACCTGGCACGTGTGAGCTACATCCCTGCACGCCCCACAGCCCGCTTTGCCAGAAGGCGAGAGGCGTGCTGGCCCAGCAGAAACGAAAAAGCCCCAGGGCGGGGCTGCGGGGTGGGGCTGGGGGGACTGGAGCTTTCCCTGGACAGGCACCTGCTTCCATGGGGGCGTCCTCGGTGGTTCCTTGAAGGGCAGTGGAGGTCCCTGCTGCGTCCCTTTCTCATCACCATGGTGAGTGACAGGGGACAAGACTCCGCACCCAGCACACACCAGCCATCATACAGATGGGCCGAGGGCGCGATCTCAGGGACGGCCACCGTGATGGCCGCTGGACTCTGGTCCCCCTGCCCGTGAGACATATGGAGCACAGCGCCTCTCGTGCAGCCAGAGAACAGCCTCCCTCACTGCGGGGGACCCATGGAGGTGCAAGGTGCCTTATCCCGGGCACCTGAGCCCACTGCCAGCCCGTGAACGCCGCTGCCCTGAGAGGTCTGAGCCAGGGGGTCCCCATGGCTGAGACCCAGCACGCTTTGACCTTCATTCCCAGATGTTTTGTGAACCAGCCTCACAGACCACAGGTGCTCTGTAAATGCCATGTGACTCCTGGAGGTTCTGACCGAGAGCAGAGGAGGAAGAGGCGTGTGGCCCGCGGTGGGTCAAGGGCCGGGGGAGGGGATGGGCCAGGTGTGTGCTACTGAGGAAAGAAGACATCTGGGCCTGAAACAGCACCCACCTTTCCACTGGGACCTCGCTGGCCCGAACCCCCTAACTTCCCACCTGCATCAGCACTGAGAGGCCGGCGGGGGAGGCGCACAGGCCGTTGGTGTAACGGGTGACACCGTGTCAGTGTGGCCTCTGCCTCTCTGAAGTGGTGAAATGGATACTAAGGTAAGCAGTAATCGGAGTAAGATCCCGGGGGGCCGGGGGGTTCGCGGGATGGGAGCGCGGGGATTCATCTCCCTTCCCACAAACAGGATTGATATGTGGCAGGCATTTGTTTTTCTGGATTCTCTGAGTTGCCTTGAGAGTTTGTTCCCGCAGCCATGCCTCATTTCATAGCCGAGGGTCCACCGGCATTTCTAGATATTTAACGCCTGCACAATTAACCAATCGTGTTACGTAATGTGTTCTTTACTGCCCCATTTATCTCGTAATTGAACATTGGTGCTTTCTGTTAGGGCGCATTGATTTTCACTTTTAAAAATTCCATTTGGAAGTGCCTCTCAGATCGAAAAGGGGTGCCCAGGGGTAGCAGGCAGTTCAGAAAGGGCCGGGACCCCTTGTGAGTGACCTCAGCTACCTGCCGCTGTTCTCCACGGCTGCCTGGTGCTGCGCGTGCATGAGTTCAACTAATTCTCATGCAACCCGAGTGCTCCCCACTTTTTGGAGGCGGGGGAAGCACGGGCATCCCGATGAAGGAAACATCACAGCCCTGAATGGGAAAGTGGATCTGAATTCAAACCAGGCAGCCGAGTGCGGAGCTCAGCTTGGGTCCACGGCAGGATGCTGCCCTCAACACTGGTTCATATCCAGAGGCCCCCTCTCTCCCTGGCTGTGTGCCTCTCTGCCTCAGCCCCACATCCAGGCAGGGCAGGATTCTGGCTGGAGGGACTTCTGTTCCTCTTAGGAACCCCTTGTCTTGAGCACCGGCTGCTGTGTCTCCAGTCTGTGGGCTCCAGGCCCCCTGCGTTCAGGACCGCCTACAGACCGCACTGGTTCACTCTCTGATGAGCCCGCCCTGATGCCTTGTGAAAGGCAGAAATCAATAGTGAACTCAGGCTTCCTGTGCCCACAAGGCCCAGAAGCTGCCTTGCCAGCCGAATATCTTCCAGGCAGAGCCACCTGTGGGGAGAGGGGAAGGATACATGAACTAACGAAATCCCCCGCAGTTTCGGCCTGCCCGGGCGCACCTGCTGTGTGGCGCGCATATCCGTGCTGCTGTCTGGATCTGTTAGTCCCTGCCTTGGTGTACGGGCCCCGCTCCTCCAAGAACAGACGTCCCTGTGTCGCTGGGCCTAACGCTTTTATGTCTCTGAAGGGGGGTTGATGCGTGTACATCTGCAGGTCTGAGTGTGAGTGTGGGATGTGTGCCTGTGTGCGCACAGGGCTGACCTGTGTGTTGTTGGCTGTGGCTGGCCGTCTGTTCTGAGGACTCATGTAGATTGTTTGTGTGATGATGTGTGTGGTGTATATACCTTCACACACAGGCATGTGTGTATCTGTACTGCAGCCTCAGGGCTGAAGTGTGGGCTCACGCCAATCTCACACCCGCATCGGCCATGCATTTGTGGGCGGGCTGTCTGCTGGCGGGACCCTCTGGAGCAGGCTCTGACCTTACTTCTCCCAAGCGGCCATGACCTTGCCATGGAGCCCCACCAGTCCGCCTGTCGCTGATTTTCTTGTGATGGACGCTGAACTCAAGGATACCTAGTTTTATCTACTGATCAGTGACCTCTGGTTCAGTAAGATGAGTCAAGATCATGGGACTGTTCCCTTGGGAATCCCAACTTTGATATTCTCCATGGGGACAGCACTTACTGCCCTGTGGTGTCTAGCTGCTTCTTTCATGTTTTGTGCATCAGGCCAGTGTTGGAGACCAAACCCAGGAGCTGAGAACCCTGCTGTGCCATTTTAAAAATGGCTAGAAATCTGAAAGCCCTGGTGGGCTTCAGCCCATGCCAGTATCCTGTGAATTTCCAGATTTCCATGAAATTCCTTTCCTTCCTTTGCCAGGATGCCCACTATGTCTGGGCTAGTTTGAGTGAGCTGGGTATTCTCCACCCCTGTCTGAATGCTTGGACCTCCCCAGCCTCCCAGCCTGTAGGGATTAGGGGACTTTAAGTAAGTCCCCACCACCCACCATTTCACCATCTGATCTCTTCCATCTGGCCCTGGAAATAGTTTGGTCTTCAAGACGTCTCCGTTAGGTACACACTTTATGGTGGGTGGCACTGGGGTACAGGAGCAGCAGCCTGGGGCATTTATGTCTAGGTCTGGTCAAACCATTACCTTCACCTTGAGTCCCTCTTGTTTATTCATTTCTTTTTTTTAAGCTTTGCTTTTTTTTATTATTTAATTTGTTTTTAATTTAGGGGGAGAGGAAGAGAGAGAATCCCAAGCAGGTTCCATGCTCCATGTCACAAAATGTGAGATCATGAGCTGAGCCAAAATCAAGAGTTGGATGCTTAAACGACTGAGCCACCCAGCACCTCAATTCATTTCTTTCATACAACTCATTTCTCCAGATTTCCAGCTAAGTGCATGGCATATGCATGTGCCCACGTGCACACACATACACACACACAAACACACACACATAGAGTAAATGTGATACTGAACCCAAGACTGACAGTCAACGAGATCGTCATCTTGGGAGATGTCCCATTACATAAAATGTAGGCAGTTCCAGAAAAGCATTGGTGACCTAACCCCGCACGGCCACTCTTCAGATAGAGCAGACTCCCCTGTGTGAAGTCACACAGAAAGGCTTCCTGTGCTTCCTTCACTGGAAGCCCCGATTCAGAGAAAATGGCAGCTCTGTTCCTCGCGTGTGAGTGCTGATTTTGCACTCGCTAGGGAATTACTGAGCCTGTCTTCTTAAATCTAGAATTAGTCTGTGGGTTGCATTAGTTTCCTAAGGCTGCCACAAAGTTGCCACAAACTGGCGAAGTAAACTGGCTTAAAACAACAGATTTGTTCTCTCACAATTCTGAAGACCCAAAGTCTGCAAACAAAGCGTCCCCAGGGCCACACTCTGTCTGAAGGCTCTAGGGGAGGATCTCTCCCTGCCTCGTCCTAGTGTCTGGTGGCTGCTAGTAACTCCTGGCATCTCTTGGTCGCTTGGCTGGCAGATGCGCCGCTCCGGTCTCTGCCCTCGCCTTGAGGCGGCATGTCCCTGTGTGTCTCCCAGGCCAAGTCTCTCTCTTCTAATAAGGACACCTGTCATATTGGATTCAGGGCCCACCGTATTTCCTTCTTTCCTTCTTTCCTTCCTCCTTCCTTCTTCCTTTCTTCCTTCTTTTCATTCTTTCTTTCTTCCCTCCCATCTTCCCTCCTTCCTTTCTTCTTTTTTTCTCTCTCTTTCTCTCTTTCTTTCTTTTGTTCTTTCTTTTATCCTTCCTTCTTTTCATTCTCTTTCTTTCTTCCCTCCCTCCTTTATTTCTCTTTCTTTCTTCCTTCCTTCCTTCCTTCCTTCCTTTCTTTCTTTCTTTCTTTCTTTCTTTCTTTCTTTCTTTCTTTCATTCTTTCTTTCTTAAGCACAAGTGGAGTAGGGGCAGAGAGAAGAGAAACCAAGTAGGTTTCATGCTGTCAGTGCAGAGCCCAACACGGAGTTTGAACTAACGAACCACGATATCATGACCTGAGTCAAGATCAAGAGTCAGATACTTAACCAACTGAGCCACCCAGGCACCCCAAGCCCACCCTAGTTTAGTATGACCTCATTGTACCTTGGTTACATCTATAAATACCCTATTTCCAACATTCACAAGCTCTTGGTGGATGCATTTTGGGGCAGGACACTATTCAACCCAGTGCATGGACGAAAAATGAAATTCAAAAGTGTGATCCTATGGAAAACTGTCTGAAGGCCGAGCCGGATTCTGTGGACGTTCAATGGACCCCTCATGCCTGGAAGATGGGTATAAAAGGTGAGGGCTGAGAAATGCCCAAAGTAAGAGCCTTCAGAATGTGCAGTGGTGGTGGTGGGTGTCCAGGTGGCTGTGCCCAGGCTGCCTCCTGCTTTCCTCAGGGTGGCTGTGTGTCCTCAGCTCCTTGTCCTCTGTCCCCAGCAGGCCACTGCTTTTCCAGGCTCTCTTGCTCTCTGGCTGCCATGCTGCAGCATCTAATGTTGGCCCTTGGAAAAACCAGCAGGCTCTTCTCAGTCCAGGTGAGCCCTGAGTGAGACCGTTGTGATGCCACGGTGCCCACACCTGTGAGGTAACTCTCCCAGGATGGCCAGGGAAGGGGGTCCTGAAGATGGCTGACGATGGCCAGGTGAAGGCCAGGTAGTATGGCAGAAAGTTCCAGAAGTCAGAAAAGTACATTGTGACATCACATCCAAGAGCTAATAAAAAAAAAACTGCTCCTGCGTCCATTCTGAGCATATTCATTTCTCTCCTAATGCGGACTTCTCTAGTGCAGTGTTTGAGGCCATTGTTGAGGTATGCATTTCTCTTGCACCGTCCGGGGGCGGGGGGGGTTGCCTCGTGTTAGCTGAAGAAATGCCAAATATTTTAAACTCTACCTTCTCGCCTGCATGACACTAAATTTTCTTGTTCCTCTCAATTACATCTGACAGAGACTGTAATCCATTCCAGATGTCCAAATCAAAACAGGTGACCATAATTTCAGGGAAATCCAGTGTTGTGTTATATATTTTCCCTTAACTTATTCAAACCTTGCACAGTTTTTAGAAGTGACGTTTCATACTGAATAAGCATGGTGTGTCCCTATGAAGTTAAAAGAGTAAACTGTATGAAAGGAATGTCCACAAAATCATGCTTATTTCTAGAAACATGTTTATCAAGCACTTTAAGGGTAGTCCAGAGAGTTAAGTACAAAGTATATTTTACATCATGACCCCACAACTCATGTTTACATGGTTGAAACAAAAATTGGAGAAGACAATGCTTATGTGAAATGCATTTTGATTCTTATCTTTTCTGTCCCGGCTTATTGTTGCTGTTATTTTTAATGCTGGCCATGACCCTTTAAATTGACTTCATAGCCCACTGATAGTTCATCTGCTTGAAAAGCATTTGTTCTAGCATTAGCAAAACATTCATCATTTTGGCAAATTTCTCCCTCTTTCAGATATTTCTTAGGGCTCACAGTTGAGACTAAGGGGGTATAATAGAAAGGGAATTACTGTATGCTTTTTTAAAAATAAAGTTATAATTGAACAGACCTTGAAATATTAGAGTCCTTCCCTGGAGTTTCTGTGATAAGCCATAACTGATTCAAGGGCACTCTTAGACATAGGCTGCGCCCAAAGGAATCTCAGCTGCTTGATGCTTTGTGAGCCATCCAGCATCGCTCTCTGGGAAGGACAAGGCTCACTTGCACTACAGCTGACAGTGTGTGCTGTGATGGTGGGGTCCTTTGTGTATGACACGTTACCATAGTCTGGCGAATATGGGCCATATGCACTGATGGACAGGCTGTGCACATGAAATGTCAGGTGTAATCCAACCCCTTCCTTCCATCCATTCTCCCATCCATCCATCTATCCATAGCAATAGCATAATTTTTATTTAAAAAATGTCCAATATACTCACAAATGGAGAAAATCATATGATGAATCCCCTAATACCCATCAGCAAGGATCAATAGTTATTAAGATTTTACCTCACTTGATTTGTGTGTGTGTGTGTGTGCGCACACACACACGCGCGCTTGCTGAAGTATTTAAGGCACATTCCAGATATGATCTCATTTTACTTCTACATACCTCATTGTGAAACTTGAAAGCACAGTTCAGGTCATGATCTCACGGTTCATGGGTTCAAGCCCTGCGTCGGGCCCTGTCCTGACAGCTCAGAGCTAGAGTTGGCTTCGGATTCTGTCTCCCTCTCTTTCTACTCCTCCCCCGGCTCATGCTCTGTCTCTGTCTCTCAAAAATAAATAAACATTGGGGCGCCTGGGTGGCTTAGTCAGTTAAGTGTCCGACTTTCACTTAGGTCATGATCTCGCGGTTCGTGGGTTCGAGCCCCGCTTCGGGCTCTATGCTGACTGCCAGCTCAGAGCCTGGAGCCTGTTTCAGTCTGTGGCTCCCTCTCTCTCTGACCCTCCCCTGCTCACGCTATCTCTCTCTCTCTCCTAGAAATAAATAAAACATTTAAAAAATAATAATAAAAAATAAATAAACATTAAAAATTTAAAAAAGAATACAGACATTTTCTCACATGAACACAAGGCTATTATCAAATAACAAGGAGAAGTATACATTTGGAGTCATCATTGAATACCCCACCCCTACTCAAATGTACTGTTTCTGGTTTCATGAAAGTTGCTTTGTATAAATTCAGACTCAAACAAGGTCCATACTTTACATGTGGGCATTAAACCTCCTTAGGTCTCCTTAAATTTGAATCACCCTCCTCCTTTGTTCTATTTTGTGACTTAGCTTTGTTGAAGAAGCCAGCTCAGTTGTCCTTCAGAATGAATTTGTCTGATGTTTCCTCATTGTGTCATTTAACACCTTATACCAGCCCCATATTTCCTATAAACTGGAAGTTCATTCCAAGACTCAATTAGATTCGGTTTAATTTTTTTTTCTAGGAAAGATCCTCCAGGTACTGCCTGTAGTATTACATCACAAGGCCCATATTTTCTGTGTGTTCATTTTTAATGAAATTGATCAAGGGGTTCATACGGCAGCATGATGACCCCATTGTAAAGTTTCCCAACAGCCTTTCCCCCAAAGCTTTCAGATATCAAGGATCATTTCCCAAATCAGCTATTTTCTTGGGCTTTGCAAACTGGGGATTATTATCTTTTATCATCCTTTCCTTTTCATCAGCTGGGATTTTTCTAGAAAGACTTTGCCTTACCAGCTAGATTTATGTAACTTCTCCAAAAATATAGTCTATGGAAAAGCATTACACACTATGTAATTTCAGTTGTTTGAATTTTCGGTTCATTGAACAGGTATGAGTGTTGATATACACTTGACCCTTGAACATCGTGAGGTTTAGGGGTGCTGATCGACATGCAGTTGAAAATCTCAGTGTAATTTCTGATTCCCTCAAAACATAACTATTGATAGCCTATTGTTGACTGAAAGCCGTGCTGATAACAAATAGTCAACGAACACATATTTTTTATGTTATATGTAGTGTAGTCACAATAAAGTAAGCTAGAGAAAATAAGATGTCATTAAGAAAATTGTGAGCGAATATGTTTACAGTGCTGTACTGAATTGACTGAAAAAAATCTTCACATAAGTGAACCCATGCAGTCCAAGCATATGCGGTTCAAGGGTCGGCTATATTTATTATGTAGATACTCAGGATGTAAACCAATAATGATTCATCCCAAAAAGCATGTCATCTAGCTATCTGGTTGTTTCTTTAGGGCTCAGAGGAAGAGCGAGTGATCATTAACTGACTTAGGCAAACAGAGTTGCCTCCTCACCCCTGAGGCTGAGATACCAGAGGCCCTGCTAACTTGTGTGGTCTTCTCCAGACATATCCAGGAAAGTGTGATAGGTCTAAACCCAGCCTTGGTAACTGTCCATGGCTATTCCCATGGAAATCCCACTGGAGGACTTGACATCACCAGTAGGGAGAATCTGCCATGTTGGATTTGGAGAGTGGTTCAAAGAGAGGAGAAGTAGTGGTAAGACACGGATGGGAAGGAATAGCTAAGACATGAGGATTCTCAGCATGAGCTCTTCAATGATTCTAAGAAGGAGTCTTTAATCCAGTCAATAGGCAGGCCTTTCCCACTGCCATTTTCCTTTCATCTTTCTGTTTGAGGGATTCTTTTTATCATAGTCAACATACACACAAAGCCATGACTTAGATGGCCTGTCAATCTGCCCATAATTTCCTTATGAAACATAACATCTGAAAGTTGACCATTTAGATGAGGAAAGCGAGGTGTAGCTCCAAAGGGGGGGGATGCCTTGACTATCAATTGATCCCAAAAGGTTGGTATCATATTTATATGGAATTTGGCTGAGAGAGGAAGGGAGTAGCCCTTGTAATTTAGAGTACAAGTCACTCACCAACATGCCCTTCTGCTCCCAATGTGGTAACATGCGCATCCCCATACACCCCAATGTCTGAGCCCATCCAGATATTTTCTCTAACCCAGAGATAAAAGCAAATGATCTGGCTTCCCCCATGAGAGCTCAGCTGGTTAAACTGGAGTAAAGGGTGCAGGTTACAGATTCAACTCTATTCTCAACTCGCTGAGGGCTGTTATGTGGGCAATGGTCTGAGCAGGCAATCAATAACTCATGTATTTACCAGTCAATCGTTTGCCAAATCCAACTAGCTGTTTACAACATCATAGGTAGCTTGACTGAATGCAGCCTTCTTTTCCAGACTCTTTTGTATGTACACATAGCCTAAGGATGATCTGTGAGTATATCTCCAAATATTTTTCTTTTGGCTTCAGCAGGCTCCAGACATTCCATCAAGTACACAGGCCAAGGTGGATATCCTGGTACACATAACGGTTGTGGAGAAGCCTGTTGTGCCTGGTTATTACAGATCACACGTAGCAGTGTGTAAAATCCCCCGCTGTTCAGAGATTCTTGTACTAAGCAGGTTAATTAAACCTTAATTTGAATCTCCCAGCTTATATGGGTCTGGCCTTAAAATTATCCCACCTAATTCTCTGTCTATGTGTGCATTAGTGAAGGGGGGAGAGGTAAGGTAAGGCATTTTATATGCCTGAGTCATTAAATTGGCTTAATCTAATTAGTAGGCTGTGAAACAGTTGAAGGGATTTGATCGACATGACACCTTAGGAAAGCCAATATATTTAAAAAATATTATTTTTCTTTGCAAAACACCAGCTGTAATGTTTTTGGTATGATAACAATTCATGGTAAAATTAAATTAGCCAGTTAAACCTAGAAATCCCATGCAGATATATTCATCTAAGACACCGATAGCTTCGGCTGGGGCTTCAGGGCCTCCAACTTCTGGAGACAACGGCCAACTTCAGCGTGGCTTTGGGGCATTAAGCTAACTTTATGACTCAAAACATCTGGATATTTGCAAATTTCTAAATGCTTGGTAAATACAACCATGGCCTTTATCCCCTAGTGCCATTATTACCTGTGACCCGCCCCCCAAGCTCTCCGCACCATCCCCAAATGCTCCTGGTGCCGAACCCAGACGCCAACGTTTACCCTCCTCTTTACCTTTCCAATTGCAAATATGAATCAATCTGTTGTCAGTGATGAGCCCTCTGGGAAATTCTCTGTCTCCGCTCAGGACATTAAAAGATGTTTGTGAGAATTTTCCAAACCCAACCACACATTTGTCCTATGTCGATTGCCAACCATCAGACTGCTAGGTACTGCTTTCATAACAGGTAAAAGCAAGTATGATTTCTCCAGTCCTGGATCCCTATTTCATAATAGGTCAAGGCTATCATATGTATTAGTGGGCACTGAATTCCCAGCATAGCCTGTGCTCCTCAGTGCACTGTAGAAAAGCATAAGCAAACTAAGCAGTGCATATACTTCTGCCTCGACTAACAGCGTCTCTAGGAGGAAATAAAATAAAGGTAAGAGCATCCTACAGGTCTCGTAACACAAAAGTGTTTTGGTGGTTGAACTTGAAGAAAAGGGTGCACTTGACTAGCAGAAGTCCATTCTCAACTCACAACAGGAGGCTGTGTGAGAAAACGGGTCTAAAAACAGACAATCAATAAATGTATCGCAAACACAGTATGCTGTTAAATGGTCCGATCTTCAGATGTCTTTGAAGAAAGGGGGAAGTAGTGGGAATAACTAACTGAAAGTAGCCAGTGGAAACACTCACCTATGTGAACAAGGGTCTCTGAAGGAAGTTACAAAACACATGCTGCGTGGCTGACGCCCCACTGAGATGACTGCAAGGGAATCTCTTATTTAGAAGATGGACCCCTTTCAGCCAATGGTGGTCCTGCTCCAAGCAAACATGTTGGGTAGAACCAATCTCAGGACCACAGCCCAGGGTTGCAGGTGAAAAAAAGGTGTGAATGGGGAGGAGGAGGAGGTGTCTGACACAATGCTTTCACACTCCCGTGAGGAGTCTGGGCCCCAGCTGGGCAGGACTGATGAGTTGGGGATAACTCGGAGGAATAGTCATAAGGCTCGATGGCTTCGGCCACATTTGTGGAGCGACCCAAGAGTCCTCCTAGGTGCCGTGGAGAGTATCAAAGCCATTCTGCCGATGAGAAAACAGAGTCTTGGAAAGCCCATTGGCCTCTTGCCAGATACAGACCTTCTGGACTGGTACGTATCTTCGCTGATAGCAGGGACTTCACGTCAGGTTCCCTGAGTTTGAATCCATCCAGATTGCCACGTACTAGCTGAGTGGCCTTTAAGAAGTCACCTAACCTTTCTAAGTCTCCGTGTTCTCGTGTGTAAATCAGGATGATCACAGTTTCTACCTCACGGCATAAACAGAACAGTATACGGGACATGCTAACCAAGTGCCCCCGTAGGAAGGACCATGTAAGGGCTACAGCTAATATTTTTTACGTTTGCTGTTAAGCCAGGCAGAACACTAATGGGGTTCCCACAATGGTGCCCCTGGCCTAGGCGGCGATTGGCCTTGGATCCCATTCACAGGGTCACATCGACAGAGGTACCAGAGCCATCTTTGTGGAGGTCTTGGGCGACTGGTGGCTGGCCATGTGGAGAACTAGAGGCAGCCAGGCATGTGTTGCGGGAGCCACTGGTGTGCATTCGGAGACTCCTTGGCAACCTGGGCCTCCGTTCATCTCACCCGGCAGTAAAGCTGGTTTCTTCCTCCTGTTTGGCGTGCGCCAGCCTGTTTCCCATTACGCGCCGGGCGCTGAGGGCGGGTCGCCTCCAGAACGCTAGCGCCTGGCACTGCTCTTTCATCCTCTGTATGTCTGTGTCCCGCGTGCGTCTTTGCAGAGCCTGAGATTTACAGTGCGGGTGGCCTCTGCCTTCACACATCGGTCCTTATGCAGGTCAGCACCGCCTTGGTGGGCAGAAGGCGCTGGCTGGGCAATAATTTGTCCTTGCTTCCCATAGGGGTATTTTATAAGACAGGGAAGTGAGTTTTACTCTACTTCTGTGGATATTTGGGAGAAGGAGGGACAGTGATCATCTTTCCTTCTGTGGCTTTGTTTTTGTTTCACAGACCAATCCAGTAAAATAGTCCAGGCTTTTTTCTAGACAATGTGCAAAACTAACATCTCTTCCATCTCAAGCATCTGCAATGCCTTTTCGGGAGGACATGGCAGGCTCTCGGCTGGGAAAGTAAAGACTTGGAATCAGGTGGAGGTACTGACTTCTCCCCAGAAACTAGGTCTTCTCAACTTCACTGCTGTTCGTGATTGGGGCTGGGCCCTGCTCTGCTGTGGGGTGGTCCTCTACATCATAGGATGTTCAGCAGTGCCCATGACACACGTGAGATGCCCGTGGTGCCCCTCCAAAGTGCACTCGGGAACCATCCTGCATGCCCTGCTGACCGGAGGGGCTGGGTGTCCTTCCTGTATATCCTGACGTAGAGGAAGTGCCTTTGCCCGCGTGACCCTTGCAAATGCACTCACACAGCAGGTGCCTGACCTGGCTCCCAGGGCCCTGCCTCTCACGTGGGTTTGCTGCACTGGCTGGAAGGGGTCAGGAGGAGGCACAGGCATCAGTGGTGGGTCAAGGACGGTGCGGTTCCCTCTGGAGCGAGAAAGAAATACACCAGTGTTTGTGCAAACTTGGACCCAGGGGGTGCCAGACTCAGGGGCGAAGTTTGTCCCCTGAGGGGCTCATGAGGCAGGAAATTCGGTGATTCCTGGAGTGAACGAAGCCCAGGCCACCCTCCTGGCAAACAGAGAGGGAGGAGCCTCTTCACTCTTCACGTGAAACCAGACCAGCGTTGTCATCCTGGCCAGTCTGCGATTCCTTTGGAATCGCCTGACCTTGTAGCTCATCCTTGGGTACAAAGACCACCGCCGCCCCCAGGCTGCACCTCCAGCCGGGCTCTGCTTTGTCCCTCCGAAGGCCCTTTGCACCCAAGCAAGCTACATTCCAGAAGGCCGATGACAGGGACCATGGGCATAGGTGGCCGAGAGTTGCCGCTCAGCATGGGTGCTTGATTGACTCTCATAACATTTGCTTTTGTGTAAATCATATGATTTAGTGGTCGTATGAAATTCAGCCGTGGTCTGCTCCCTCGTCCCTGTGGCACTGGGGTGGGTTTGGGTGGGTCAGCGTAGAGCTCCCTCCCCTACCTAGCACCGGGCGGGTGTGGTCTCTGCGAGGCTCTGGATGGCCGCGGGTGGCCGGGCGCCCCTGCTGCTCACACACGCGTCATGAGCTGCAGTGGACATAGGCCTCCCTAGGTCCTGCTGAGTCTTCTGTCGTGTGTCTCCGTCCCTGGGCCCGGGGCTGGTCGGGCCACACTGAGGGTACCCGCCTGCTTTTCCTACAGGCTGCTCCCAACAGCGAGGCTGGGGGCCCCGAGAGGTGGGGGAAGGCCGCACTTGACTCCTGTCTGACCCGCGGGTTCCAGCACCAGAACACACGTTGTCTTCTTCTCCCAGCTGCTTGAACCTCAGGAGGCAGGGAGGTGGATGAGCCTCTTTGAGAGAACTGCTGTTTCTTCTCCAGCTCCAGTCCTTTGTCTCAGATCCTGTGCAAGGAAGGGTTGTGCCGTTTTGACATCCCGGGTCGTTGCCTGGTGACTGTGACTCTCTGTAGTCTTCTACTGTTTGTTGAGTTCTTTTGATCCCCCAGAAACTGTGCTAATGTCGTATGTTACCACTTGCTTGAGCTTCAAGCGGGTCATGCCTGCCACTGTCCCCTTGTGGAAGCAGAGACCACATATCGGAGGCAGAACAAAGGTAACCTGCCTGCCTGACGCCGCGTGGTCGGCGGCCAGAGCGCTGGCTCCTACCTCCTCCCCCCAATCCCCTTGAGAGCACACCAGACTCAGTTTCTTGCCTTTTCCTCTTTTGTTATTTTTTTTTTTTAATTCTTCCTGGCCTTCATGGTTTCTTAGTTTTGATGCCAACAATCTTCTTGAGCACCCAGAAGGAGAATGAACATAAATGTTGTGCTTTATTAAAACTATCAGAACGAAGGATTTTTCTGGTGACCCAAACGTGGATTTCAGGGATCGAGAGATGGACTGGAGGTCTTGCTGGCTTGGCGTCTCACAGTCTGCACTTTTCCAGAGGATGTAAAGCGCAGTTATCTGCAAATAATAGTAAAGTGGCAGATTGTCATGTTTTGCGAGTCATTGTCCCAGTTAATTGAGGCATCTAAAGAGTACGCAGAGAGAAGCTGAGGGCGTCACCCAAGAAATCTGACTCCCCAGGCTGACATATCATGAGCAGCCTGGGCTTGATTTGGGAGGGAGAAGCCAAATGTGTGTCCCCGGTTCCTAGTGCCAGTTGATTAACAGAGCAGTAGCAGTGTGGGTCTCTGAGGACAGGCCTGTGGGGCCCACCCCCCCGGTGAGCAGAGATCTGCTCTCCTGGCCGGCGGTGAAGGTGGAGCCGGGAGAAGCAGCAGATGACAGGCGGCCGTCCCCTCCTAGGAAGGCACAGCCTGCCGGTTCTTGGGTGAAGAGCTACAGAGGCGTTGCCAGAAAACCAGCAGAGGCTTTAAAGGAAATATTTTCAGACTAGATAATTAATTCCATCTAAATTAAACGTTTGCTTCTTCTGATGAAAACCCTGATGGACTTGTTACCACAATTAGGTTGTTCTCGTGGCTTCTAAGCTATACCGAGTGGCTCCAAAGCATCTGCGCTTGGAGGACTGACCTACAGCCTTCATGTGCAAAACGTATTTCACTTGTCTTTATCCAAACCCGAGTAACTTTAGTAAGGCGTGTGTCCGCCCCTAGCTGCATTTCATCCTTTTGTGATGAAATAGATAGAAACTCTTCGTAGGGAAATCAACAATGAGAGAGGAAACCATCAAGTGTCTCCAAAGTTGTTTTCAAGAGTAACATCAAAATTGTGGGAACACAGAAGGACAAAAATGGACAAAAATTTAAAATGGAACTATGGGTTTGTTCTCAGAGACCACATTGTGAAGGACTGGAAAGCTGGAACAGGGCTAATTCACTTTGGAGAGTCGGGGGGGTCCTCCAAGGGCTGGGGGGGGATGGCCAGACTCACTGTGCCTGGCTTTATTAACTCATCCGTAATTAGCCCATAGCTTCGATACAATTTAGCTTGTGCCATATGGGCTAATATAGTGCTGAACGGTACCCCCCGTGCAGGTGACAGTCTGTCGCATTGAAGGCAGATTAGCATAAAACAAACAACAACACACCCTTAACGACAATGGTGCCATTTGCAACGCCAGAGTTATGGTTGTCTAAGCACTTCCATTAGAAACTCTTATTTTCAAAGATTTTATAAATTAGTCATTTAAAAAATCACTCTGGGCTGAAATAAAACCCAACCAATCAGCTCTTTGCCAGGAAAGTTTATGTTCAATGACACTCGAAAAAAACATGTGGCGATTGCCCCAAGTTTTGGCTCCGTGCTCTCTTTCCTCAGATCCACTGAATCAAACGTCAAGTGTGATTTTATGCTGAACGACAGAGATAACCACCCACACGGGAGGAGGAGACGATGTGCTAGTGCAGGACTGGACTCACCTGGCCTGGTGGGGGCCCTTCCTTGGCCTCACACTCTGTCCATGTCCTGCACGCATGTGTCCATTGGAGGAAGGAGTCACCGCTCTCCCTGATTGGGGCTCGCCAGGAAGCTGGACCCCAGGGCCCGTTCAGGGGCGGCGGTCACAGAGTCAGGAGAACCTCGCTCAAATATCTGTGAGTTTTCTCTTTGTTGTGGACTCTGCGAACAAACAGCAGTGAGGCACCCGACGGTGTTTGTATTTTTCTACCCTTCAAGGCCAAAACGATGGAATTGTTGAGAGCCTTGTGCATGTCATGGAGGGTTCTGGCCCAGTTGACTGGGACTTGCTGGGCCCACCTCGTGCGTCGGTCACAATGGCCACGATGTCTGATTCTTGCTGAAAACTGTGACGGCCTTGCCCCGTAGGCATAAGACCACATTAGGCCGGGCCCATCAACAGGTGGGATCAATTCAGAGCCACTCCAGGTCCCTAGTAATCTTTGTCTGTGACTCTCAGCTTCGTTTTCCAAAGCTAAAATTCCTTCCTTCCGGATTTTGATTCTGGTTTCTTTCATATTCTGCTCAAAGCATCCTGAGGGCCCCTTGAGAACCCAAAGGCTTGAAGGCCCCAAAGCCTTGAAGCTCGGCTGCTGATGGGTTCCACACGGCCCCCTCACAGATGTAGGAAGAAGGGGAAGAGCCAGCAGAGAAGGCCTCTGGGCTTGCCCGTGATGTGCAGGATCAGTTCCAAGGGCCTGTGTGTCTTGTTCTAATCTGTTGTCTACTATATATAAGCAGCTGGAGCTCAAGCAATTTTGAGCTTGGATAACCTAAATAATCACATCTCCTATCCATTTGTCCTTGAGAAATGGAGAGAATCTATCTTCATGTTGGCAGCATGCTCTGCACCACACAATGGAGCAAGGGGAGCTTGGCTGGCTGGGAGGTCAGCCGGGACTGTCATCCGGAGGAGGGACGGGATTTGTGGTGCTGGGACATTTCCATCAGGTTCATGTGCAATTAGTCCCACGGGCAAGAAGGGACAGGGCGTTGGAAGGAGGTTTGGGCATCTCTAAGCATTGACCTTGAAAAGACATCTGAAATCTTAACAAAAGGAAGCACCTGGGGTCAGCCAATAGGTTATGTTTCTCCCTTCCTCAGGGCAACTCCTTGGACAGTGGGGACAGGAAAATCATCTGACGGCATTTGCTGCAAACAGAGATGTGCCTCATGGGTCCCCCCCTCCCCTGCTTCCCCAGCCCTCAGTCCACCTTTCCCGCCAAAGGTCTATGCCTGGGCTCTGCTGGGGAGAAGGGATTTCCTCCGGGGCTGGTCCAGCCTTCCTCTGCTCAGGGACGTATATCTACTCCCTTTTAATAATGTTCAAGTCACGACACAACGCTAGATGGGGAAATAGCATTTCTTTATTAAAACCACTTTATTAAGTCTGTTTTTCACCAACGTACGGTGGTGCCGGCTGTGTGTGTTCCCTTCACGGCTGCACACGACAGTCTGGCAAGTTTTACAGACTTTTCTTTTGAAAGGCAGCTTTGGTGTTTTGCATCACTGGGATGAAATGGCTCGTACTGTGCAGACAGGAGCTACATTTTCCTACCTCTCATTGGCCATTTATGTGACTCTACGGTTTTCAAATGGTGCGATGTGAGGGGATGCCAAATGTCCTGCCATTTCATAACCAGCAGCAGACAGAGCTCTTTTCAGAATGCGGCCGCTCAGAGCATCTGTTGTTATTAAGTAAGGTGATCAAATGTTGTATAGGACTTCAGTTTTGTTTTTCCCGTCACTTATCCAGCTAGAATAACATGCAGTTTGTGGACCAAACGAACGTGTGAGGGCCATTGTGCCAATGGCTGCATTTTTGTGTTCTCGTTTATTACTGATTGTAAAATAAACTTTGGCCTTTTTTAATCAATGTTATAAAAATGCTCTGTGAATCGGGAGAGTGTCACCCATTAGGTCCATTTAACATCATCGTAATTAAAAATGCAACACTGTCACACATTCAGGACCGATGTCCATAAAAGGCCACATTGCCGAAGCGAGAAATTTCCCTGCTACCTGACGAGTGCCCAGCAAGGAGGGGAGGGCCGGCCCCCACACGGGAGCGTGCCTGCCCTGCTCCAGGGTCTCGGGGAGTCCCCGGCTGATTAGATAGCATCTCCAAAGGCATGCTTTTAGCTGCCTCGCACTTCGCTCTCAAGCAGAATATGAACAGTAACAAAACACAGGCCGAGGCAGCCCCAGACAAGAGGATTTGGTTTTGGTCAAACAGTCACCAGAGAGAGACGGGCAGCGGCGCGAGCCATCTGGGGAGTGTCCACAAGGCACCGTGCTCCCTCCCCGGGCTCGGCATAAACTCCTGGCTGCTTTTGATTTTNGCCTCTTGCTCAGCCTCTTATCGTGAGTTCCCAGCGTCACCTAGCTCCCAGTACCCATGCCCCGCCACCTCAAGGGGCCCCTGCAGATGAAATGGGGTCCGCATGGCCCCAAGAAAGTTTAAGACGTGGACTTTGTTCAAGAAGGATCAGCACATACGAGAGTCAAAAGCTGCTCTAAGGTGCTGAGGTACCGGAGTGGCCTTTTGTCTGACATTTCGAGGCTGGGAGGGCAGCCTCCCCGCCCCCGGCCTTCAGGAAATATGAAAGGAATACGTAGCTTCCACGTCATCAAATTTCGAGCTTTATCTCCAAGGGATTTCTCGGCATGAGTGCTTTCACTGGGGCTTTATATACATGTTGAGTAGAAAAAAAAATACATGAACATCGAGTGAAAAATTGTCATTCCTTTCATGGTCATTTGGCCAAGAAAACCATTGTAAGATGCGGGCAAGAGCAGCAGCGAGCAGTGGGTCTGGTCGGTGCCACGTGAGAGGGGCACCTTATGCCGAGCCTGGGGCTATACAAACGCTCCTTCAACGAAGAAGTGGTGGATGGAGGCCTTCTCCAAGGAGGCCTTCCCATTACCCAGGGCGGCCGTCCTCACCCAGCCCTCCAAGAACTCACTGCCCTTCATCGGTTCTTAAAGGCACCTCATGCCGTGATATTCACAGTAATGCCTGTGCTGGTATAATAGTCACAAAAATGGGTACAGCACCCAGGACGTATAAAGGCATTCTACTACTTATAATTCTGTGATCTTCTCCAAGTGCCAGGCATCGCGTCAGGGACAGAGTCATACCAGAGAGGACACCTGCTTCTTGAGGGGCTGCATGCATAGATCTGTGGGAGTTGGGGGGCCAACAGGGGGGGTTCCAAGAGGAGAGTTTGAGAAAGGGAAAGATGAGCGAATGTCAGTGAATGCACACATGAGGGAATGAATGAGTGAATGAGTGAATGAAGGGAGGGTCCGGTCAATTTCTGCATGGCTCCTCTGTGTCCCTTCTCCACCTGGGCTGACCCCACCCTCTGCCAGCTGAGGACACTTCCTGGGAACATCTTGCCACACAGCTTCTTCCTCTTTGCCCCTGTTTGAAAACAGCGACTTGTTTCTGGAAAGATTTCCTAATCGTTCAAAGAAAGAAAAGTCTGGCCAGTTCTCCAACTCAGGTTCTTTTTCATTTCTGCAGAATAGAAATAATGTTCTCATTTCAAGCAATTGATTTTTTTAAATGATTCTTTTAAAAATCCCTCCCCAACAGAATATGGCTTTTACGTGTTTGTTTCACATCCAAAAGCCATCTTCCCAACAGATGCAGTGACGTGGGTCCGTTCTATGCATCTGTGTTGCTCCCCTGACCCAGGCTCTCAGATGCGCCGTGTCCACCTCACTCCAGACCCTCCTCCAGGCCACGTGCAAATGCAGGGTGCACGTCCCAATGTCAGCGTGGGGCAGTTTCCTGCCAGCGTGGCGCGCCCCAAAGTGGGATTTGTCACAAAACCTTCCACACAGCCAGGGGGTTTTCTCCTTCTTATCCAACGTCTAAAATATAGCTGCTTGCTATTTTGGTCTGCTATTTGAGTTTTATGTTTGACTTTGTTTTTTAGCGACGGTGAGTCTATAAGAAAGCCTGGCTTGAAGCAGCCTGGGGGTAACTGCCTGGGGGCCCCTGGGCTGAGTAAGAATGCAGACCTGGCCATTAGCTGTTTCCTGCCTGATGATGGTTAGGCCCGACACATTTTCTGTACATCCGTAAGATGCTCCCCTCCTGCCTGTAACTCTATGAGTGCTGTCTTCCTTTGAAGGCCAAGTGGGGGTCTTGGATCAGTTCCTGGGGGCGGGTGGGCTAGAAGCAAGGGAGGGTGTCAGAATGTGAAAAAAAGGAATAATCATCTTCTGCTTATCCCTGGGCCCCCTTAGTTTACAGACACTGAGCACGAGGAGGTAGATTTCCTGGGCTCTGACTCACCCAGCCTTTTTTCAAGGGAACTGAGTTGTCCTCATTCTCTGGGGCCTTTTGGCCATGGCAGAGCATCGGATCCACCCTAGGGGCTAACATGATTTTGATGTTCCCTCCTTAGCTACACCAAAGCCCAGTCCAGGTAAACATAGCTCTGCAGTGACTGACTGAGCGAAGGAGACCATTGACAGGAATTGGGAGTTCCCAGATCATGCATTTATCACACACAGTCCACAAAATTTGCAACATGCAGGTGTCCTCGTGTACAAGTGTCAGGATCCCAGAAGTTTTCTGTGTCACTGAAAGATGTCTTACAATCAGTAAGATTAGCAGTTTTTAATGAGGAAGGAGAGACACATCAAGGCAGACAGAGCTCGGGAAGAGGGCCACGAGAAGATAATCACTGATAAAGCATGCTTGGTCGTAAAGCGTTTTGAGAAGAGTCAAAGGTGTAGAAACACCACATTGCTTCCCAGCCATCCTGTTTCCTTCTGCAGCCACCACCCAGCCTGGAAGGCACTGGACTCATTCCTCCTTTCTCCCCTCTCAACAAGGAGGTCTCCAGTCACCAAGTCTTACCACTGCTTTCGTCACCCTGTTGCGGGCCCAGCGTGTCCCTTCACTCTGTTCCCCGCTGTGCCCGTGACTGCCAGGGAGCTCTGTGTTCACATTCCGATGTCTTCATTTAGCCACTCAATAATGCTCATCAGCAGCTACTATGTGATGAATGCCACATGAGCTGTGGGGAGTTGGGTCCGTTGCAAATCTTCCCTGTTCCTGTTTTCTTTCAAGGAAATTAAAGCTAAAAGTGAAAGCCCTTAGAGTAAGTGAGGATCAAATGCAGTAAAGACAAAAAGCACCGGACATGGTATTTGGAAAGGAACTGATAATAATTGGATGTTTTGAGCTAAATTTTGAAGGTCAAGTCAACTTGCAAGGTGAGAAAGGGCTGGACGAAGCTGGAGGTAACACCTAATGGTGCTCCAATCACGGCCCAGGTGCTACCCGTCTCTTTAACCACATTGAGAGCTATTTGAAGGCATGTAGCAGTTCACGTGCCTCTTGGGGACCCTCCTGTGACCCAGTCCTCTGAGCAATGCCTTTAAGTCCTTGCCCCTTATCTGATGGACCAGTGGTCAGTGTGGAGCCTTTGATAGGAAGGGTGCAATGAATCCATTGGGAAGCCTATACTCCAGAGAAGGAAACTATGAAGACTCGGAACGTCATGAAAATATTGTCACTATCATTACTATCACAGTTAGCACTATTATTTCAACTATCTCCTAAGCTCAACCCCATTACACTTGTGAAATACCTTGTTTTCTAAGTAGGGAGAGATGTTCAAGCATGTGGGATGTTCATTGAAGCTGGATAGGCAGGGGCCTCAGAGATCCCAAACCACTACTCCTAATTCTTTTCGCTGCCCCGAGGTGCCTTTGGGTCCCACTGGTCAATGAGGATTGTGACCAGCAGGGAACAGGGTGACTTGGCCTGTGAGTTTTCAGACAAGATCTCTATCATCTCTCTGTCTATGTCTATCTATCTATCTATCTATCTATCTATCTATCTATCTATCTATCTATCTATCATCTATCTATCTATCATCAATTATCTATATCATCAATCTCTGTCTATCTCTGTATCATAGCAGACACACCACAATTAAAAGTGCAGAAAACATGTTGCTCTTAGAGATTACCCATGGGTAAGTGGAATGTGGTTTTTCTTTTTTCCTTTTCTCACAATGCTGTATAACAGTAGAAACAAAATAACAGGTCACCTCTATGCCTTTGGCAACTGGAAACTTTCCAAGGAGGGTTAAAAATAAGTGATGGATGAGAACTTGTTCTAACGCCCGGTGAGGGACCTGGGTGGGTTCGAATAACCCTGTTCTCTTTGGAGGAAAGAGTTCTGCCAAGTGGAGAGAACAGGGCAACAAGTTTGGGTTCTCACTTCATCAGTCATGAACTAGGGCTCCCTCTCTTCTATCTCTCTCTCTCTCAGGCTTTATTCTCATGTGTAAATTGAAGGAGTTGGGCCACCTCCTGAATGCCCAGAGCTCTCCCCTTTCTGAAGTACCACACTTTCCTGTAGCGGAAGGGGTGGTCCCAGAGGCAGCTGGTGGCAGAGCCACAGATGGGATCTGAGAGCTATTTGAAGGCATGTAGCGGTCCATGTGCTCCTTGAGGACCCTCCTGTGACCCAGTACTCTGAACACTGCCCTTAAATCTCTGTCCCTGTATCTGATGGACCAGTGGTCAGTGTGAAGCACTGACTCTACTTCCTTGGATAGGAAGGATACGATGAATCCCCATTGGGAAGCCTTGCTCCCAAGAAGTGCTCCATCCCAAGGTCCAGGACAAGTAAAGACAGTCAGGAGCAGAGGCGGCAAAGGATCTTGAGGTGCAGCAGGAAAGGGCAGGTGGTGCCCATACTCCCTCCAATTGGGTACCGAAGGGAGGAGACAGCCGACAAGTAGGGTGGGAAATTCTCCTGGCAACTCACTTATAACAAACCACTTCCAAAGCTGCTTTAAATCATTTACCTACTTCAATATCCCGCTGCCTGTGTATTTTTCATCTGTTCCCATCCCTACAGGCTATCTCCCCAAATCAGTAAATCTAATTTGTCATCACTCAGATATGTTTTCAGCTCTGAACAACCATTCTTTATACAAACCAAATGGGAGTAACTTCCATCAATTGTTTAACTGCAATCAGGACATGTTCATAAACAATGTAAATATATTTACTATATTCCGTTGCAGGACCAGGGCCTACAACCAGCCAAGAAGCCAGGATGAGAAAGAACTGTTCCTGATGCTTTATGGGACCATTAATGAGTATGGATTGCTATGTCTCTTTAATTTTACCTTGGCTTGAGGGAGCCTTATTTTCCTAGGGATTTGGGTTAGCTCCCAGATGGTAGAAATCAGGATCAATCTTCTTTTCGAGTTAAAAAATCACTCTCACATCCATTCTTGCCATTTCTCCTCTAGGCTCTCATTTCCTACTACCTCGCTTGAAATGACTGCCAGTGGTTTGTGGAATTTGTTTGCTAATTCCCTCAGTCCCAAAAGGTACTTGCTGGTGACATGGCAATAAACTTGACCGGCTCAAATTTCCCAAGTTATCTTGAGTTGCCACCCGATGTTTCTGGGTGGACGGGACCATCGCTGACCTCTCTCAAGTTGGACGCTTGGCTTTTCTCACGAGACAAAGGTAGTGACGTGCTTCAAAAGGCTAGGGGGACCGTGTGTTTTACTTCCTTGATTACGTGGGCATATGACTGCTATTTTTCAGGAAGGTCCCCATTTATCAGGCGCTGTTCTAGGCACTAGGGATCCATCAGTGAACAAAACGGACTTATTCCTGCCTTCATGGTTCTTTCCTTCTAGTGCAGTCGGATGGACAAGACGAAATACGCATGATAAATAGGAGAAGAATGTGGTCTATTAGAAGGTGGTGAGTGTGCATGGAAGCAAGAAGAAACAGAGCAGGGTGGCAGCCTTTGGGTGGGTCCCAGGCTAGTTTCTGGATGGAAGACTAGGAATCCTCTGGGCCCCATCATTTAACTTTGCCAAAGGACATCTGTCTCCAGACAGCACGTGTCTTCTACCATTCTCCATCCTAACCCGCTTACCTCCTGCATCGTGTCCTCTGTGCTTTTCGCACTGCTTGCTCTCCCTCTGAGGCCTCCTCCCTGCCCTGGCTCTGTCTTGCTCCCTCCTCTTTTGATCTCTGGTTCCTGGACACCCACTGTGGTCCCCTCTGTGACCATCCTTTGTTAGTTGTCTGGCTTTTGACCCTGGAGCCCAGCTAAGTTCTGAACGAGCCTTACAGTGGCTTCCTGCTGTACTTCCGTTAGGAGAAAAGGTCATTTTCATTGAAACGGGATGGAAATTGGAATAAAACTGTTGAAAAAAAAAGCAGAAGAAATTGGATCTAGAATATATATATATATATATATATATATATATATATTTATGCAATTCAGAAACATGAGCAGTTTTTGTTAAAACACATTACATACAGTTTTGTTAAGTATCTTCCTCTTGGTCAACATCGTCTTGCCTTGATCTGTAGATTTGCAGAGACTAAGGGTGAACATCTCAGAAACGCTGGCCTCCGTGCAAAGAAAGGTGCGTTTTCCCCAGGACCCAATCGGCATTTTGTGATTCATTATTTAAGAGGCGCCGCCAGATCTTTGTTGATACTTTGAAGCAGATCGGAAAGTAGACCTGGATGCCAAGTCCACTCCACCCGACCTGTCTCTGTGGGCCGCCCTCCGCGGCACAGCCCAGTTTCTCTGTGTCCCTGCCTCTCCACAATCCTTCACTGCCCCAGCCGCCTCCTGTCTTTATGCCCCATGAATCCCGGGCATCCTGCCATCCCATTACAGCCTCCTTCCGCACTCCCCTCTTCCCGGCCCCCCGCCTCCCCCTCCTCTGACCTCTCAGGCAGTTCCTGGCACCCCTCCAGGACCCCCTACCTTTGACTGTTAGAGTCTGAGGCACACAGCAGCTGTGACCGCCTCTCTGCTGGGCCCTGCCACCGGGCTGCACGGAAAGCTCACATGCTCTGGCTCTCAATGCACTGGGGAGCCTGCGTGCGCAGGGCTGCGGGAGCTCCCGGCCCAGCACACCGGGCCTGTGCTGGGAAAGTGTCCTTAAAGAGGACATGGAAGCCCACCCTGTGCCCACTCCCCGAAGTCACCACCGCCTCAAAGGACCAAGGTCCCGCGCAGGTTAAGTTGGAGGTTAAGCGTGTCTCCCATTGTTGCGTTTCCTCCCTGCTTAACTTTTGCCAAGTTGTAACCTTCAAGTAAGAGGCGTCACACAGACGCTGCCCTGGGGTGGGTGCCGCTCAGATCCGGGTTAGGGTGTCCTTAGACGCCACGGGGGAAGGACGGACAACGATATGGAAACGTGAACAGGGCACTGCTCCAGCTGTACTTTTAAAATAAAAGAACTCAGGGCACCCGAGGGGCTCAGTCTATTAAGCGCTGGACTTTGGCTCAGGTCGTGATGTCACGGTTCATGGGTTCGAGCCCCACATCTGGCTCTGTGCTGACAGCTCAGAGTCTGGAGCCTGCTTCCTTCTGATTCTGTGTCTCCCTCTCTTTCTGCCCCTCCCCCACTCACACTCTGTCTCTCTCAAAAACGAATAAAAATATTAAAAAATGGAAAAAAACAGAATAAGATAAAAGAACTCAAAGCAAACAAATAGGTCCGTTGTAAGAATCAAGTTATCGAGGTAATGTCGGAAGGAAAATTAGGAGAGCGTAGACATTTTTACAGGGACATTGGGCAGGGATGGCCCTGAGCCCAGAACCTTGTGAGTTCCGTGGAGCTTGATGGGTTACGGGTCAACGGCATCACCCCCAAAAATAAATCCTCCGCCCCTCCTTCTTGCTCCCTCCCCCGAACAGCGTTAAGTGTTGTTAGGGGGCTTTAAACTTCTTTTCTCCTTTCAACTCTGTAATTCCCCTCCTTTTTTTTTCTTTTTTTTTTTAAATACAAGGGGGAGCGAGGACTGAGCAATTTGATCTTCCACCAGATAGGAAGCAGGGGAACAAGGGCTCTTTGTCTCCACCCGAAGCCCAGGACTATGTCAATGCCAGAAGGCCATGGTGAAAAGGATGCTGTCAACATTTGGCCTCATTTGCATGTCAGGCTGCCTGCATATTGTGACCTGTGTGGAGGAATGCTGCGCCGCTATCCAGAAAATGCGCGTGCAGAGAAATGGCTGTCCTGGACCCTGACAGAGAGCAGACGCGGTGTGCGGCATCTCCCGAGTCCCTTCCTCCAACACTCGTCATTCCAAGCCCTGTTCAAGTACGTCCCCCGCCTCTGCTCATTGTCCCCTGCAATTCGAATAGCTGCCTCAGTTGTTTCTTTTTTCCTTCCTATTTAGTAGGTCAGCGTACACTTAAAAAAAAGTACTGACTTCCACCAAGTGCTGGAAAGGGGGCTGGGAAGCTTCCACAAAATATCTACTGCTGTTGCAGGTACCAGTGAGCTGTTTGGCTTGATCTGGGTGGTGTTTGAGCCCAGGATCTAGTTAGATCCCTGCCGGGTCATCCTTCTCCTTTTACAGTGAAGGTATTTTAAAGCTGGAAGTATTCTCTGTGTACTTGGAGAAGGGTTCTACAAACGAAGAAGCTGACTTTTCTAGTACCTTCTACCTAGTCCATTGTTGACCTAGAAGGACTGTGTTCTGACTCTCAGGCTACTTACTTCTGAACTTCAGTTTGTACCTTTATGAACTGATACTTGGCCAGAGATATCGTACATAAAAGTTTACAAGATTTTTTTTCTCTTAGTTTGATTGTTTTTTATTGTGAAATTATCCTGTTACCTTAGACATTATTTTTAGCTATATTGTATGTAACTTCCTTATTTTGTGGCATCAGAGGGTTTTTTTTAATTGTTGTTTTAATTTTCCCCCTTGTGAACCTTATATCTGAGTTCTGTATTCAAAGCTACAGGGAAAAAGACCTTTTCATACAAATGCAAGTTACAGAGAACGTCAGAAATAGGTGAGTTTCTTATGGCCTTGGTACCTCCCCCTGGATATAGTCTTGGTCAGAAATGAAAGTTAACAGGGTTGGTTTGTTTGTTTTGTTTTGTTTTGTTTTGTTTTTTTCCCCAGAGAGCGTGTCCTAACGTCCAGTTAAGCGCTTGGTTTCCACACAGGTAGCTGCTATCTGCCAGGATGTGGTGAACATGGTTCATCTCCCGATCGGATGGCAACCGATCACTTCCAAATATAGAGGATGTGATGGACGCCCAGGATGGGCCACGGCGGGAGACAGAACACGCGATCGGTCTATACCAGCTGCTTTAAGTGTGACCTCGCGGACAGCAGGGCCGGCCGCGCGGGCTGGTGAAAACACGGAACCGGATTAAAACCTGAACCACACAATGACCGGGCTGGCGAGGCAGCAATTCCGGGGCTGGGTGGGGGGGCGCCGTGAGCGTGCACACACTCTTCTCCGAATCTCTTTTCACGGAAATTCTCCTCCTTCACTTCCTCCCCCGTGGGAAGAGTTGGGTCTTGAACTCTTTGTGGAATCTTCAAACACATAATAAGAATTAATCACCATTAGTTCTCGATTTTAACAGCTGCCTGCTCCCTCGGTCGCCCGCGCAGCTGCACACTTCTCTCCCTCTGCTGACATCATAATCCCATTACAGATGGAAACTTGCACGCATAAAATGCAGATTTAAGCTGATTTTGAGACAACTTATACTTGTTAATTGCTCCAGTCTATATCGCAAGCATACAACCCCCGATTTCCTGAGGCAGGGCGGCTCTCCTCGCCCCAGCCCGAGTCCTTTCTTTCTCTCTCGGAGGGAAGTGTGGGCCACACCGCGCAGCCCTGTCTGGCAGCCTTCACTTCACTGAGGCATTTGTGGACCAGCGCTGTCCAGAAGTGGCATCTGTCCATCTGTGCCTTGCTCATCCCTGTCCCCAGAAGGCCGGGACTGGCAGCTAAGAAGACGTCCTGCAGCCAGGTGAGCCTGGGGGGCCCCGCCCGCTGCGCCGCTCTCTGCCCAGGGCCGGCCCTCGCTTTTCTCCGTAAGGAAGTCCAGGGCCCCTTTTCTTTTCTCTTTTCTTTCTTTCTTTCTTTTTTTCTTTTTTACAACCAATACTAGGACTAAATTCTCCCTTTTATTTTTTTTAAATTTTAAATAGTTTATTGTCAGGTTGGTTCCCATATAACACCCATTGCTCATCCCCACAGGTGCCCTTCAGGGCCCCTTTTCTTGACTTGCTAAGTCAAGTGGGAGAAGTTGGCTTCCTGGGTGGGTCTGTGCCCTTTTTCAACAAGACACTTGGTGGACACATCCCTCCCTGTCCCTTGAATTGTGTCTTGTTTTCCCGCAAATTTGTGCAGAGTCTGCAGCGTGATCCATGAATGTCCTCAACCTGCGTTGGCGCAGGGTATTGCATCTAGCGAAAAATAATGATCGGAAGCATTTGTGCGCATGAACGCGGGGTACGTGGGGTGTGCCCGTGAGCGCGGGGAGGGTGCGATGTGCGCGTGAACGCGGGGAGGGTGGGGTGCGCCCGTGAGCGCGGGGAGGGTGGGGTGTGCCTGTGAAGGCAGCGGCAGGGCTCTGCGTGTTTTGTCCCTGATCTGAGACACTGGCGCATAGGTTTGCTGCCATCAAATGATGTGTAGGTAACTATTTTGTCTTCTAGCAAATTGTAACATGCGTAGAGGGACACGGGGAGGAGTTCTTTTTCAAAATCTACATGTTAAAACAGTAAGTTGATTTTCACTCAGGACAATCTGGGGGATTCTGTACATGAATTCCAGCGTGAAACAGACTCACGGACACCTTAAACCACAAAAAGATGTCCTGTTTATGTTTTGAAATGGTTCTGAGTGAATTGCTTTTTAGGTTAAAAGGTTCTTTTTCTCCCCCAAGTCTTTACTCCAGTGATTTTTTGCAGCCCCATCTGCTGTTCATTAGTGGAAGTGTTAAGGAATATGAAAAGCTTGGAGGTTTTTCCTTATTTCCAGCAGCATTTAGGATTTATTTCATGAAGATTCATACCTAGAAAAATCAGTGACTATGTCTTTTGATGACTGAGCTACAGGCCACTATGAGGCAGGACTGCTTTTATGAAGGGTGATCTCAGAAGTCACCAGAGCCCCCAGATATTTGGTACCACTCAGCAAGTATGCGAGCCCTCTTAGTTTCAGGCTATATGGATCTGATGGCCGACACTTCTTTCCCTTGGCAGCTATGACATCAGAATGAATTCCTGAGCCCACAAATATGTCCTTCATCCCACATTAATCTTAGAGGTCATTTGGATAGAAAACAATGGTAGCCTTCCCTGTGCGAAGACTGGTTTTGGCAAGCTTGCCTCAGTGGCCCTCACGAGAGGGAATCGGGCTCTCGGTTCCATCTCTGAGCCTCTTTCAGAGTGGGGAGCTCCTGAAGGTGAATCCCAGAAAGCCCCAGACTCTCATCCGTTGGCGTTCCCCATCACCACCTGCCGTCGTCATGCAGGAGTTCTTCCAAGAGTGTGATGAATTGCCAGGCCCATCATGCCGATGATCAAAGGATGTGGTGCCCCAGCTTGGGCTTCAGCTGAGTCAGGATTATTCAGCCTGAGTCGCCAAGTGTATCTTCCTCTGGCAGAATTTAAATGGACCTGGCCTTAGATCGACGTCCCTTGGACAGCCTCCTTCTCCCTGGTCTTCAGGCTCCTGGCCCGCCTCCCGCTGTCCTTGCCACGGAGCTTCACGTCACCAGGTGGGTGACTTTCCCTTCACATCCCACCCAGAACTTGATCATTCCGCGTCCATACTGCAGAGCCGTGATCCCGCCTTTTAATAACAACTGGCAGCACGAGAGCATTTCTTGAGCTGGAAGACAGTTGAACGGTTGAACTGTCCTACAATATGTGCATAAATGTTGGCACGAAGTTTGCTGCTTTCCTCTCCAACGTGCGCTCTTATTGCAAGGACTCATGCCAGTTCAGAGCAGGCCTTCGCTGAAACTCGGCCTGCCCGGGCTGTAGGGTTTTTAGGAGAGATTCCTTAAGCCAACACTCCTTGCTTGAAGTGGGGACACACTTTGGACACAGTGGAGGGAAGCCTGGGACTAGGCGTGCTCACGGCCAAACCCAGCTCTGGGGGCCTCATCATACCTGTGTCAGCTGGTTGCCAAAGAACAGTAAACTTCGTCTCCACACGCACAAAATCTGTTTACTAAGCCCTCCTGGCTGTGCCCTGTGTGAGCCAACTGTATAACTCCTGTTCGTTAGCGCACTGCTTAGACAGTTATGAAAACTAATAACGACTTCGTTTTCTTTTCTCAATTAAATGTCATCTTGCATTCCACTGACATTCCATGTGAAATTTGGTTTTGCTTCTGAATCCGGGGCCAAGGAGAGCTCTCCTCATTTGGTCTAGGGTGGGGTGGGACGGGAGAATGCAGGGGTTGACAGTGCGGGGTGGTAGGGCAGCCCCGTTGGCTGGAGCTCAGCGCAAGGCTGGATAAAGACCCAGGGTGGCGGGGGTGCGTCTTTATTCTGTGTCTCTGCAGTTTCCTCGAGATTGCAGAGAAGCCTTCGGGTAATTGGGTCCTTGGAATTCATGTACCTGGGCCGTTCACAGTGGTTTGTATTTTACTCATGTCCGTTGGCTTTCCCAGGTCCCTTTCGGTTCCGTGTTCTTAGCCCTGCAGCAATGCTCTTTCAGCCAGTCGGTAAACGTGCGGTCCCTCCGGCTCATGCACAAATGCCAGTGCATGGATTGGCCATTAAGAAAACCTGTTATGGGAGATGTCGCCGTCCTTCTGGGAAGGAAGTACGTCCCCAGTATGCTGTCCCCTGCTCTTCCATCCTAGGGTTATGACTCTTGTGTCCCTTGGAAGCAAATCTTTTGATTTTAGTGATGTGTGCTATCGCTTCATCCCTTTGTGCTCAGTGATTTGTCTGTAAGTCTCCATTAATGCCTCTGATTTCATTTCACACCCAAGCAAACTGGAATCCTTTGTGGGTCCACAAAAAGAAGTGGGTGCACTCTGGGACCATCACACCTTGGTAACTGGAACAGCCTCGGAGGCCAGGCTGGTGGTGGGTGGGTCCTGACTGCCTGGAGCTACTGTCGTTTTGGTCTGGGTGCAGGGGGACCCACGGGCCACTGGGTCTGTCATGAGGGCGATGGATGAGTCGGTAGCCTTCTGTGACTCTTGGGCTGTCTGCCCTGTCAAGTTGACCACCAACTTGACACAAAAGTTTCCAGAAAGCATTTGTCTGGCCCCAGGATTGTCTAGACAGTGTGAGAAACTCCAGTTCTCTTCATGTAGGTTGGAACTCTCAGGGTAGGTCCTTCATTGAAGAAAGAAATTAAATTCCTCTGAAGGGAAAGGTCTGAGTCACATTTCCCAAGAATGGAGTCAGAAAAAAGGAAGATACATAAACCTCACCGCTGGATTTAAAAATCAGAGGGGCGCCTGGGTGGATCAGTCGGTTGAGCGTCCCACTTCGGCTGAGGTCATGATCTCATGGTTTGTGGGTTCGAGCCCCACGTTGGGCTCTGTGCTGACAGCCAGCTCAGAGCCTGGAGCCTGTCTTCAGATTCTGCATCTCCCTCTCTTTCTGACCCTCTCTGGCTCACGCTGTCTGTCTCTCTCTCTCTCTCAGAAATAAATAAAACATTAAAAAAAATAAATAAAAATCAGAAAGGAAGGAAAGAAGAAAGGGAAAGGAGAAGGACAGAAGGGAAGAGTAAGGGAAAGAAGGAAGGAGGGAAAGAAGGAAAAAAGAAGGAAGGAAGGAAGGGAGGGAGGGAGGGAGGAGAACAAGTGAACTGAGGAAACTCACTAGAGACACATTCGTACTTTATATTTTGTTATTTTTGTGGATACCATTTTTAAGTAATAGTCACTACTTCTTGGATTTGTAATGCTCTTTTAATGAAATTTGCAATTAAGTCAATAGGAATAATGTGGGATGAACTCAATGTAATTTCCATTGTCCAACTTTCAGATTATTATATCACTTTTAATGATTTATTCTATGCAACTCAAAATATAAATAAATGCATAAACTCACTTTGATGTAATCGTTCACGAAACAAGGGTTATAATTAAAATAACCACTTGTCAAAACTTCATTAACACTTTGGTCTCCAACAAAATTGGAGTGAATCACCAGTGAGGACAAACATCTCTACCATAGTAAGAGAAAGATCCATCTTTTAATATAGTAGGAGAAATCTGTGGCATTAGCTATACTTCATGAATTTAGGTAAATTTATCACCAACCTCCAGAAGCATCTTGATTATGAAGTTCCCAGCAGACAGTATCAGAAGGAAAGACTCAGCATCCATTGGCTGAAAGAATGGGTGATTTCTGGGGCACCCGGGTGGCTCAGTTTGTTAAGTGACTGACTCCCAATTTTGGCTCAGGCCATGTTCACAGGGTTCATGAGATCAAGCCCTGCATCAGCCCCTGCACTGACAGCACAGAACCTGCTTGGGATTCTCTCTTACTCGTTCTATCTCTGTCCCTCCCCTGCTCATGAATGTTCTGTCTCTCTCTCTCTCGAAATAAATAAACATAAAAAAAAAAAAAGAATGGATGATGTCTGAACCGTTAAGGACTATAAAGACTAGGTCCAATCCCATCATGCCTCAAACATGTGGCTTTCTGTAGTTTGTTTCCACTGAGATGTAATTGACATATAATGGTATGTAACTTTAAAGTATACAGTGTGTTGATTTGATACATTTATAGATTACTATACGATTTCCACCAGTTGCTGCTCTATCGCATCACCTGATTATCATTTCCTTTTTGTGGTGAGAACATTTAAGATCTAGTCTTTTAGTGACTGTGAAGTATATAACATAGAACTGTTACCTGAAATCACTATACTGTACATTAGGTCCCCAGAAGTTATTCATCTACTAACTCTGCAATTTTATCTTGGCAGTGGCTTTTTAGGAGCTTGGTACAATAGGCTGGAAAGTTGAATAATGCATTGCTAGTTTATGCCAGAAAAGTACCAAGAAAACAGTACCTATCAAGATTTTGAGTGGATTCGAGGTGACACAGGAAAAACTTAGTATCTGACATTGGTGTTCGCTCGTCCAGCGCTGGTCCGGCACGTGTGCGCGGGGCTCCATGCCAGGAGCTGGGAGTCCTGTGGTGAGCAAGAAGAAAAGCCCCTATGCTGTCCTCCGGAAGCTTCTAGCTGGAATCTGTTCACATGAATCTTAAAGAAGTCTGAACATCCGTGCACTTTATACAGTCTCCCCCCACATTTGCTTCTAAACATACAGTAGAGAAACTATTGGTGACATAATTGTGTAAAGGACAGAAAACACATCTCACTAGCAACGATTCAAACATCTTCCTGACACAGCCGCTATATCCACTCTTTAAGGGATTCCAATAATTATTGAAAACTGATGTCAGTGCACAGAAAGGAATACATCAGGGAAGGGGATTCCATGGAAATTCAGAGAAACTAGGCTTCACGTTCCTTGTTAGCAAAAGGAGAATGGTTTTCTGACCATTGGGCTCAGTTCTGTAGAAGTGGCCGACTCACTGGGATGGCCTTCATTCTCTTTAATTTGCCTCTTGAACAAATTAAATTATAGGCACGGTCAGAGCTCGACAAAGGCTGTTTGTATGCTGGGTAAATAACAAGCCATGGTTCGGTTTCCTCTTTTGTTCTCAAGACTGCCAGCCCCATGGGCAGATGCTCATGAGTGCCGGTGCTGTGGTCCTCTCCGCCGGTCTTCAGCTGTGTGTCCAGGCTGTGGTCACCCATGGGCGTCCATCAGACACTTGTCATACAAGTCCCCAGTGTCCCGTGGGCTTCTGGAGGTCCTTCCAGAATAGGCGTGGATCTTGGCCCGTAGCCGCCCCTCTTTGGTTAAGGGGTAAACTTGAGACGTTTTAGATTTTGTCGTATTTTACATGTCATGTCAGTGTCCTCTTGTCGACCGAGTTGAAAGAGACCATCATCTGGGCCTTAGAAACTCGGAGATCTGAGGTGAAGACCTAGAGTAAACAATGCTGACTGTCAGCATGTTCTTGTGTTAAGAAGTCTACTTCCCATTTATTCCTGGTGACTGAAAATAGTAGACCCGTTCAAAGTCACGGCTATCTTTTGGAGGCTGCAACATCAGAAGATGATCAGGTGGCAACTGTCTCTAGTCCCTTATTCAGCAGTCACTTTTCATTTTTATGTGTTGATCAAATACACTTTTTTGGGTCTTCTTTTGCTTTTTCCCCAGACTGGAGTGCTTAAGAATTCCTGACAGCGAGCCCGTTGAAAGGACAAATAACCTCAATTGCTTCCCAATGGTCTCCATCACCTCAAGCCCAATACCCGCCTACTAGACACATGTAGACACACCACACGCCTACAGCCATACATCTCTGTGCATCTCCCTTAGATAAACATTTACGCAGACACACACACACACACACGTACAGGTATGTACGCACACCTATAAATAAATATGCACACACGCATATATTATGCTTGAAGAGCCCATCCAAAGGGATTTGCTTTCTTTTTAATATTTTTGAAGACTGCTTTATGATCCTGTTGACCTGCTTTTAGTGGGAGCTTAGCTTTCAGCAAAGGTAATTAAATTATAAAATCACTGCTGCAATCATCAAACTACTCATAAAATAAGAAATGAAAAAACAAACCTGAAATAAAAATCTTGCAGGCTTCCCTTCTTGTGATATTGCTCCCTGATGTTAATTACATTTAAATGGGTGAGTACTATTTTGGTATCATTCATACGCCTCCAAAAGTACTTTCCAGTTTATCATACCTGTCAACCTCGGTGCATCACAGGCTAATACTTTATTAAGAAAAAAATCATTAGGGAGCCGCTGATCCCATTTAAGTACATTGGGCAGAATGTAAGACTAATTAAAAAGCATATTTTTACATTATTAATTTCTGAGTTTCACACTTAATGAATGTGAAATGACAGGGCTACTATTTTTACATTCAGGCACTCTGGGCTTTCCAGTCGGGGGAATTAAATTCTGGGGATTTTTGCAAAGATGTTGCTTGAGAGATATGTTTTCAAGGAAAGTAAGCTTTTCAGCTATGCCTTTTCCTAGGAAATTATACTAAAGCACATAACAGCCACTTAAAAAGAGTAGTTAAATAGATGTTATTTTTTTCATCATACTGCCATAAAAGTATTTTAGATGAGGTATAAAATATGGTTTTTAAATGATATTATGATTTGCAAACACTAAAAAATAATTGCAGTGCAGTTGAGAGAGAGAAAGCATCTAATCTTTATTGTGTAAGACAATGTGATAAAATATTTTACAGCCAAAACCTCATTTTGCATCTGGAAAATTGTGTAAACTGATGGGGAAAAATCTCATTAAAACTAAAGGTTATTTTTTTTAATATTCTCAGAACAAAGCAACACATTACAACTGCATTTTCCTTTCCCCCCCCCTATTTATTAAATCAGACAGTCGAACGAGCGCCCAACATTCACTATAAATAAAGAAATAAAATGACAAGACCAATGCAGAAGGACAAAGATGAATTATGTCAGGTCAGGACGCCAAAGATCCATGTTAAGAACGACGGTGGGTGTTCCAGAGGCTCGTTAGCTGTATTCAGTTGCAGGGATGCATTATTAAGTATTAGGTGTTACATTACTTAAAACTCCGCCGGCTGAACGCTGCGTTCCTTCCTGAGCGGCTGCACACAGCCCGTTTTTATAGGGCTGTACACGGAGGAGGAGAGAAAAAAATCCTTTCTTTTTTCCTTTCTTTTTCAAATGTGCTTACAATTACCTCTCTGTGTTTTTATTGTCTTTTTACAAACCACAAAACTCACACTGGAGGCAGAGCTTAACTACTGAGGCTTTCCTCATGTAAATATTAGGAAATTACATTTGTACAAACTGCAGGGCTTTGTAAATGGGGGTTGGAGTGTCTCCAACACAAATTAATCAGGATAAAGTTGCTCTGTGTTGAACATGACCATAGTTTATTTTCTTAAAGTATTAATTTGTCAACAGCTTCCCTGCTTCGGCTCGGCTCATTTGGAGGGCAGAGAAGGAAGACACATTTGTAGCGCTCACTGCTTTTCACCTTGTGGTTTTAGGAACGGATTGCAGTTAATCAAAACAAAAGTGAGCTTAATTTTTCAGGATTAATTTTCATAGAAACGTCTGATATCACATGACAGGGATGTGAATATACACGTAGGTGCTTCAAAAAGCCTTGTTTTCAGCGGGAAAAAATGAAACTGATCGAGTTCGATGCTGAATAATTGATGTTATGTTGTGTTTTTAAAGATTTCCAAAAGAAATGCTTTTGGAGTCTTCACCTCTAATGTCTGTTCCTTGTAAAATCCACTCACTCGGTGGGCCCCTGGCCGCGGCGGCAGGAGGGTTACACTCAGCAGCCCACGCCTCCTCGGTTCCAAAGACACTGTGGTATTTTTAATTATATCTCGATTTTCTTAAAATATGTGTTCCTTCTTACGTTTCTGGAATGGAGAAGTGTGCGTAATGACCTCTATTTTTTCAGCGTTGCCAAAACAAATTAAGGAAAATGTTCAGCTCTCCCCTTGCCAAATGTTTTAATGCTTTTCCATGAAAGCAAACCTTATTTGTAATGTATATTACACCTGAAGTAAATAACGTGTCCTGTCAGAGGGCGAATGCTATTGTGCCACCATGAAGAGTTAGCTGTTCTGTTTTTGGTCAAAATAGATCCTATGAAGGATTGCGTCATTCTCAGAGCACATTCATCTGCGTGGTGATAAACAGTCCGCGCGTGAATCCAACCCACTGATCGCGATGTAACATCCAAAATACAGTGAATTCATGCCTTTTTGAACCACCTGCTGATTAGCTCCTTCTTAAAAAAACAAACAAAAAAACCAAGCATTACATTGACCAGGTCTCAAAGCTAACGCAAACGAACTCTCAAAAAAATCCCACTTTAGGGGCGTCTGGGTGGCTTAGTCAGTTAAGCATCCGACTTTGGCTCAGGTCATGATCTCGCGGTTCGTGGGTTCGAGCCCCGCGTCGGGCTCTGTGCTGACTGCCAGCTCAGAGCCTGGAGCCTGTTTCAGAGACTGTGACTCTCTCTCTCTCTGACCCTCCCCTGCTCATGCTGTCTCTCTCTCTCTCTCTCCTAGAAATAAATAAAACATTTTAAAAAAATCCCACTTTAATTTTCCCACCTAGGATTAAGGTATTATTTTGATAGACTCCACCGCCATCCTTTCTGCTTCTCCCAGCCCTCCGCACCACACATGTGTGCAAGCAGCAAGCCCACTCTAGAGCAGGCCTGGTTGGGGAGAGGGGCAGGGGTCTCTCCCCCCACCCCGCCACCCACAACTCAAGGAAGGGCCTGGCCAGACAGCCTATTTCCAAGGAAGATCGCCTTTAAGACGGTTAATAAGAGAGAGTTCTGCACATCCGGATGGACCGGCCCGCATCACCTCCAAGGTGTTCTTGGGTTGTTTATGTTAACACACATCTTCAAATATTATTGACATTCCCCTTGTAATATTAGTTTGCATTTACCTCATTCACCGTTTTATTATTCAAGATTCCCGTCGTTGCCAAGTATTAATCAATGTATTCTGCCGCTCAGTTGGGCCAGCTGTACAGAACAGGGCGCCCCTAGGGTTAACACAGTCAAGAACGAGAAAAGTGTTTCAGACATGTACACAACATGTGCTTTACTATTATCATGAAATGAGGTGAACTGGGACTCTATACATATGGATTTTGAATTGCATAAATTTTGATTGATATCACTTGAAGACTGAGGCTCTGAAAGCCTAGATTTTGTGAAAGACGATACACAGGCCAGCTATTACCACATATAATCATACCAGGAAAAGTATCTGAAATGAGCAAGGCAGCTGGCTTTTAAATAGCTAAAACATCACATCAATACTTATTGTGAATAATGGAAAAAAGAGGTAAAAGATGTTGACCCCTGCCTGACAGGAACATGTTCAGAAAGTAGAACGGGCCCCCTGGGGGCGGCCCCTGCCCCACAGTAGCTGCCAAGCCCTCCTCTTCCTCTCTCTCTCTCTCTCTCTCTCTCTCTCTGCCTCTCTCTAGGTCCCCTCCCCCTTCTCCAGCCTCCGCCCCCCCTCCCTCTTTCCCTCTCTCTAAAAAAAAAAGTAAATATTTTTTTGAACATTAAGCCACTACGGACAAGCGGCTAGAAAAAGAATTTTCACAAATTCAGGAAACACTTGAGAGGTAAAACCAACATCCTGAGACAGAAGACAGGCCAGCTTTTGACACCAGGTTGGACCTGTGAGGCCGAAAACCTCCAGCCAGGAAGCGCTGGCCACCGGGTCAGGGCTCCAGGGGCCCCGCGCTAAGGCAGAGAGCGCAGAACTTTCCATGCACCACCGAAACCAACAGGCCTCTTCATGGGAAATTGGCTGAAAATGTGCTGACCGGCATAAAACTTTTATTGGAGCCGAGGACAGAAGGCCGAACTCCCGGGGAAGGGCGGTGCGGGGAGGGCGCAGCCCGGACGCAGAGCTCAGCCGGCCGCCCCAGCCTCATCTTTGGGGTTCGGCCGCCCAGAGGTGGGGGGTCCCGACCCCCAGCCCGCGCCCCCCGCAGAGCGCGCCGTCTGTCTGGGCTGGGGCGCCCGAGGTGGGAGGGGACCCCGAGACCTGGGGAGGCCTGGGGGCTGGGGCAGGGGGAGGGGCGCGCCGACTCTCCCTCCCGCGCAGCTCGAAGCGGGGGCGACTTTCTGGAGGGGGAAAGGGACATAAATCAGGAAATTAAAAAAAAAAAAGTTTCTGCACATTTTCAAAACCCACGTTGCGCTCTCTGAGGCCCTTTTCATTTTAACCAAATCAGGGGGAACTTGTCCTCACAGCGGCGAGGCAGATGGAACAATAAATCACAGGCGCCGTTGACTGCCTGCAGTGCGCTCTCCACAGCTGTCACTTTTTTGTCTCTTTGGTTTTAGCTGACATGGTTTGAGGTCCACTGTGAACCAATCTGGACTTTTTTCTACAGTCATATCCATCAAGGCGGCCAGTGGCCATCAGCGCGCCGCGGCCATCGATCGGTGGCCCCTGCGCCCCGCGCGCGGCGCCGCCCGATTCCTGGGCGAGTTTGGGGAGGGAAGCACCTCGTCTGCGCGCATTTTCCCCTCTTTCCCCCCCTCCCCTTTGCCTCCAGCTACGGCTGTGATTTTCCGAGCAGTGTCGGCTAACGTTATTAAAGTTGCATCACGGTAGATACAGAGCAAAGCAGATAACGGGCTGGGCGCGCGGCGCGGGCCTCGGTGCCTGTTGTTGTTTTTCAAGTGCGCGAGGCGCCGAGAAGCTCGGAGTTTCCAACTCGTTGCTTATTTTGCAAAGTAAACAAGCAAATGTTATGTGCATAACCTTAGCTGTCTCGCTAAAGGTCAGCGCGCCCCTGCTCATTTCCCGGGCTGCCTTTTGGGGGCACTCTGATGCCGGGGATCTCCTCCTCCGGTGTCGGGAAACCAGCCGGCGCTCGCCTAACAAAAGACTCAATCTACAAAGGCTGCAAAACAAAAACATTGATTACATTTGAACTGGAGCGCGGAAGTTTACTTCGGTGTGTAAAAATATCAGCCCAGGGAGCGCTAAGTAGGGAGCAGGCTGGGCCTGGGGCCCGGCCGCCCTGCGCCCCGCGCCTTCCCCAAATCTTTCTTGGAGAGGCGGATGGCCCACCGGGCAGGCTCCGGCGGTAGTCGCCCAGGACCGGACGCCACTGAAAATTCTGGAGATGGAAGGCGAGGGTGAAAACGTTCCGTTTCCAGTTTCTCTTAGAATTGCATGTTCTCCCAAAGTGGCGTCTCGCCCTTAAAATCGTTGACAGCACTTTCGTGTGAGCAGAGATAATGTCACACACGGAGGCAAGTTTGAACTCGAGAAAGAGCCAGCAAGGAAAAAAAAAATTATATGGGGGCATAGGGAGCTCACAGATACACAATTTTTTAACAAAATGGCTGCTTAAAAATCCCCAGTTAGGTCAGGTTAAATTTATTATATTCTTTTATAGCTGAACTCCATGATTTTCACTTGAGGTGACAGCTGAAATGCACCAGAAACCTTTGGAATTTCAGTACTATATATTACTATGAGGAAGAAAATAAAGTTCTACCATTAGAAGGTAGGTGCTTGCCTTAAAATGTTCAAGGGCTGGGGGGGGGAGATGTTAATTTTTTCCTGCAATCCTTTTTTTTTTTAAAGTATGAATGAATTACTGAGTGGAACAGTCAGGTAGGCATAATATAAACATAGCTATGAAACACTGCCCTCCATCCAGATTGGAAATGTTCAGGTTGTTCTAATACAATAAGGAAGTGTTACTTTTATTTTTAAGCGAAAACACCTAATTTGGTTAATGTGTATTTTTATCCTTATGAAGAGTGTCCTCTGGGCAGGCGTATTTGTGCTGTGAGCACCGCTGGTCAATGAGAAGATCCACCAGGACAAAGCATGACCCTTTTTATACAAATCTGCCTATGGCTGTGCACAGTTCAAGTTCAAGTGAAATGCAAGGGGAAGGATTTTTTTTCCGGCAAAGCCCTTCCATTTTGAGAGGACTCCATTCACACTGTTCCTTTTGTAGCTTTCCTGTTATAATCACCTCTGACTTTAGAAAATGGATTACACGCGGAATCCACCCTTGAAACAGTCTGTGTGCCCAGTGGCAAATACTTTGCACTGTGTCAAGTGTTTGCGGTAGATTTTGTGACCCTCTGTACCTTCCAGGCAATCACAGGAAAGGGTATCCCTTCAAGTTCCAAGAAGGCCATCAGCAGATGCCCGGAAGGAATTCCCCCGGGCTGCTCTCTGCTGGGTGGAAGTACGAAGTTGCACACTGCATTGTCCTCACAGCACGGGGCTGGGCAGCCCTGCCTCGCTCCTCTGCAGGTCAGGGTGCTGCTCCCTGAGCCACTTCCAGATGCTTCCGCCTTACCAGGATGTAGCCAGCATCTGGCCAAACTGTGGGGTTGCAGGGTAAAGCAGTGTTATTTCAGCAACAACGGAGTGCAAGAAACCCAAAACTAAAATAATACCAAGAATCGAATGCAAGGAGTGGACTAAGGCCACATTTCCTCGTTCAAATTCACTGAAAATTTGGCAGAAGCCGCTGGTTATCACAATCCAGAGGCAGAATCCTGAAGGTCAGGTGTCTGGAGGTGCCATCTGTATGTATATAAATGCAAGGAGTTGATTTCCCATCCCCGAGAAAGACATGATAACAGCTTCAGCCTTTTTCGCTCTCAGAGTGCATTTGGGCACAAAGAGTTGAGGGAAAGGAAGAGGCTGCCTTGCATTCAGCCCTCGCCACAGAGCCACAGAGCCACAGGGCCACAGGGCCACAGAGCTTTCCACTTGTTTTCCCAGCAGACAGGGGTGTGCTTAGTGGCAATTAAGGAATCCTCTGGTTCGCACTGCTTGTTTTTCAAATCACACAAACCGTTAAAAAAAATAAACTAAACAACCCTTGCCATCAACGTGGCCTGTTTGCCTGCTTTTGCTTCCGTCCTTAAATCTGCGTCCTAAATGCTTGGCGTTGTCTGCTCCCGATGAGATTGTATTTTTCCCTGTGGCCTGAAACACTCCCAGATGATGCCGTTGAGGGATAAACCCTCCCTGTGGCCGTGCTATTGTTTTAGTTCTATTTTTCACTTGACTCCAACCCTTAGTTTAGAAAGACCAGGACAGCAGAGGGTCACTGGAGCTTGATTTTTCTTGCACCTTTCATCCCGAGGATAGGATTTTAACTTGCTCCTTTAACCAAACAGTTCAGTGCCTCTTAGGGCTGGAGAGAAGCACCTCCCAGCGATTCTGCTTATGGACAACACCACTTCTAGATTGTCAACTGAATTTTGCACAGTCTCCCTCCTTTTGATTGCTTTTCTTTTATGTGCTAAATTCACAAGAGGAAAAAAGAATATTCTTTAAATGTCTGGGGCGGGGGGCGCCTAGGTGGCTCAACTGGGGGGCATCCGACTTTGGCTCAGGTAATGATCTCGCAGTTCACAAGTTTAAGCCCCGGGTCGGGCTCTGTCCTGACAGCTCAGAGCCTGGAGCTGCTTCGGATTCTGTGTCTCCCTCTCTCTCTGCCCCTCCCTCACCTGTGCCCTGTCTTTCTCTGTCTCTCAAAACTGAACAAACATTAAAAATTAAAAAAAAAAAAATATCTGCACTTCTGTCTGTGGAGACATAAGACTTAAAGAGGGACAGATTTCTCCTGGTTTAGGTCTTCAAAGGAGCAAAAAAAAAAAAAAATTCCTTAAGCTTTTTTCTCATGTCACTTAAATCACTCACTATTATTTATTAAGTATAAATCCTGCTATGTGCTTCTAAGGGTAATATCCAGGAATAGGAAAAAGAAAAGGAATTTACAAATACGTGTTATCCAGGAGGAGTGATTACGGCGGACCTCAGTATAATAGCCGGGTGACATCGACACCTTGTGGGTGACGCGCCCAGGTGACCAGGTGACCTGGGCGGCCTTCTCCTTTCAGGAACCGCAGCCTGGCTTGGCTGACCCTGTGAGTGGGCTGGCGGTGGCGTTGATAAATTATTCCCATTTCCTCTATTTCTTTTAAAACAACACAACTAGCTGTGGTGAGGAATCACATGTCTTTGTTCCAGAGGTTTCTCTAAAGCGGGTGTCAAGTGGGGAGGCCTGTTTTTGCAGAGCCTTTTCCACCCAGCCTCAACAAGGGAGACGGGCGTTACCATGCGCCCGCCTGGTCTGCAGGCATCGCTCCATCTGCAAGAAGTGGAGAGTCTGTAACTGTGATGAGAACTGACCGGAGCACCGAGCCTGCCTTTCCCTCTGCTCTATTTGAATATCTTAAGTACAGAGTGGCTGCGAGCAAAACAAAAACTTGTCATGTGCCCAGGTGACATTTTGTAGCAAACAAGCAAATCGCAATCCAGGAAGTGTTGTATTTTATGCCAACAACAACCTGACAGTTTTCTCTGTAAAGAAAACATGACACTTTTCCAAATATCAGAGGAGGCGTCCACTGCTCAGGGGACTCCTGTCCTGTCACTGAACGGGAAGGTCGCGGGCTGGCTTCATGATTTCTGTGGCTTCAGAATGTGGTGGTGGAGGGTTTGCACGCGAAGTGCTGTAGGCTAAGGGAAATCTGCCCCTTCATCTCTGAAAGAAGTGACAGGAGGAAAAAGGTCCTGTGTTGACAGCAGTAACCTCTAGGTTTACAGAATCCGCCCTAAGCAACGGGAAGCAAAATTGCCCATGTTAATGTGTGGCCAGCGAGGTCCCAAATTTGCACGGGATGGGATGCAGGCGGCCCCTGCCCCGTTCTGGGCACTACCCTGGGCCCTGGCAGGAGGAATTCTTACTATGGGCAAAGAATCATGTTTCCGTAACAGCTTCGGACCCCGTGTATCTCTCCACCTCCACTCTGCGCTGGAGATGATGAAACGCCCTGTCTCTGCACCGTGTCCTCCAGACGGGGGGAGGGGCTCGGGGCTCGGCTCGATGGGGCTCCAGACACACTGTCAGTCAAGGGGACTTGCTTTTTTCGGAAACCTCTGTCAAACTGTTTTGAGGCGTCTTCAAGTGTTCGTGGTCATTCTGTCATTTCCAAAAGGGGCACCCCAGGAGAGAGCCGTTGTGGGCACGAGTCAGCGATGCCTGCCTCGGGATGGGGATGGGGACAGGTGTGTGCGTGGCGGTGGGAGCCGGGAGCCTCCTAAGAGGACCAGGAGAGCCAGGGAGGCAGCAGTAATAAGAACACAACACTGACAATGAAGACGCAGCTTGCTCCCATTCACAGTGAGGAGACTTGACTTTGAACCCTGATAAATGTTGATGCCCTGTTTTTTATCTGGCCTCAGCTGTGCTGCTGAAGTAAAAAAAAAAAAATTCTTTCAACCAATTTCTTTTAAGAGTGGGGTTCCATTTTAATTAGCAGAAAAGCAAAAAAATGTCACTTGCCACGTCAATAGATAATTCTTTGAGCTAAAGTAAAACAGGCTTCTGCCTACAAGTAGGAAGGGAGAAAATAAAATAAAATCCCAGGCTTGAGAGCCAGGAGCAGAAATGAGACCGATTTGCTCCCCGCACACCCCCGGCACACCCCCACTTTGCCTCCCCAGCCCTCTCCGCCCCTCCACACACCTTCGGCTGCGGGTTATATGCTTCCTGTTGCCCCTTTTATAAGCAATAAGAGTTTAATAACTGAGGGCAACTCTATAGCAATATTTATATGGGTCAAGTGGCTTAAAAGTATGCAATAAATGTAAAGTTATGAACCACATTGCCCCTTTTTAAATAATGCAATGAGCACGGCGATATTATGTTTCATATTCTGGAAAAAGGTGTTTCGGGCTAAGCTCTTGGCATACTGCAGACATGAAAAGTTATACGGAGCCCATAACAAAGTCACTGACTGCTTAATACGGTGTGTTACGTTGAGCCCCCTCCTCATCTCAGCCCACAGCAAGAGGGTCCCAGATGGTATCAACAAAACCTTCGCTTTCTCATTAGCAACCAGCAAATTCTCCTGGTGTCTGTGGGTCTCAAATCCAGGCAAGTGCCTCTACTCCTAGTGAGAAGTCCAGTACGATAATAGAAATGATGTTGCCTAATCAGTGGCGATCGCTTGAGGTCCCGCATTCATAATGGGCTGGAGAGAATTTGGTGAGTTTGCCGTTCAGCAGCTTTCCCAAGTTCCAGGGGCTCTGGGACCCCAGTGGGAGTGACGGTGGCAGGAGTCGCAGCTGAGGACACACCGCCCCTGCCAAGGGACCTGGACTTGCCCTGCTCGCCCTGAAGTCCTCCTAGAATCGCTCAAGGGTGGCCTCTTCACTGCTGTGAAGTGTAAGAGCGGTTCCACTTCCTGAGATTGTCTCCGCACGTCTGAGTGCAGTGAGTTGTCCCATGCGGGTCCATGGTGGGCTGGTGTGGCAGACGCAGGAATGGCCACGTTGTGCGGCCACGTGGGGTTGTAATTCTGCCCTAGGCTGGCCGCCCCGAGTGCCATGGGCCTTATGTGGGGGGCTCGGTGGGACTCAGACCCATGGGTGCTGGACACAGACTTGGCTCCTCCCTGAGGTTCAAGGTCTGAACGGTGGCTCCTGCTGCCTTCAGCCTCTCCATGTAGTGTCTGCCCTGAGAATAGCCAGTCCTCCTTGGTCTCCACCATCCCCTTCCCCATGGGCCACACGGGGTCTGGAGCTGACCCATTAGAACTCTGGCTCTGAGAGGTGGAAGCTGGGAGCTCCCGACTCGGGAGCACACCCACCGCCTGGGAAGTGTGCAATCCCCGTGTTTGCAGACCCCTTCTTCAGCAGCAGCCCAGCACTTGTGCTCCTTCGAGGCTCACTCTGCACACCCATGTTAGATCCCCACAGCCTGTGTCCACGCACTTGGCTTTCAATGGCCACCCTCAGCGCAAGGAGGGCAATGCTTACAACGTTGAGCTTTTCCTTTCAGGGCAATATAACAAATCCAATCACTGTGGCCTCACTGGGACAGGCCTCACACAGTCAGGTTTCAGGATGGATAGACTCTTCTAGAGCTGGATAAGCAGGGCTCCCCACCTGAGTCCAGAAGAGGCCCCTTCCAGCACCGCACAGGCTCCACTGTAGACACCAGTCTACAGTGCTGAGCTGAGGAGATGGGCAAAGCTTTCAGAGGGGAAGCCAGCAGCCAGGTCAAGGTAGAGCAAGTGAGGGGCCCAGCTGCACTCAGTGAGGGAGCTGGAGCTCGGTCTGTTTATCAGCCTCACAGTCCTTGCTGGCAATGTGACGGCCCAGGATTTCAGGCTTCAGTCTGGCGTATGGGCATCTTTCTGGGGGCCTCTACATGGGCAGCACCTGGCGTCTTCTCCACGGTGGACATGAGGATGGTCTGCCTGTGGATTAGACACTCAGTACGTTCTTAATGCAAACATCATTTATTCCCTCTGTCTCCCCTCTGATCTGTAGCCCTCTCTTAGCTACCCTGGTCTCTGTTTTACAGAAAAGAGAGCTAATTTGAGAAACATTCTGACCCTGGAATAATTAGGAAGATGGCAAAAAAGTCATGGGCTCCATGTCCAAGCCTACTGAATGCACCATGGCATTATTCATTTTTGATGGATTACCAGGTGCCCCGCGATTCTCTCGTGCAAGCAGACTTCTTCTCTTCTTTATACGTATCATGCACACTTTATTACTCCTAACTTTGCACCATGAAGAAAGAAGGAACTGGACAAGCAGAAAGAAGGGAAGGAGGGAAGAACATGCAAGCTAAAATGCATCAGGTGCTTAACAACATGACTTCTTACCAATGCTTCCTTTCCTCAAATGGTTTGAAATGATTTCTGTTTGTTCTAAAGCCACGGCTCTGTCCCAGACTACTCTTTTCAAACAATGAGTTTGCAAAACAGCGAAAAAAAAAATCTAGTGTTTAATAAAAAATAAAATGTTCCACATTTTCTTGTAGTAGGCGGAGGTAGAAGACACCTTATTTGAACTCAACATATTTCTTTAGGCAGAAATCCCCTAGGAGCTGCACGTAGATATGAGGGATCAGAGAACACTGGAACTAAAAGATTATCTGTCCTCAGCATGTCTGTCCCACTCTCTTCTTAGCTAATAAGATCACTGAGTTTCCGAGAGCATCAGCAATGGTGTGAAGACCACACTTCTAGAAATATCCCCATCGGTCAAAAAGAAAGACCTAGCTGGAATCCAGCTCATCGTCCACCATCTTTACCACGTTGTGAAGCACATTTCTAGAACTTCTGTTGCATACAACAGTGGAAGCTTCAAGTATGATTCTTTTTTTAAAATATTTTTAATGTTTATTTACTTCTGAGAGACAGAGATAGAGTGTGAGTGGGGGAGGGGCAGAGAGAGAGGAAGACACAGAATCTGAAGCAGGCTCCAGACTCTGAGATGTCAGCACAGAGCCCGACACGGGGCTCTAACCCACGAACCGTGAGATCCTGACCTGAGCTGAGGTCGGACGCTTAACTGACTGAGCCCCCCGGCTGCCCTTTGAAGGATTCTTAAATGATAGGCATAGATTTGCAGGGCATCAGGAATGAGACTTGCAGCCTTGCTTTGGTCTTGTGGAATCTCTGAGAGTTTCTTTCCTCCATAAAAGTATTTGACTGAAATGCCTGGGAATCAAATAGAATTCTGAAGAGCAACCTGCTAGAGACTCGCTGGAAATAGCGAAGAGGTTTCCCCCTGCTGATGTGGCTGAGATGACGGAGGGCCTTCCCAGAAAGAGTGGTGCTTGTTCTCAGCGACCACATGAAAGTGAACGTAGGGCTCTGGAGGCACTTGGCCTGGGTCCAGTCCAGTTCTTCGGCCCACTCACTCTCCACTGGAGCCTGAGCCGGTCCTGTCTTTCTGCTGAACCTCAGTTTCCTTGTGTGCAGGATGAGGACAACAGTAACTCCTACAAAAGTGTTATTAGAAGGCGACTTGAGCTACAGCATGCAAAGGACTCGGTGCAATTCCAGCAAATAGGAAATCCTCTATAAATGCTAGCTCTTAGTTTATTCATTTAGTACCAAGGTCCGTGTTTTTCTTCCATAGAGATCCAGATACTAAGTATTTTCTGCTTCATGGGCTGTATGGCCTCTGTTGCAAACATTCAACTCTACACTTGTAGCCTGAGACCAGCCATTAACAATGGGTAAGTGAATGGGCTTGAGTGTGTTCCAATAAAACTTTATTCACAGAAACAGGGAGAGGGCCAGATTTGGCCTGCAGGCCTTAGTTTGCTGACTCCTGATTTAGTATGTCATTATTTCTACCTCTGCCTCCCCCCCCCCCCCTCAACACA
>NW_027529672.1:4873484-4921749 GCF_008692635.1 Crocuta crocuta
CTCTTAAATCCTTCCATTTTGTATCTTACTCTATTCAGCTTCACAAGCCCCGTCGTGAAAGGTAAAAGTTTTGTCAGTACTGAAGGTATTGCTACTGATACAATAATGTCGCTATCATTTAAGGTGCTAGGCCAAAATCTTTGCTGCATGATCTCATTTAAGCCCATATTGAACTCTGGTTGTCATACACACAAGGAAGGAAAAAGCCACATTTCATTTGAGAAGGAAGAATTGATATAGCTGATAATTTTCAGGTCATTCCAAGAATATAATCTGCCTAAAAGAGTTATCACATAATTTGCTTGTTTGTCTACAATACTCTTAGTAGAGTTGTCTGTGTGCCTTCACAAATCGCATTGATAGTGAATATTGATTTTTCAGCTGAACTGAAGTGTCGTTACACACATTTTTCTCATGGAGTTTTCCAACGGATGAACTTATGGTTGTGTTGTTTTGAAGCAAACATAGCCACATGCTCCAACCTCAATGCTGGATGGTGAATGGGCTTGAGAGGGTCCATGTTTAGGTCAACCGTTGCCATTGAGGCTTTCACTCTGTGGCACTGAGTGTAGAAAATGACAAAAATATGGTCAAGTCCTCAAGAGGAGGGCTACTTCATGAGTAGGACTGGGTGGTGGTGGGGGGAGGTGGGCAGGTAGCTCCAGGGTCCCAGAAAGGGACTTCAGAGGTAGGATTCCAATTTGAAGACTAGGGAGGGGACTCCCTTGAATGAAGATGTGTTTATAATGTGGGCACATGGCTTTAAAGGATAGTTTTGGAGTAGTCATGGTGAGGGAGGGATGGATGGAGATTATGGGGAACACTAAGGTCCCAAGCCTGTGGCCATAGGGATGGAGGGGGCCATGAGGGCAGATTCAAAAGGGCAGCCCAGAAAACCAGCATTTCTTCATGCTGGCACCCAATACCTGCACATTTCTTTGTTAGCTCGACAGCTGCCTTCATTCATTCGTTCATTCATTCATTCATTCATTCAATAATCCTTTATTAAGTCAATTATGACAAGTTGGGCTTGTGTTAGATTTTGAGGAAACAGAATTGAAATATGGCCCCTGGCCTCCAAACATTCATAGCGTAGTGGGAAAGAAAGATACATGGCAACTTGTTGAGCGAGCAAATTTGTGTTGAATGCTTACTATGTACCAGGTGTTTGGTAGGTACTGGGAATCCAGTCATAAAAAAACACAAGCATGGTATCTGTTCTCACTACACTCATCACTTGTTGGGAGGGACCAGTCCTAATCAGAGATGGATTTCACAGTTCTCCCTGACACCTGTGGGCTTTGGGGCCCAGTCTTTAATTAAAGATGGTGCAATCTTCCATCACCCATAGGACTGGCAGAACCCCACCCACTCTGTAGGGGATCTGGGGCTCCTGGCCTGTGATTTTGTTTTTGGTTTTGTTTTTTCCTTTTGTTTGTTTGTTTATAGTTTATTGTCAAGTTGGTTTCCACGTAACACCCAGTGCTCATCCCAACAAGTGCCCTCCTCCATGTCGTGGCCTATGATTTTGGTTGCGTGTGTTGCTGCTGCTTCTGCCCATCACATTGGGCTCCAGGGTCTCCCGTGGATGCTGTGCACACTTCACCGCCATGCTTGCTGACCAAGTTTGCTGCCTGATCCTCTGGGGAGTCTTTTATTTTTCCCAAGTATACCTCCCAGGAAGCCATTGTACATGTGAGCCTCTGCTAAAGATTTGGTGTTGGTGGTAAGGTTCCCACCCAGAGCTGGCTCACCATCCATGTCTTTCCAGCCAAGTCCCAGACATGTGTCCAGACAGCCACCATCTGTAAGGCATGAGTGGAACTCTGGTGGCATTGGCTTGGTCTTTCCCAGATCCCCTGGTAGAGGAACCAATCAGAAACTGCCCAATTACCTAAACTAATGGCACCAAGGCCCTGATTCTGGTCGGTCGCCTCCTTCTCCATGTCTTCCTCAGCCAAGGCTTTGCATCTTTAAGCAACAAGTCTCTGCCCTGCTCAGGCAGCCCCAGTCCTTCTCTTCCTCCTGCAGAGTAAAGGACGAATATGTGTCACCTAACAAGGGTGGCAGTCCTTGTGCTGACTCAGATGAGGAAATGTGATGCCAGGGAGGGTGAGCGGCTGCCTTCAGTTTTGCTGGCATGAGGACTGATGCACTGGGGGTCTCTGGGTCTGAGGACATCCTGTGGCTTCCCACGTGCTGCAGGATGGCCATCCTAGGCTGCACTGTGGGGAGCCTGAGGGAGGCATAGCTCCATCTTTGAACCTGCTGTGCCTGGCAGCATGCCTGTGGGGAAGGGTACACTCGCTGCAGCCATTTCTTCCATCAATTGACCATCCATCTGCACCAGGCGAGGGGCACCTATTGAGGGACTCAACAGACAGGTGCAGACCCTGGGAAGCCACTACACAAGAAGATGGCATTTGATGGAATGACTTGTCGCCAAGAGGCTCTGGAAACCCGTGACTGTATGTGTGGTCATCTGACCCTCAATCCAGTCTTAATTCCACGCCACAGGGGCTGGTCTTATGCCTCCATTTTCAGATGTGGAAACTAAGGTAGAGGAAGGTCACGGGTGGCTGACCTTGGGTTCAAATCCAGCATCCTGACTTCAGAACTCCCTCCTGTAACTACACCCTGAGCGTACTGCTCGAATTTGTGGGAACATTTCTGATTTCACTCCCAATACCCTCCCTGTTTATGAGAAGACCCAGCTTCTCTTGAAAGATTCCCTTGCATAAGTTGGGTGTGGTGTCATCTGTGGCCAGATTTCCTCCCTCGGGTGTGTGTGGGCTGATCCTGGAGAGCCCCTAACCTCTCTGTGCATCCAGGCTGAACACGGTGCAGAATGGGTGGACTCAGGCTCTCCACTCATGACTGGCCATAGCTGTGCAGGTGACAGGGACATGGTAACGGGTGAAGATTCAGGAGATGCTGCCAGAGGAAGAGGCAGCAAGATGGCGCTCGACTTACCCGCCTCCTCTTCTTCTGTTTACGCCCACCTTGAATGACACCTCCGGATCACTTTGTGGACTGACAGATGGAGAACACACGCTGGTGAAGCCAGCAGTGCCCAAGAGTGTAGGAGTCACTCTTTTCCTCGAGGGTGTCACCATTTCATCAAGAGCAAGAAGAGCAGGCTTTGACCATTGAGCAAAACCCTCTCTGTGGGCCAGACGCATGCGCTTTGAAATGGCCTTCATCCCGATAGCAGAGGAAAAAGGACACTATAAGTGATCTCTGTTGCTCCCTGTTTACCGTTTATTTGCTCCTCCCTACAAATCTCTTGTGACTTGGTTTTCTGTGGGCATAGTGATGGACGATGACATTGGTTTATCTCAGCTTCCCCAGAAAGTACTGGCTCCGGGCTGGGCTGGGCTTAGAACGTCAGCTGCGTGGGCTCAGACTTTCCATTTCAAGGTGGCTGAGGGAAGATGCATGCATAAAGCTGACAAGCAGACCCGCTTTCAATCTATGTTCTACCCTTACTAGTCAACCTCACCCGGGAACGTCCCTGAATGAAATTACCCATCACGTCTCATCTGTCTGGGTCTTGGTCATATCTCCTCCAAGATGGGCAGTTCTACCTGTTGAGGCTAAGACCAGATGATCTGCAGACACTTTTTCTAACATGTCGACTAAAAAGAGGCATGTACAGTATCTCGGCGGACCCTCCTCTAATTAAATCTAGCAAACTCTTTCAACTTTCTCCTTTCAGAATTATGGTTACATTCTGACACAAAACAGATGTGGAAGAAAAATGGTGCATTCGGTCCCTTGTCCAGAACTCCATTGAGGCCAGAGAAAGTTGAGAGCCGATCCTGAGGAAAAGAGTTTAGTCTGTTGAGGGCTTGTGCCCGGGAGAGATGGGGAAAGATTAATGACCAGGAGTTAAATTGCTCCTTTTGACAAAAGATGGAAAGGCTTGTCACTGCAGCCGGTGGAGCTGGGGGCTGGTGTGTATGCCCTCAACATTGCTGGAGGCAGGCTCCCGACTGGCCGAGAGGTGTGTTGTCAAATGTGTTGACCACTAAGAGGAGACCATTAGGGATGGTGCATCCCTGAGGCTGGATGACCCTTGGCCATGGGGGATGAGAAGGTGATCCTTGAAGAAAGAGGAGCCGACGAGGGAGAGGAGCATCGATCACCGTGGGGGAGACGATGGGTGGCTTTGCCATTCTAGAACCTAAGGGAACTTTGGGAGAATGAAGACAGTTTTATAAGTGGGGAAAAATCTACCTCAAAACCTGTTGATGATTTCAGGTTGCCAATTTCTCAGCTTCTTAATTGTTTAAGGACAACTTATCAACATAGTACCTGCAACTCAGGGCTTTCAAGATATCAAAGTCATCTTCTTAGAGAGTAGGATTCTGCCTTTTAAAAAGGCACTTCTAACAGCCAGGCCAGCCCGGGAGCGTTTGGCATTTTCTACACAAAGACACAGCCTTTGAGGTTGAAAACCTTCTGAGCTGCTCCTCTATTTTATTATTATTTTTTTCATCAAGGCTTAAATGTGATCATTAGTAACACACTGATGTGTTCCTAAATTTGTTCTACTTCATAAGATACCTTCCCAACTAATTTAGAACAAAACTTGTCCAACATTTGCTCTTTACTTGATTTCACAAAATGTCATTTTTGTCCACGGAAGCCTGCAAAACAGTGCAAAGAGACAGGGAGGCAGGTGCAGTTTCCATAAGTGTCTTTCCATTTAACCAACAACTACCTCCCAGCGCAGGGCTGGTGGAGAGCTGGGCCCAAGATACAGGCAGGGGATGGCCACCAAATGGCAGGCATGGGGCCATCTTGAGTGGGGGGCTCCGCTCTGCCTGGGTGGGCCCTGGGTGCGGGCTCTCGGCTTGAGAGGACCATGGGGGCTTTGGGGAACCCCAGCAACAGCCAGCGCAGGCCCTCAGGTCAGGCCTCTGTCTCCACGGACATGGAACAGCTGCAGTGGGTGCAGAAGAAGCCCCACACATCAAACGGTTTCAATCACGTGAATTACTTGGTTCCAATAGATAGACGGTTGTCACCAGCCTATACTGAAGTAAGAGGGAAGCCCAGTGGGATCTGTGTGTTCAGTCACTTTGGACACTGACGCTCCGCCGGTGGCCTTGCAAGCGCATGACCTGTAACGTGTTGATCCTTAGCGGGTCCCTGAGGACTGGAGACGGCAGCTCCAAGACCTTCTACTGCGGAGACTGAAGAGCAGGAGGGGGAGGCAGGGCGCTCCCGGGGTGTGTGCTGCGCCGTCGGTTGGTCCAAACGCAGAGCCCGACCAGGCCTGTGCTCCGCCAGCCGCACGAAGGCTCAACATTAGCCCGACGTCCAGGAAGAGGAAAGCTCTGCACAGCCAAGTACATGACCGCGCGGCTCCTCTTCAGCTCAGCGCCTTTTCCTCTCGGGCTTGAAGTCAGCAACCGGGCCCATTCATGACGTTTGGGCAGTGTGCGTTTTGAGGGACACAAAATGAAGGCTTGGGTGTAATGCTATGATTACAAAGGTCCCCCAACAAAAGTGCACAGGCCCCTCATTATGTGGGCCCGTGAGTGCTAGCTGTCACTCTCCACGCGGCCTGCCTTCAGAAAACTAACCTTTCTGTCACCTCTGCTTGTCTCCCTCACTTGTCCTATTATGCAGAACGGAGCTGAGTCATTGTTTCAAGCACGGGGTGACATGGTAATAGCTTAATAATAGTATAATCTCGCAAATAATAATATGCTGTCAGCCTGTCTGAAGCACAATGTTTACAGGGGACGTGGTAATGTATGATGACAGTAATTTGAATAAAAATGAATTTACGGCTCTTGTCTCATTTGCAGTAAATTTTCACATCTTTCATGCACAACTGGCACTCTCTGACCTCTCTCGTCATTGTGCTGGTGGTGGCGCTGGCTTTAAAGTGAGCGGCGGGCGGAGGAAGCAGGAGCCTGCAGCTAATCACTGACTTCCAGAAAGGAGTTCAGAGTGTGGCTTCTGGAAACATCTTCACTTGTTTACAAAGCTGAGGCGGCCTTGGAAGGGCTGTTTCATGAATGCGAGCTGGAGGTGCTGACTGGGGGGGGCAGACGTGCACTGGGGAGATTCCAGATGGACAATTTCCGGGGTTATTGGAGGGAGGTGTCCAGAACACAGAGGGATCCGTGGCCCAGTTGAGGACGGGCCCCGTCTGTCAGGTCACTCAAAGCCCCTTGTTCCTCCCGGGGATGTCCACCTCTCTAACAGCCACAGCTTCACCCATGCACCCCTCGGAATGTTCCCCCTGACCCACGACTCTTAGGGAGGGTCAGCCCGTGGTCTTCCTGCACATGTGCTTGGACACCGTGTGCAAAGACTTGCCATGGTAGCTACCCGGGAAGCTCAGGACTGCCACGTCCTTAGTGGAAAATGATTAATATGTAAATAATTGGTCTCAAATGAAGCTGTGAGTAAATTATGTTGAGTGCAGAGAGACGAAAGTTAGGACCTCGGCTGACGTGCTTGTACTGGATACAATTTGATGGAATGAGGACACTGAATTGGAATTTGCTGGGACTTAAAAAGTGAAAAGGAAGTGTTTCCAAAAATGTCGCAAGCTTCTGGCACATGCAGTGGCGTGCAGCGTTGGCAGAGAAGAGGAGGTGAGAGGCTGGGGGTAGAGACGGGTGGGCTGTGGGGCACCTCCGGGCGGACATGACAGCGCCCTCCCTGCAGTGGGGACACGTGGGGGATATGCCACACTCAGGTGCTCCTTGAGAGATGAATGTGCCTCTGTGACGTGGGCAAGGGGCTGTAAAAGAAGACTTTACCTCTACACTCAAAAAGGACTTCAAAGGTTTGTGCTCTGGAAGGAAACAGAGTCAGGGAGTAAGAAGCTAACTGTGAGTTCTAGAATCCCATGTTGGCCTAGGCACCATGCCATTGAGACCTTTAGAATGTGCTAGCAGAAAACAGTAAAAATTGTTTTATAAATGGATGAAAACTAGCACATTTCTTGCACCTAAAGCTGGTTGAGTAGAGAGACAATTTATTAACGATGTTACCTTAAAGGAGATTGGAAGCTTTTCAAAAATTGCCTTGACAGGCAGCTTGGCCATATCTTATCCCCGGGATTACCACAGGGTCAAGTGACCCAGAAAATCTAGCAGAGATTTTCCCCAGGGTGGTCTCAGTCTCACTGGCGCCCCCTACAGCCTCACCGCTAGACCATGCTATTTCTTCAAGAACAAATGATGTAATTGACAATTGGATGGATATAAAGAAATGTGATTTCTAGTACAAATAACGCAATCAGAGCTGATGTTCTATGTAATAATGGATGCCATGTTTACATGGATAGAGAATCTTTTAAAAATCTGTCCCTGTTAGGGTTGCTGCATATATAGTATTAAAATCCCTCAGTTGCAAATGCATGCAATTATTAGTAGTTTCCAGTTCTTTCTCTACTTTTTTTTTTTAAATGTTTATTTGTTTATTTTGGAGAGGGGAGGGACAGAGAGAGGGAGAGAGAGAATCCCAAGCAGGCTCCATGCTCAGTGCGGAGCCACGTAGGGCTCCATCCTACAATTGCGAGGCCATGACCTGATCACGAGTCTAAATCAAGAGTTGGATGCTTATCCAGCTGAGCCACCCAGGCGCCCCTCCAGTTCTTTATTCTCTGTTATCTGTTTCTACTAGAAAATTTTATAGATGCCACTGATAATTTTACTTACTGTAAGTCAGTTGATTATAATTTCAGTATTCATAAAAATGAGAAAACGAGGTTAAAATAATTGGTTAAGAAATATGGTTAAATATGAAATATTTGGTTAAGAACGACGTATGTTCCCTTTTGCAGTATGGAGGCAAAGCTTAGGATCTACTTAAGGTTCCCAGACCCAGTTCCAACATGGGGTGGCTCCCCCCAACATAATACCAAGCAATTCTTGGACACCAGGAGGGCCTACAGGAATTCAACTCAATCCTACTCAATCCTGACACTGTCTACATGGAGAGAGCATCAGAGGGCATAGCCAGGGGCTCAGACCTACAACACTGACATCCCAATGTCCCCATTCACAGGCCGGTTGAAACCCCCAGGTGATTCCCTGTGCTTCTGACCAACCAAGCACAGCTTGAAGGTTCTAACGACCTCCTTAGGATCAATGTTTGCTAGCGTGGCTCATAGAACACAGGGAAACATCTAGATTTACAAGTTTATTTAAGTACATAATGAAGGCAGATGAAGAGACACATAGAATGAGGTCCCAAACTGGGGCGCAGCTCAGCAGGCTGGGGCGGTGTTCTGGTTTCCCAACCAGTTCTCTGAGAAGAAAGGCCAAAAAGCTGCCCTAGGGGTTTTTATAGAGTCTTCATTGCATAGTGATGGCTGATTAAGTCATTGGCCCTTGGATGACTCAACCTCCAGCCCCTCTCCCTTCCCTGGAAGTCAGAGAGGTCAGAAATTTCTACCCCTCGAATCACCTGGTGGGTTCCCCCTTGGCCACCAGCCCCATCCTTGGGTGGGGCCCAACAGACACCTTCGCCTTGATGGTTCTAAAGCATTTTCAGAACGGTGCATGAGGCCCAAATGTATCTGAGAACAATATTTTTCACCTGAATGACCGAATGTGTATTTCCTATCAATCATGATATTCCAGGCACCCCTCACATAATTTTGTTAATTTTGTGGAAAAATTAACCTTGCCATCTGACTTCCGAAATGACTCCGTTAAAGACCGAGTGCCCCAGGAACACGCCCAGCCAATAGGCCCCTGGTGTCCTCTCTTGGGCTGGGTGGTGCTCCAGACTTCTGAGTTCTGTTCCTCCCCAGTTGTGCCCATCGTTTTCTTGTCCCCGAGGGATCCACTTCCTGTGGCCCTCTCCCGGGGCCATCTTGGTGCCTTTCTCTGTGCTCAGCCTCTGGAGATCCTTCTTTGTCAGTGTCCAAGCCCTCCACTGCCTTCCCATTGCCTCAACGCCCTTTTATCTGCCAGGAGAGCAGGAGCCTTTGGAGGCTTTTGAGAAGATGCTGGAAAGCCAGGTTGGGCTGAGGCCTGTAGGCAGGACCAAGGTTTTCCTCCCTCCTCTCTGCCACCGGACCACCCTTCTCCACGGTGCCTTCCCTTCCACCCTCTGCTGTCCACCCCGGATCATCACACACGACACCCTGCCTTCCTGCCTGTTTCCTTCTCTCCCCTGTGGATACTCTCAGCTCTAGCCCAAGCTCGCAGCCCTCATCTTGTCGTGAGTAAAATCAGATTTAGATTCCATCTTCTCTGAAGCTACTTCGGTTTGACTTTTTGTTTTTGTACCTCCTGGCATTTAAACAATTTAATAGTCCTATTCTTGCTATCTGTCCGCTTTAAAGGCAAAACACATATATTACCAAGTTTTCAGAAAGTACAGAAAATAGAAAGAAGAGGAAAAAATCACTAATATTTTCATCCACCTTGCAATTTTACCTTGTTATGTGTTCTAGTCTTTAAAGGCTAGATTTTAAAAACTACACATTTTTATATACAGTATGAATTCAATCATTTTCTCTCTGAGGTTGTATTTCTTGTCTTTTTTTTTTTTTTTAACAAATGTTGGAATTTTCCCACATCATTAACTCCTTATAAGCATTGCTTTTAGTAGCTTTGTATCATTCCACTGGGTAGATATTCCAAATTTATGAATCCATTCCCCTATGGTTGAATGGGTAGGCTGATTCTAAACTTTTGCTTTTATAAATAACTCTGCAATGAATACGTTTGGACATAAACCTTTTTCTGAATTTCAGACAATTTCCATAAGACAGATTCCCAGAAATGGAATTGTAAGATCAAATAAAAAAATATTTTAAGTCTACAGGTATCTCTTGAAAAAAGATGAATACACACACACACACAGACACACACACACACACACACACACACACCTGGCTTGTAAGAAAGACTATGACTCACTATCCTTTTGTGTCTGGAATGTTTAATCTCCTAACCCTCTGTGTTCTGGTAATTAGGAGTTTCTTTTTCACTGACATACCTTTTGAAGAGGTATGGTTTATTTGAAGATAATGGTTTATTTCCATCATTTAGATGCCAAATCACTTCATTTTGCAGCTCTTTTTGTTTAACTTTTTATTTTAAAACATGGGCAGAGAGTTTGCAAGGGCAGCACAAAGAACTTTGTCACATCCTTCTTGCTGCTTTTACGTTTCTCGTTGAATGGGGTCCTCCAGGGCCAAAGGGTCTGGGCTAAGCTGTCTTGTAGTTAAGCCTGTGTAACCTCCTTCAGTCTTGAACACTCCTGATCTTTTCTTTGGCCTTCATGATGCTTTAGAAAATTATGGGCCATTTTGGAACACACCCTTCAATAGGTGTTAACTCAATGTTTTCTCATGATTACACCTGTGTTCTTTTGTTTTTGTTTTTGTTTTCCAGAATGTCCCATAAGTGGCGCTATGTTCTGACCACCATGGGCACAAAGTCAGTGCGTGTCATTTCCAGTGATGTTGACTTTGGTTACTTGGCTGAGATGCAAGTGCTCGGTCTCTGCTTTGTATAGTTACTTCTCCACTTTTCTCATGAATAAATATTTAGAGATGTTTTGTGACCATGCAAAGCACTGTTCCTTATCCTATTTTTACTTAGCATCCATTCATATTTCCTGCCCATGAGAATTATTGCTATGGTGTTCTCCAAAGGATGCTTTTCTGCCTCTATCACTCCTACATGTATTAATTGACATTCAAATGTAAGGTAAAGGACTGTTTCCTTTTCTCTCTATTTGTTTGTTTCAGTGTGCATTCATGGATTCTTATTTCATTCCATGGGTTATAATCCATTGCTATTATTATTTATTTATTCTGCTGCTCAAATTGTCTGAGTTTTGGCCACTGAGTGTCCTTGGAATTGCTCTTTTGGCCTTTAGACATCCCCTCCTCATTCCTTAAGCTCATCTTTAGTCTTTGGCATGAAAAGATGTTAAAGGATAACCTTGTTCTTTTCCCCATCTGGCCCTGGAACCAGTCATTTTTTCACAAGGCCCAGGTTCCTTTTAAGAGAGGATGGTATTTAGAAACCAATTTCTGGCACAAGGTGTGCTCATTGTTACTGGGGTGGTGCAGCTTCTAGCCCCCAGTGGACAGAGCTAGGAAGCATGTGCAGCACACACAGGCCCACACCTGGACATCTGTATGTATTTTCATAGCTGTCTATGAAAACCACATGTGTATGTCAATATTTTAAATTCTAACCCAGCCTCGGCATTCCCTCCAGGTTTCCCCTTTTCATAATTGTTTTTCCCTTTTTAGACAGTGAATACCTGGCTCCCATTATCCTTAATATATTTTGCTATTTGCTCAATCCTTTCTATGGCAGCTAATTTCTTCACCATGCCAGACTGCTGTCCCAACTGGAAACTTGTAAATCTGCCCCTGGCCCCTGCTGGTGGCCAGGGCTCCCTCTCCTGTGCTGGTGGCCCGTGATCCCTCTCACCTGCCCTGGGATGCTGTTTCCCCACCTGCCAGCCCTCCTAGCTGCTGCCCCAGTACTCAGTCAGTGGCACTCCCAATGCCAGTGCCCTCCCACCAGGAGCACTAAACTCCAGCCCACACCACAGTCTCCAAATGCCTTTTCACTTCTCCCCACCCCACCACAACAGGAAGGAGTTCATTGGATCACCAGTGGCTCCTGGGGCTCTGACCTGCATGAAACAGGTGTTTACAGAGACCTGCCTGCCATGATAAGAACAATTGAGTTTTGCCAAAGGTCTTTCCAACTGAGGTTTTCTTTGGGGCATCCTTCAAACCAAAGGATATAGAAGACAAAGCAAAGGACTTGGTGGCCCAGACAGCCGAAGATGCCACCTCATATGGACTGAATTGTGTCACTAAAACTTGGGTCCTAATGCCCAGTACCTCAGAATGTGACTGTATTTGGAGACAGAACCTTTAAAGAGTCAATAAAGGTAAAATGAGGTCATTAAGGTGGGTTCAAATCCAATGTAACTGATGCCCTTTTAAAAGGAGATTGGGACATAGGAATGTGCAGAGGGAAGACCAGGCAAGGGCCAAGGGAGAAGGCAGCTGTCCGCAAGCCAAGGAGAGAAACCAACCCCACCTACACTTGGATCTCAGATTTCTGGCCTCCAGAACTACGAGAAATTAATTCTGCTATTTAAGCATCCGGTCTACGGTGCTTCATCAAGGCAGCACAAGCAAACCAACTATATCTCCCCAACCTGTGTGACCTTGGGTGACTCAATGTTTCTGAGGCTCAGAGAAGTTATGGGCGCAAGGAGCTTAGTCAACTCTGACCCTCCTATTTGTTTTTTAATGTTCATTAATTTATTTTGAGAGGGTGTGTGTGTGCAAGGGAGGTGGGGGCAGAGAAAGAGGAGAAAGACAGAATCCCAAGCAGCTCCAGGCTGTCAGCACAGAGCCCGACGCAGGGCTTGAACCCACGAACTGTGAGATCATGACCTGAGCTGAAATAAAGAGTGGGGTGCTTAACCGACTGAGCCACCCCAGCGTCCCCTGCCTCTCCTATCTTATGTCTCTGAGGGTGACCACTTTCATAATAGGAATCCCAGGGAAATACGCTGGTCATTGTCCTTACAGTAAAGGAACCAAGGGGTCACAGCGTCTTGACCAGCTATGTGCTATCTCATCTGCTCAGTGGAGCTGCTCAGCGACTCCCAGGCATAGAGGAAAAATTTAGCAAGTGCTACATAGAATTGAGTTTTATTAACTTATTTCTTAAGTTCTGGTTCTATAACCCTGATATTTTCACAACCGGCATCTTTCTGTTCTTTTGTTTACTTCTAGCTGGTGATCACTGATACGCGTTTTCGGCAAACCATTTTCACGATGTAGACATGTGAGCACAGGAACGTCATATGGGGGTGCTGACTCAGCAGCTCGGGGTGACTGGGTATTTCGGGTGCTAGTTAGTGCTTCTTCTAATCCCCTTGTTCTCCAAAGGAAATAGATACTAAATAGGAACCATCTGGTAATGCGTTCTGTACCTCTTAATTACAATGTTTTGAGTGGCACCTAAGTAAATTTCATTTACAAGCACATGACTGCTTGTCAAAACTCTGTTGATAATTTTATTATTGTAATATACTTTCTTCCTTAATTATTTAGTTCCAGTAAAGTCAGGAATATTAATTTTTATGGAAATTACCTGTGCAAACAAACTGAAGCCACAGACCTGTTTTTATTTATGGATATATCTTTAGACATGCATTTCAATATGTCTCCCCAAAACCTCTCACAATGGAATCTTATGGGCCACTCAAAACTTCTCACCTTGACTTTTTAAATAAAAAATGAGGGGCGCCTGGGTGGCTTAGTCGGTTAAGCTTCCGACTTTCGCTTAGGTCATGATCTCGCGGTTCGTGGGTTCGAGCCCCGCGTCGGGCTCTGTGCTGACTGCCAGCTCAGAGCCTGGAGCCTGTTTCAGTCTGTGACTCCCTCTCTCTCTGACCCTCCCCTGCTCACGCTGTCTCTCTCTCTCTCTCTCTCTCTCCTGGAAATAAATAAAAATATTAAAAAAAAAAAAATGAAATGCATCTGAGCGCTTCCTAATGCCTGGGAGTTTGCCAGACACTCTGTGGAGGTAGAGCAGGAGTCCTCTGCTCCGTGGTTACAAATGACCTCAGGAATCTGCTTTGCCCCTTCAGTCCAGACCCCGCAAACACATTTCCTCGGTGCCTCGAAGTTTTCCCCAACGTCTTTGAGGGACGGAATAACTGGGTCAGTGTAGAGTCTCGCCCAGCGTTTAGCGTTTGTGTGATTTTATCGTAGCAGGAAAGGAACACTGAACGCGGGCTTGTGTGATGGACGGTATGTCTCCCTCAAGTGTTTCTGTGGTCTCCATTTCTGTGTCAGCTCTTCACCTCTGCCCACTCCTGTGTATTCCCTCCGTTTGATTGTAAACAAATGTGAGCACCGTGGTTGGAGCCTGGCCCCTGGGGAGTATTTATAAATGCCGCACAATTAATACTGCTGCTCTCCGGGGCAGGGTAACCTGGGCCGCCCCGCACGGCAGCTGCCGCCCCCACACCTGCGGCGTCTGAGTCCCAGAGAACGTGCATCGAGTCCTGGTTGCACCGCTCTCGGGAGACTTTTCTCACCCCGTTGGTGGTAGCTTTGTGCTAAGCAGCCTAACGGAGTGGGGCTCATGTGTATGCAAAGTAGAGCACGTCTGTAGGGCCCCACCAGCATCCAGGGCTGGGAACACGTGCGTGTGTGTGCACAGCACACACACACACACACGCACGCACACACAGGCGCGTGCGCACACACAACGTACACGTGCTCACGCAGCTCTTGCATCCCGGCGGACACAAGCTACGAAGTCTTCATGCCTGAGGCTGCCCTCCCCTCTCTGCCCTTCCCTGCTATGTGATTGTGAGTCTCCCCTGCACTTTGAGGCTGGGGGAGTTAACAGGAAATGCTGGCGGTGGGGGTGAACCCAGCGACACTGGAATGGCAGGAGAGAGAAAAGTAAACTGCGGCGTCAATGCTGCAGGTCAGACCTTGCTCATCGCTGGCGATGCGCCCTGTTCCCTGGGCTTCCGGAGCAAAGCTGCCCCACCCCCTCGGCTGTTTCGTGCTCCTAATCCAGGCAGCTTGCAGGATGGCGCTCCTGGTTGACTCTCTGGGGCTGTTAGAGGAACCCAGAGTGAGCTGGCGGGAGGCGTGGGGCAGCGGGAGCCTGGCCTGGACGGTGCCCTGCCTCCCCCACCCCACCCACCTCGTCACCCCCAGTGTGGGCAGGCGGGGTGCGAGGGGACTCAGGCCCGGGGTGATGAGCCCATCGGAGCGGCGGCCTCTGTGGCTGAGACTCACCCAGGGCCTTAGAGAGGCAAATTCCTCCTTTAAAAATCAATCCACACTGTGTTTTGCACCTTTCGACACTTATTAACTTAGGTCATTAGAGAGGAGGCGAGTTGAAAACAAAGTAAAACAGAAGAGGCATTTTCACAGCGCGAAGCCAGCTCTTCCCATGCTCCCCGGCTCTGCAGATGGGGCACCCCTGCGCCCCCCGCGCCCCCGCCCTTCTGCTGGAGCCTGGCCCTGCCGAGGCCGTGGACGGCTTCGCTCTGCACCCTCACAAAGGAGAGAAACCATCATTCTCAAAATGAGCCAAAGCCGCAACTGACTTTCCCTGGAAATTTTGGTTTCCTCGCTGTCCTCGGAGACTTTCACCAGCTGCAGTTAGAGTAAGTGAAGTTCGAGAAGTGCTTAGGACTTCATTAAGACGTTTCTGAGCAAATCCCATTCCCCTGCTAAGTGACGCTTTATAGACCCGGATGGAGGTGGCTCTGTCCTTCGAGCCTGGCCCTGTCCTGATAGAGGCCACGGGGTCCATCTTGCCTCGGAAGAAAAACGAAATGAAAACCGAGGTCAGCGCTGTGTTTGGGCAGGTCCTCTCCTCCGGGAAAGGGCGAGGTTGCTCAGGGACTCTGGGAGTCGTGCCTTCTGACGAGGCCTCGGCGGCTGGGGTGTTTTCTGGAGACGGGAGAGGCGGCGTTTCAGGGACTCCTGGAAATCCTGCGATCCTCAACGTCTGTCCTGTTCCTAACCGTGTCGCCAGGGGGCCTGCGGTCATTCTTTGCCACGTGTCCCCAGGCGCTGGAGGCGTAGCCCACCCCCAGCCCTGAGCTGCCACGGCTTTTCCCTTTGGCCTCTCTTTACCATTCCTGGCGTCCCTTTTGCACCGTTGCCTGAGTCTGGGAAGGTTCCAAGTCTGGCGGGTCTCTCCCAACTCCCCAATTTGGAGGTGTGTCTGATAGCAATTTGGAGGCTCTGGGGAAGCTACCTATTGGCCCAGAAAGGAGAGCTGTGCTTGGCGCTCTTCTGTTTGTACCCGGGATCTAGCAGGGGAGCAAGGCTGCGGGCAATTACTGATAGAGACTCTCTGGGAAATCCAATATTCAGATGTCGTTATGAAACCTATTCGAAGCGTGCGTCATTACATTAAAAATAAAGCAGAGGCAACCTAGCTGTGCCAGGAACGAGGCTACAGGTGGATGGGGGGCAAGGAAGGACTGAGACCTGGCCAGGGAAGGAGCCACGCCACGGGCAGAGGCCGGTGGCCTTGGCTCTGAGCAGCCAAGCCGCCCACACCTGGATGGCGGGGGGAGGGAGGGCCTTTGGGCAACGGAGTCAATGTCGGTTACAGACAAAGCAACTGTTGCTGGTGACTTGCACTTGGAGCCGGAATCTGGCGGCCGCCACAATATTCTGCAGGAACCAGTTCCAACAAGGCTTTCTGGGTTCGGGAGGGAATGGAATTAACACATCAGGTCAGGCGGTGTCGGGCCGGGGCGCGTTTATGACATTTTCACTTCCCAGACAGGGCCGGGCGGTCCGGGAGGCCGGCACCGGCGACTCCTTTGCCAAACCGGCCTGTCGAAGCAGCCGCACTTTATACCTGTGTGTGAATATTCATGCCGACAGGAAATAAGACGGCTGATTGCTGTGGAAACCTTCGGGGACCCGCGCTGCCGGAGAGGCATGATTTAAAGAAGGCTCCCCAGGTCCCTCCCCGCGCCAAAGCGCCCTTCCCGCCCTCACCCTCTGCAAATGCAGCCGCCACGTTTTGTTCTCGCCGCGTGCGTGTTTTCTCCAAAGCCATAAACGCGCGACAATGAAATCTTTCTTGCAGAGACCCCACGATGCCTCGGTCCCCTCAAGCCACTACAACGCCACCACCTCTTACAGGTGGCAGAGAGCTCGCGGCAAACCCCCGAAGTGTCAAGTCACAGCCGTCATCCTCAACTCCCAAATTGTCCTGGAAGGAGAATGGCATCGGATTTGTCTTAGGCTGTTTGGCCAAACCGGGGCGCAGATGGGATAATGACTTTTACAAACAGCATTTTGATGAGAGGAGGGGAGAAGGAATCATATGTAAAATGCACAAAGGCTGCATAAACACACTGATGCCTGCAGCTGGAACAAACTAAAAAGATGTTTAATAATTTAGAACCAAGCAGGCAGGGCGTGTGCAGCTGTTGTGTGCAAGGGACCATGAAAGTCTTCCATTTGACAGCTGGCCCCATCTTTCCCCAGTTGCTACGTGGAGAAGAGAATGCAGATCTGGGATTAGCCAATCCCCGTTACCCTTGCCCATCTGCCACCAAGACCCCAGCTCTGCCTCCCCTCGCGGAGAGGCGCGCATAAAGAAGGCCAGCCTTCCCAAGCATATGCAGGCATCGCCATTAGCCGTCAGGGCCGCCGGCTCCCAGGATCTGTTGACACGCAGCCAGTACATGGCTGCTGTCGTTCTTGCTGGAGGGCACATTTTGCATTTCACACATTTGCAGAAATACAAAATGCTGTTGGATGCAAACAATTCAGGGCCTAATTGGCTGAATTACTTCAATGTTACCTTGTGTCCCCCACCTGATTAACATAGCTCAGCTGGGAGGGCTCGCGGAGGAGGAGGAGAAAGAGATTTGGAGGGCAGGTGAAGCTGTGTTTGCCCAGGAAAGCGAGATCCTTAGCGAAGTCCCAGCTGAGCGTGGCCTGTGCCAAGCAGATAGCTGAGTGCAGGGCTTGCGGGGGGGGGGCAGTGGGGGAGCAGTGTGCCGGCCACATTCTTCCACAGGAAGCCGGAGGACGGGGCTCTGTTAAGAGACCAAAATATATTCCAGGGCAGAGTCTGCCGGCGGTCAGGGAAGAGCGAGGGGCGGTGTCCCTCTTGTGCGATGTTCAGAATTGGGCCACCTTTTGGTCCCCCGCGGTGGGCACGGCGCGAGGCGGCCGGGCGAGCCTATGGGACCCGGTGCCAGGAATGTGTGGCACGCACAAAAAACGAGCCCCTCAAAGCCGCCAGCCCGGCTTCACAGCCCTCCCCCCCCCTGCGGTGTTGAATACCCTCACTTGGATTGTTTCAAAAGTTTGGCTTTTTTTTTTTCTTTTCTTCAAATTTGTTTGGCTTCTTTAAAAATTGAAAACCTTGCTCATCCCAAATCCACATTAATATCAGATTGACAAAAGCCACGGAGGAGCTAATGATCATTATTAGAGAATATTCTACAATTGTATCCTATTATTATTAATGAGGCCGATTAGCATTTTTTTTTGTATTTAAAAGAACTCAGGGAGCCTGGGAAGGATGTAAAAATGATGAAACCCAAATAGATTTTTCTCTTCCCAAAGACAAGCACTCTACAGTGAATAATAGCGTCTGCCTTCTTTTCAATAAATTATCTTATACGATGGAATTTGCCGTCCAAACACTTGCGGAGAAATAGCCGTGCTGATCGAACTGCTCACTGAGTGTTCGTTTCTGAGACAGGTTCTCACAGAGACCAGTGAAGCTATTTCCAATCCACTGGCAAGCCCTCCTTCCTCGGAGTGTGAACACCGCAGACCAAATGGTGTCTGTGTTCTAATCCGCTGCCGCGCCCGGGACGTGGCCCGCTGAGGTTCTTCCTGGAGTGATCCGGCCCTTGTTGTGTCCGTGGGCCGTGGGCGGTTTCCCGGGCACCCCCCCGCCGGGCACCCAGCAGGAAGGCCTCCGAACAGCTGGTGGGAGTTTTGTGTTCTGCCGGCCAGAAGTCTAGACAAACCCCATGACTTTGTCACCTGCGTCTGCAAAAGGCCAGCAAAGACCTGTGCCCTGAATGCCACTCCACGGCCCAGCGCAGGGCAGAGCCGCAGGCTCGCAGAGAAGCCCGGCGCCACGGGAGGGGGTGGCGGCGGCGTGACGGCAAGCCCGCTCTCCCCTCGGCTGGCACTCCTTGACTCCGTCTTGGAGACTGGGTCTCAGAGCCTGTTAGCAGACCTGTTACAATGATCAACAAAGAATGATCCAGAAGGTTGGCGCCAGGCTGCCTCCTTTCCTGGTCACACGGCATTTCTTTTAGACGGTTGAGTCCGATTTTGCCCCCTTTCTGATCCCTGTCTCCACCACGCCTCTCGGCCGCATCCACCTAAAACTAGGTTAGTCTTACAGTCTTTGTGTAAGGTTCATGCTTTCGGTGCGGTCTGAGAACTGCATGATGGGACTTTCAGAAATACTCAGGGGACTTGGGCACCTGCTTTCTGGGGAGGGTGCGACGAGAGTCACTCTGCTCGTCAGATCAGGGCTGCTCTGGGTGATTCTGCTGCCTGATCTTAGCACACATCCACGGTTGGCAGCATAGGGCAACATTTTCAACTTTGGGGGACACATGCTGCTTCGAGATGGAAATACTCTGCTGTGGCTATGAAGACCCTCTGGGCTGACCCTAAATTTGTGGGGTGATGCCTCTCTGGGGCGGGGCAGTTAATGCCAGAGGCTTTGTCTCTGCAATCCTTTTATGTTTCAGACAAGAGTACTCCCACCTCCTGACTGCTCACCAGGGCTGAGTTTCCGCCTGTGTCGTCCGATGCCCCTCCCTGGATTTACAATCAAGTTCAGAGGCGAGGCTGAGGTTTGGGCACAGACCAAGGGTGTCTGCAGTTAAGAGCGGGCTGTGTCCTTAAGTCACCGTCTGCTGGCTTGTTGCAGCCTTTCTCCAAGATAAACCCATGGAAGAGTGGGGGGGTTCGTGCTTAAGCAGTGGGGGAGGCTCTGTGAAGTGCAGGTGCTCCCAGGGGAGCACTTTCTCCTTCCTGGGGCTCCTCCACACCCCAAGCCGGTGGCCTCCCCCTCCGGGAAGAGCCTGGCCTGGCCTGCCTTCATTCTATGCAAATGTCATGAGTCTGTAAATTCCAAAGAGAAGTTCTGGAGAGCGGGAGAGAGGAGGAAAGGGGCAAGAAGGACGTGCATTCGAAGCACTGAGCCCTGCATCAGTCCCTGCCTGGCATTGTTACAGGAAGCCGTCCCTTCGTCCCGTTATTCATTCATTCAGGAAATATTTATTTAGCATCTAGCATGCACCAGATATAGGGATAAATATATTTAAATACATACAATGGCAATTATTGCATGCACAGTGGTTCTTGGAGATTTTTCAATTAGCGTGTGCCATGTTTAGGGGCAGACGTGGCTCATTTCCCCAAATCTATCATTGTGGTGTGTGAACAAAGGCATGTTTAAAATCTCGAGTGCTTGTAAGCTTGTAGCTTTCTTTTTAAAAAGTCCCAAATATTTTACTTCTAGGAGCGACCCTTCACTTGACCCCTCTAATTGCTTTAAACCTCGGGATCTGACTCCTGAATGTGTTCCTCTCCAGGTGCCAAGTTGTGGGCACGCCCTCCCTTCTGGCGCCCGTGGCCATGGAGAGGCCCGTCAGCGCCACGTGGGGACTCGGGGTCCCCCACGAGATGGGTCGGGTCCACCCTGCAGCCCCGGGGAGTTGGCCATGGCTTCCCCAGGGCCCGTCACTTCGGAAGGGGAGCTGTCCAGGTGCTGGCTTTGGGAGGGAGTTAGAGCGTCAGTGCCAACGGTAGCTGTGTTGTGGGTGCTGGTGTGACTCCGGGCGCCCCCTCACTCTCTTTCGGGGTGACCCTGCCATCCTGTCCTCTTCCTCACCTGGGCCAGGGGTCCCTGGTACACCACATCTTCAACTTTCGTGTCTGTGTTGCTTGATTCTGGGAGGGGGTAACCTGTACATCTTAGCTTGGAATGTTTCCAGAAATGTGGCCTCTGCCCAAAGCTGGACAATCAGTCCCAGGGCCTGGCCTGGGGGGCTGGGGTCCCCACACCACAGGAGCTATGACTCAGCTTCCCCAGCCCCCCATTTGGGGCCTTCTCCCCCTGCCCCCCACCACTTTGCCTCCTGGGCGTCTGGGTCAAGCCTCTCTTCTCCTCCTTCTGATTATTGTCACAGCATCTAGACCGAGCGCCAGGCTGCGGCAGGAGTGGTCTCTACCCTCGGGGAGCTCTCTCTGAGAATGTCACTGGGATTGCCATCTGTCTCTCTAACAGGGCAGGGAGCGGGGGCCGGCAGGGGCGCCCCTGCAGCAGAAGCGATGCCCCCAGGGTGGCTGTTCACCTTCTCCTGCAGCTGCTGGGTCTACGCTGTGCCCGCCAGGGCTCTGCTGGGGTCCTTCCTTGATCGCACCTGCCTCTCTCAGCAGGGGGCGCCCCACGTGGTCAGAGGGACCGGGTTGGGGGGGGCAACCCAGAGCAGAAGGAAGGGCAGAGGCAGCGGCGTGGGGGAGCCCCTGTACTCTGGGCCCTCCAGCGCCTCTGGGATCCGGGGTCCTGCGTGCCCTCCCGAGCCTGTATACCTGCGAAGGCAAACAGGTATTTTAGGCCAAGGTGCACAGAGACAGAGGAGGAAAGAGACATTTTCTGAGGAAGTATGAAACGAGATGGGGAATTAATGAGGTGGAGACATGGGAAGGCGGTTCCAGATGGCTGGAGAGGCGTCTGTGCTGCAGAGGTGAGGGGCGGTGGGGCGGCGGGGGGGCCAGGCCTGGCAGGGCNCCATGTGCTGGCATCCTCGGAACCATGTTCCAGAAATTTCAGGGAATGGCTGCAAGTCTCGTCAAAGCCCGACATCGACCCTGCCTTCCCACGGAGCCACATCCACAGCTGGGCACAGAGAATTACTCCCGTGTAGCCCGGAGCCACATTTGGGGACGCCCCAGCTCTTGTGATAAAGAGGCCCACGTTGCTGTGTGGCTGGGTGACTTCCTCTGTCTGGGTTCATGTGAGAGATAATAACATGTGAACCTTCGCAGCAGGTTTCTGAGTGCAAGTGACGGTGGAGACCCTCTGAGGCCACCTGCAACGGGTGGCAGAGAGGGGGCGGTGAGACCTTCAGGGGCCCCTGGGCACAGAGGGGGGACACACAGCCTTCGTTTCCTGACGTTCCATTGACAATCCCAGGTTAGCTCGGTCGATGTTGCCACACCTCCCTTGCGGGGAAATGGGTTCAAAATAGGGCAGTGGGCATGCAACGAAGGGCCCCAGACTGACTTTCCCTGCACACAGAATGCTTATTTCCCGGTCCCCTCGTTCACAGATCATGGGGAGTGTGGAAAATGCCCCCTGAAACAGGCCTGCTCTGTCAGACTCACATCCCTCACTACTATTTTAATTGTTTACTGATGCTAATCATTTCCTGAACAATAGGGATCCCCCCAGCCCCCCTGCTTCAGAAGCTACATAACACGCAGAAAGAGAGGCCTGTGAGAGAGAAGCATTCATGTTTACTTATCCGAGTGAGTTGAGTGCTAGATTTTTTCTTTCGCTCTGGAAAATTAAAAAAAAGAAAAGAAAAGAAATAAAAAAGACACGCCTTTAAATTTTCACCAGCTCCTTTCTCCTGTGCCGTTGTGCTAATATGTGCAATAACATGCGAGCGAATCTGTGTGACCGTATATTCTGTATGTAAATGTACTTTATAGGCATGTGTGTAAATACGTGGAAGGGGTGAGCGAGTGAGCAGGGGCTGGGGGTGTCTTAAAAAAAAATTCCCAAATGCTTTCTGCATGTCATATAGAACAGTTACATTTTTTCCCAGGGTTTGCAGGGGGAAAAAATGCAGGAGAGAAAATGAAATCCAGATTTGTAACTCCTCACAGGAGAAATGCGATCCTTCTCGGTGTTTAAGTAATATTTCCTGTCAAAACTCCGGGCCATATGCAGAGCCGCGTCCAGACTCGCTCCGGAGCGGGAGGGGACAGCGGGCCGGCCAGGCTTCGGGAAGCTGGCACTCGGACCTGGCAAAGCGGTTCACCTCCCGCGTAGTTCATAATCGGTGTCACTTACGTCCCTTTTACAGAGCGGGAGGGCGGCCGGGGGGGCCTGCGTGACAGCCATGGCAGTTGCGGAAGGGCACGCATATTATCTGCTCAATCGGGAACGCGACACGGTTCGGAGCAACTTGGGTGACGAGTCCTCTTTAAGGGGCTCTGAGCTGAGCTCGTCCGGGGACACATCCCCGAAGCGACAGAGCCGAGGGGAAGCCATTTGGCTCAACAACACTGATGCAGAACCTTTCTGGCTATTGAAGCCCATTATCAAATTCTGTTTTATTGTTGATCTCCAGGGTCACCTTATGAATTCGTGTTGGTAAAATGTTACGGCCCTGGTATAATAATCACTTTGTGAAAGGTCCTATTTTTTCCAAAATCTCATCGCGTCTGAATAGTCAGGAAATATGCATCTCTCCTCTAGGAATTTCTGTTTAGTTTTGATTATTTTTTAGAGTATTCATCTCTATGACTTACATCCAATTCCAATCTTAATACCAGCATTGATTAATTCCTTTCCTTGAGATATACGTTTTCAAGAATTTTATATATTTTTATGGATCTTGTCAGTGCATAAGTAACTTGTTTTTGTTTTTATTTGGTTTGGTTGATTGTNAATCTGATATGGGTACCAATCAGCAGCTGGCTGTGATTTATTTTTTAATGGACAGCAGGGTGTTATTTGGATTGTACATTCAAATTTTTAAAATAGACCCTTAGACACAATACTTTTGAAAATACTCTCCCAAGTGGACAAGGCAACAAAAATCCTTGATTCCTATATTGGGCTTCTTATTTGAAAACAGTAGCATAAATAACATTACTTTTACTTAAAACGCTTTTCTTAGAGACAGCTCTTTTCCTGGGGTGCCCAACTTCCCTTGTTTATGCATTTTTCCATTTGCTTCTCACCCCTCCTTCTGGCCTCGTCTTTGAATTTTGATTATGTTTCCTTCTCTGCTCACACACTGAGTCTGAGGGTGAGTCACTAAGTTGAATATAAGCGCGATTTGGAGTAATTCATTCCAGGATCATGAATACACATTTCTTGGCAACACAATCTCTCCTTAACCACTCCCCCCCCCCNGCTGCTGATACCATACTTCTGAGTATCCGTATCATGTTTTAACTTCTGCCCCAGAGCGCATCTTTAATAGTGGAGAAGTGTGAAAATCGAGAGGCCGAGGCTGATAGAAACCGAGTGCAAATTTACGGGCGGGCTCGCTCTAGCTACAGAGCCTGTGGTCTAACACTTTCTGGCAATAAAAACGGTGACACTTTACAGCTCAGAGAAGCGCCCTCTGCCACTACTCCAACTGCGCTCCCCGATTTCCAAGGCAGGGAGAGAAGCTTCTCACTTAGGGTTCAGCCAGTTCGGCGTGTGGTCTGAGGAAGCCCGCAGGACTGACAGGGCACACGTATGCGGGACGAGCCCTGTGAGGTCCCGGGGCTGAGGCTGGACGCTTCCGTCAATCCTGCCCTTTCCAACCAGTGGGGCCCTTTCTTTGCCAGACCACTTTGAAAGGGGCAATGTCCCCTGATGGAAAATTGTCCCTCAGCCTCGGTCAGGGTCACTCCGGACACTGTGCCATCTACACAGTTATTATGGGTGTAGATGGTCATTTTTGTAAGGCATGTTGTAGTTATAAAAAATGAAAATCACCCCACGATGGGCTCTTCTTTGCCCAAGCAGGTTGAGGCTGAGTCATCTGCTGCGGTGAGTGACGTGTGATGCCTCTTTCCGCCCAGAGCCGGTCCACCAGCCTCCCGGCTGCACAGCCTCCTGTTTTCCCCTTCAAACAATATTCAAAATGTGATCCTTCAGATTCAGATGAAAGGTATGCCTGAAATGGCTCATGAACATAGCTTCTTTTAGACCCAGAACCGAAATCCGCAAGTCGCTCAAGGAATGCTTCCTTCAAGACAAGAGGGGCGTGGTTTTGACAGTGACTGGCAGACCTCACCCCCACGGGCAGGAAGGATGCTCAGAAGCTGGCCAGCACACCGAGCCTCAGGGGCCACCTGAGGGGCCTTCCCGATAGAGTGAGTTTACCAACTGGGCATAATGCCGTTAGAACTGCCACCCACGTGTCTGTCTCTCATATAGTGATGCCATCGAGTTCTGTAGTCACAGATGAAGGACGGTCTCAGAAGAACCACCCAGGAGAATTAAAGCTCAAGGGGCATCCCCCCCCCTTTTAAGAACATGCATGGAAAATCTTAGAATGTATATTCTTCCTTGCTTTACTTTGGTTTCTTGCTTTGAGTTGCTATTAGACAAATGAGGTAGAGATCTAAATTTGGTTCCTTGGACGTCATTCCATTTGTCCCGGGGAAAAGAGCAGAGCAAATGCAACATCTGGTTAGAGGTTCATTGGGAGGGTCCATTCTTGCCTCCCGGTTGGGGCTGGTGTGGGGGTAAGGGGATCGGGCTTCCCAGGGAAGAGTGGGAGTGATCTGCTGGCATCCTGGGCGTCACTAAGTAAACCCAGCCAAACTCAGCACGTGTCAAACAAGGTCAACCGACAGCTTTAAGTCAGGTGCAGAGTAAACAAATGTAAATGTTAAATATGGTGATTTATAGCTGACTTTCATTAAGTTCTGCCTTAGGAAGCGAACATTTTATGGAGCACTGGGGACCCCTAGAATGGGTCAGATGTAGTTCTCAAACAAGACATATTATAGCCGTTTTCTCACACATCCAGCTTCAGGATACAGAGCCCAACAGGAAAGTCTACTTTGCCTGGAAAATCTCGCCTAATTACATGGGTGGCACTTCCCGGGCAGGAAGGGGTCAGGTGCTTCTAAAGCTAAGAGAGGTCACGCAGGTGCTGCACTGGACATGGACCCAGGTGGCCTTTGGTACTTGCCTGCCTAGATTCTAAATGTGAACTTAATGGAAATTAATTCATTTATTCCATCTTTCTTTGAAAACTTTCCTCATTTGCTTTCAGAGCTTATCGTCTCCTAAGCAGAGTTAGACTGAATTTCCAGGTCACCCATGGAAAGACTTTCCAGCCCTTGGAACTCTTTCCAGATATGCAGAAACTGCTTTCTTTGGCCAGGAGCTGGGAGCCTGGTGTGGGGAGGCCCTAGGTGTGGGTAGTGCTTACCTTGCCCGGACTTGGTTCTCACCTGCCAGGTGGTTGTCCCTGGGTGGCTTCGGCGGGATACGTGCATGATGCATTGCTGAAGGTTTCTGTTTCAATGGTCATAGAAAGATGGGACTATCTCAGAATTGCCTCCTCCTCCATTTCATTTACAGGTCCTTCCCAGGTCCTTCCCAGCGTACCTTTTGAGGCTGGAAACCTCTGGCCATCTGTTTGACCCATTGTAACCGTGGGCAGGCCCTTCCTCCGGTGGTCCAGAGAGTTCCTGGATACCAGGTACCCCCAAACCACCTCTCCTCTACCCTCCTTTTTGTGATGGTCACCCTCTCAACTATCATCCCTCCCTCTCCTTGACAAGCACATTCTGGAAGAAGAAACTTGAGGCATCAAAGGGTGTGCCCAGAATTCAAAGAGACAGAAGGTAGATTGGAGGCTGAAATGGAGGGAATCGGGAGTCATTCCTCCATGGTTATAGTTTCTGATTGGGCCAATGGAAGAGTGAGTGGGGATGGCCGCTCGACATTGTGAATGGAATGAATGCCATGGATGGTACACAGACAATGGCAAATTTCACGTTCCAGATATTTTTACTAAATACATAAAAATTTTAAAAATATAAAAATGTCTGTCCAGGAGGAGCTCTGGGGTCCTGGTCCACAAACCCCTAAACTTTGTGGAACTGTCCCTGGCCTGAGAGCCTCTCCTGCTCAAGGAAGTCTGCCCTGGGATCATGGCCACACCCAGTCCAGGCTGAGAGCTGGCCAGGCTCTCCAGACTCAGCAGTCGTACTCTTCAAGACTTCAAGACTCTTCAACTCTATGTCAGGCCCTGAGGCCAGCAAACAAAGCAGGGGCACCTGGGGTCTGTGAACCCATCTTGAGGAAGACAGGCATCTACCAAAACCAGCTGACCAGGCAGGGGTGGGGGAGGGCTGGGCTGAGAGCGATCTTGTCTGTGAATGTGCCCCTGGACGCCTTGCTCAAGAATAACAGTACACCCTGCCCAGATTAGGAACACTGCCGTGAGGGTGCGTTCAGCAAATAATAGGTGTTTGAACGCACATTTTTGTTGTCACCGTGTTTACTTAGATTCCGATCTCTTTATTTCTTTAATAGGTAAAATGATGAGAATTAAAGCAGCCCCGGAAAGGTTTTATCTGAACCGCCTCATCTGGAGTCCCAGGGAAATATTCATTTGCAATATGATAGTAATACATTGAGTGAGGTTGAGCCCCCAAATCACAGTGCTCTGGTCATACTATGTTTTGTTCACCCTTTTTTCCCCCGGCTCTGTGGCTTTCTTCCAGTGTACCCTGCTATGCGCTTATTAAAGGGCTCCACGGCGGGGCTCCGGGCTCAACCAGCCCCAGGTAGGCTTATACTGGCAGATTGCAAAATCCTAAGAAATGCAAATTTTCACTTCTATTTCCCATCATGGAGTAAAGTAGAATAAAAAACAAAAAGGAGGTTATAGTACATTTGAATAAAGGAATCTGGACTTATCTGGTAACCAAGCAGAGCCAGAAAACAAGGCATGAGATTAGGTCTCCCTAATTAAAAGGACAAATGGGTACCCAAACGAGTTAAAATTTGCGATATCCATTTTTTTTTAATAGTTTGCCTTCCGGATTCCTGGTCCAGAAGCTTGTTTTAGGAATTGTTTTGGGTCCCACAAGTCAGCTAACCTCTCAAATGAGATTAAAATCTTTGGGTTTGGTAAAGTTTGCATAAATATTTTAGATAGATCCATCTTTAATTAGGTTATAACATTATAAAGTGCCATGTAGCGTTCTCTTTCCACAAATTAGACCTGAGCCCCACAAACAAATTAATTTGTTTCTCAGGGTTTTGACTGGGCTCTGGGCTACACTAACTTTCTCCCAAGGACTCATGACCCTCTGGATTTCAAATGCCTGAGGGTAAAAAGCAATTATAAAAGCATGACTCCCCCAGATCAGCTTTCGCCTCTGCCTTGTCTGTGTTTTATTGATGGGAGATTGAAAGAAGATTCAAATCAGCCATCCTTCAATTCCTTACCAGCAGCAAAATGCAGAAATCATTAGCTTTTCCTGCGTAAAAGACTTTGTCCTGCCTTATTATTCAAAACTGCTTGCTTGTACGACTCAAAAAGGGCATGTTGAATATTTATTTCTAATTTTCAGCACTGGTAAATATTATATCGCTTTGTTCCCAATGTTCTTTTTATTTTGCAAATTTTATAGCAATTAATTAATGCAGTGCCGTTATTAGCAATATCTTCCTGGTTTTCACTGCCTGCATTTAAGATGATATCGCTCATAAGGACTTTGTTGGCATGATTTCACAGCCAGAGTGTGTTTGAATTATAAGATCAGTTCTAGGTGAATAAGAGCTTGTTCTGAGCGCAGAGATCTTTTATTGCCACCAGAACACGGTGTTGCAAAGCTTGCCTTGTGCCATCCAGCTGATTTTATATTTTATTTAATGGTAGCCCCACTCTCCTACCAAAACGAAAAGGGAAGAAACTTGCTCTAAAAATAGCCAATTGTCTGATTTCAAACAAAGAGTGGGGAGAAAGACTTTGGGGTCTGGCAAAACCAAAGGAAGGCTGATGTCGTTCGCTGTCACCGGCGCCCACCCAAAGGAGAGCAGGATAATAAAAATAATTTTCGTTATTTGGCCACATGTTTCTATTTATTCACAAGGCTAATTTTAAATGCCGCAGTTCCGGTTTTATTGGTGATGTAATTTTCTATCTCGTAGAAACCTGAATTCTATTGATCAATAAAAAATAATGAATATGTTGTGAGTAGGACAAATATAATGTTCATTTGGCCCATGAATTTGATCAATATCTACAGCTAAACTCTATACTTAAAGCAAAATATATCTTTTTTTAAAAAAAAATGAAGCTTTAAAATGATCTTCATTTTTCTTTGTATTAATGCAGAGTTAAAAAGGATACATTTGGAAGCTCTCAGGAGAGAGCTCTGACAGAGTGAGGTCCAGGTGACTCTCGGGACATCTAGACGTGGTGGCTTGTGAGGAGACCAGGGTGAAAGGGCCCCTCTAGGGCTTTGGTGGTGAAGGTCAAGGGCCAAAAGCATGGGCTGTGTTCACTGTGAGCTGGGGGGCCTCAAACGGTGTTTCAGAAGAAGGAAAGGAGAGAGGGAGGCAGGAACAGACCAAGGACGATACGGCAGTCGACGGGGACAGTTGATGGAGCAAGGGAAACCTCTCTCAGGAGATTCCAGGAAGGTAGGGAAAAGGTAGGGGTGAGGGAGCCTGCCCTGAATGGCACAGATTTTCAGCATTGACAGCAGCTTGTAGTAATCATGGTTCACATCCCTGGGCCAAGCACGTCTGCTGAGCGCCAAATTCAAGCAACCCCGTGAGAAAGCGGCTGCTTAAATGGCCACTTCATGCTGGGGGTGGTGAGGCTCAGGAGAGACAGCACCCATCTGCAGACTCCCCTCCCTCCCCCCACTGCCGGCAAGGGCCACACGTCCTGGAGTCATACCTGTCACTGGGGTCCGCACTGACTCACGCTCCAAGAGGCAGTGTAGACCTAGTGGAGTGTGCCCCGAAGGTCACATGGGCCTGACCCAAGCACACCCCAATAACTCATTCCCAGCTGGGAGAACGGGGTAGGCTGGAGGTCCCAGGGCGGGCTTGGGGAACAGGCCAGTCCCCCCCACTTCCTGGGGTGCGTGGGGGGGAAGGAGCCTTCATCCGGACCCCACTGGAGCACAGCAGAGGGGACAGCCCTGCATCCACCCTCTGCCCTGGTCTCCAGGGCTTACTGTAGAGTAATTTCGTCAAACTGCAGTTTTAAATAGCCAGTGCTTTATTTTTGGAATCCCAGAATGTGAGCCGGGTTTAATGAACCTAAAGCTATAATGTTTTACTTCTCCTTTGACAAAAATTTGTATTTCATATTTTAAAAATTGCACTCATTCTGCCAGTTGGTGTTACCAGCCAAGCATGACCCATCCGCGCAACAGTCACAAACTGTACTTTCTCTTGGTCACCGCGTCTTTGTAATAGTTTAGCCATATGCTGAAAAGTCAGAGCGAGGCTGGAACCATGGCCAGGTGGCACTCCCGTGAATTAGAGGGGTAGGTCACTCCGGACTTCCTGAGCACACCCGGGATCTTTCCTGCTCGTTGCAAATTCACCCACGTGTTCAGAATGTTGATTGCAAAAGGCAGCGATATTCACCAGAGATATTCACAACTCCTGAACCGCTCTCTCGGTTCTGTGGGGAAACAGAGTGCATTGTACCTGCAGCTCTTTGCCTAACACATTGCTGAGACTTAAGACACTTACAGCCTTTTAAGGAGAAGGTGCTTGGTGGCCACGGAAACAAGATAAATCTATACCATGTTTTCCCACGTAAATACACTTTTTGACTTTACAAGAAGATAGATTGCAGACTGTCTCATGCCATTTGCCTCCGGTGTGAGGCTCCCAATGTCTTTATTTAAGCAGCCCCTGTATTGTTGATGATTTGGGATTTTCTTCACCAGTGCAGTTTCGTTCTTACAAAAATCCCTTTGAGGAACATCTCTTTGGCTAAATCTATGTGTGTGTGTGTCCATGATTATTTGCCTGGGGTAAATTGCCAGAAGTGAAATTGCTTTGTATTTTTGTCATATCGATTCGTCCTGCCAATGGCAGCGCCCGGGAATGTTCTGGTCCTCATCCTCACCGGGGATCTGTCTGTCTGCCTGTCCATCCATCCATTCATCCTTCTAACTGTTGTGAACATGTGTTCATCTAGTAGGTGACAGTGGTGAGTGTTTTCCTGTGCTACAATGTCCATTTCCGGAAATCGCGGGTTTATTTGGGATCTGTGTTTCGTCTTGGCAAATGCCCTGTTCTTTTGTCCCATTTCTCCATTGAGGTTTTTAATGTTTTTTTTGTATCAATATACAAAAGCCCTGCTTGTATATTGCAGCACCCAGATTTTCTCAATTTATTGTTAACATTTTAATCTTTCTCAACACTTTCTGATACCTGCAGTGTAACATTTTTATACGGTCAAACATACCGATATTTTCCTTTCTAGATTTTTTTTTTTCCTGGTGTCATCCTCACAGAGGTTTCCCTACCCACATATGGTACAGATATTTTTATAATGTACTTTCTTCTATTTTTGATTTTATGATAAATCAAATCCCTTTGGAATTTATCTGAGGCCTGAATCTAATTTATTTTTTTTTCCTAAATGAATACTCATTTCCTCCAATACGATTTATTTCATCTTGATTTGAGATGTCACTACTGTATTCTTTGGTCTGTTTCAAGATGTTCTCTTCCGTTTTATGATTCTGTCTATCTCTGCGTGAGCAAAACATTGTCACTGAACGTTCACGGATGTTTGTCTCGGCTCGTCCCTCTCCTTCTCCCTATGACCCTTAATAGAATTATTTTTTTAAGTGAACTTCAAGATTATTTTATCACTTCCAAAATATTCCTATTGGGAATTTTATTGGAATTACCTAAAATTTGGAGGAAGGATTGATTTATTTAGTATTCTGAGTCTCTCATACAGGGACACAGTTTTTACCAATTTCTTACTGATTCCTAGTTATTTTGTTTCTTTAGTTGTGAATGGCGCATATTGACACTTCTCTCCAACCCATGGGATAAAAAAAAATCTACCACACTTTCCTTTACTCCTTTGTCTACCTGCCTCTCAGTTTTGGTTAAAATAGTTGGACATTTTCATGCAGATAATTATCTCTGTCATTGTTATTACATTACTTAATATGGGTTTTCCACCTCTAAGAAATTTTTGACATGTGTATCTAGTTTCATCGTCATGTTAAAAACGAATCTGGACATCAGCTCTTGAATTTTGTGATTTTCTTCCTCCCTACCAATTTTTTTTCACTATGAATTCCCTTTTCCTGAAATAATGATTTTGATTTTTTTTTTTTTTTTGGCTTGCTGTGAGGTTCAACTTTAGAACAGGCACATGGGGGTATGACTGATAAATCATTTAAAGGGTGGTTTGGATACCAATATAATTTCCCTCAAAACTTTGTAGATGATGCTCTGTGTGTTCTAGCGTTTAGTGTATTTGAGGACGAGATTGATTTATTATTAGAAATAATAGCAGTGTAAGTAATTTTCTCCCCCCCGTGTAGATGACAGGAATATTTAAAATTTTCATAATTAGCATGTCTATGTGGATCATGTATTGCTATTATAATGATTATTTTGGTGCTGAGGAGTTCATTATCTATAAAACCATACAGCTAAAGGAAAGAAAATGTTCGTTAACAAAGAGAAACTCTTTACTAATAGTCTTCCTGTGCACCCTTCTGGGATTCCTAAACACACAGGACGAGTCTGCAGAGACTTCTCCAGGCACCATCTTTCTATTCACCAACCACATTCCTACTTTATATCTAGCCTTGGAATCTGGGAAAATAAAAACAGTGAATAAATCATCGAGTGTTTTCTGGATTTTCCAGTGTGTTCTTTGTTAGTTTCTTTATTTAAAAATCTCCCTCTCTCTCTCTCTCTCTCTCTTTCTCTCTCTCTCTCTCTCTCACACACACACACACACACACAGAGCTACCTTTTCTTCATTCTCTTTTCATAGATGCATGTTCTCTTCAGTGTTGAGAGGGAACTAGACACTGTGTTGGACAGACCCCAGGGCACCCCCACATTCACACCCCATATAATCGCTTCCCCTTGAGTGTGGGCAGGAACTATGACTTGCTTCTACTATAGAATATGTCAAAGGAGATGGGATGTCACTGTCATGATTGGGTTATGTTACATGGTCAAGGTGAAGAGATACCACTCCCAAGTGCTGTGTGGAGCCTGTGAGTGTGTGTGTCCATATTTTTCATGTTCACGTGCACAAGAGAGATTTTCACAGCTGGCCCCGAAGCAGCAGGCAACCACGTGATTAACAGCCAATGAAAAGGGGCTGCAAGGCAGGGAGCTATGGGAAATCTTGGAGCCACAGCTAGGAAGAAACTGAAACCCTCAATTAAGCCACAGGGAAATGATCTCAGTCAATAAGTCTGGTGAGGTTGAAAGCAGATTCTGCACAAGTTGAGCCTCGGGAGAATACATCGTGGGCCAGCATGGTGTTTGCAGCTTCCAGAGACCCTGGGCAGAGGAACTGGTAGGCTGTGCCCGGACTCCTGACCCACAGAAACTGGGAGATAATAAATGTGCACTATTTTAGGCCCCTAAATTTGTAGTGATTTGTTACACAGCAATAGAAAAATGATGTTCTGTAAACTTCCCTGCCATTTCCTGAGTATCTCAGTTTCGCAGGTAAGTGTTCGTGATAATTTTTCAGATAGGTCTGTTTCTCTTGAAATTCTCCATCTTTTCATACACCCAGTAGGCTGTTCACTGCATGCTCTTTTAGCGCTGGGACCTATTAAAGTATCGGAAGCCCAGACAAACAGTAATGAGAGTTTCTTAGATTTCCTAATGTTCCGCTTTGCCAGAATGAAGGCCCAGAACTTTGAGCAACTGGAGGCTTTCACTCCAGAATTACTTCCCCTTCATCGTTCCCAAGGACATCTTTTCCCTGTTTCTTGGGTAGCCTGGTGTCGGAAAATAGGGATGTGGCCCAGATAACTGTGCAGTTTCTCCTATTAGGACAGTGGTAGTGGGTCCCCACGCTGAACGTTAGAACCGCCACAGATTCTGACCTGTTGTCTCCCTGTGGTCACCTCAAGGGACTGTGTGGGTACTGGAGGCCCGGAGGCCACCGTATCTCAAGTGCCCACACTTGGCGGAGGGTCCAGCTGGAAGTGGGGTGCCCTCTACTTCCTCCCCAAACCCTCACAGAAATTCCTCAAAGTCTCTAGGGTTGACATCACACCCTTTCCTCTCTCCCGCCATGGACAGAATCCTTCCATTTTTATAGTCCTTTGAACATCTGGACATTAAATGTATGGGATTGGTTCAATCACTCAGCAAATATTCTTTAAAAGCTGGTTTGTAAAAAGAATCTGGATAGACATTTTGCATTTCACTTATCTAAAGCTTTTGACAGCCTACAGCAGTTGGAAGCGGCTTCTCTTTGATGGTTTAAAGTGACCATGTGAGTATGAAATATCCCACAATTTTAGTTCTGGCACGTTAATGTTTTTCTTAATCTAAATATTAAGCCCTGCTTATGTCTCATCCATGATATTAATGGATAATCTGGAAATGATTTTGTCATTCCCTTTGGCCATGGGTTGTGTTAGGTCAGTCCAAGGAAAGCCAGTCCGTCCTTCCCGGTGCTTGGCCCCCAAGAGCCTTTGCCAGTCTTGAACGTGAGGCCTTTCCCGTGACTGCACATAGTGCCTGTGGACAGCAGCGCGTCCTCTGGGAGTCGTTCCGACATGCCGAGCCTTTCCTTCCTGGCCACCCACTCGATCCCCTTCATCTTCCAGGGTTTTCCCTCTCTCAGGCAAGCTTCCGGAGCTCGAAGTCTGTGAGAATCCCAAACCCTGCTGTCCAGTTTTCAGCTATAGGGAAGCCGATGGAGGGTGAAGACTTTCTTTCTTTCTTTTTTTTTTTTTTATGTTTTTATTTATTTCTAGGAGAGAGAGAGAGACAGCGTGAGCAGGGGAGGGTCAGAGAGAGAGGGAGTCACAGACCGAAACAGGCTCCAGGCTCTGAGCTGGCAGTCAGCACAGAGCCCGACGCGGGGCTCGAACCCACGAACCGCGAGATCATGACCCAAGCGAAAGTCGGACGCTTAACCGACTAAGCCACCCAGGTGCCCCCGGTGTGGTCTTGAAAGACAAAACAGCTTGGGCTGTCACCTCAGCCAAAGGAATCCCGACTTCCAGACCAGTGTATGAGAACAGGCGGCCGCTCATGGGATGTTTGTCTCTGGTCCACAACCAGTAAAGTCCAGAACTTGCGAAGCAGTGTTTGGAAGCCTAATTATACAAACTCGTTGACTTTCATAATTAAAACTGGTTTTATATATTCTATGTCTTTGTTTTTAAAAATTTTATCTGGTAGTTCATTTTTTTGTTTACGAGAGTTCCTTTACCAAAAAGAGTTTGAGAATAGGGCTCAGAAAACAAAACCTGTCTGCTCTCTCCCTTGGGCTGGGGAGCAGGGCAAGGAAAACTAAATTTGATTTAATTCTTCCTGAGCCTACGGCTCAAAAAAGTAACCACAACCTAGAAACATCAGTTTCTTTCAATAAGGCATCCTACTGGCCAATCAACCATTGTTGGAGTTGAAAAGGAAAGGTGTTTGGGTGAGCTACCGGAAACAGAAGAATCTCAACGTAATGCCCGTTTCCACCTCTCCACAGGAATAGTGGGTGAATCAACAGGAGCTTTGCTTCCCTGAAGCAAATGATGCTGTTTACAACTTGTCTTTTTCTCAAAGATGCCCTCATCACACAATGTGAGTCCTCTTTCTATAAGATATTTCTTTTCATCTTTGCTAGTTATGAAACAGACTCAAGAAGTAACATATCTTGGTAATGTGTGTATGTTTTAGCTGAATTAGATTTTTCTTACACCTTTAATCTCCAAAAACTAAGATAATTCTCTCTTGGGAGATAAGCTTAAAAATTAGTTTTTGGGGCACCTGTGTGGCTCAGTTGGGGGTCTGAATCTTGATTTCGGCTCAGGTCATGATCTCACAGTTCTTGCGATGGAGCCCAGAGTCAGTCTCCAAGCTGACAGTGAGGAACTCGCTTGGGATTCTCTCTCTCCCTCTCTCTTCCCCTCCTTCACTTGCACACATGCTCTCTCTCTCTTTCAAAATAAATAAATATTAAAAAAATAGTTTCTTAAATTGTTAATCAAGAAAAAAGTAATAAAAAATCCATTCTCATTATTACTGTTTTAACTATTATTGGTGACTTCCAAGAGAGTCACTTGTATTTTTCTTCAAAATCTAACGATTCATTTTTTGTTTCTGTTTTTGTTGCTTAATTGTGCTTTTGGTATTCCAGCTTGGGGCATGAGAATAATTAGGACAATTTGAAATATATTGAAATTTTAAAAAATACTAAAAACAAAATTTGGTGGATATAAACAATATATATTGTATAAACATTAGTGGGTGTAAATGATGATTACAGATGGTGGATCTTAAATGTTCTCAATTTTGGAAACACAGGAATAATTGTTTGGAGACAATTAGAAAATGACCCCTGCCCTAATTTTAGGGGGAAAAAAACTTACTTTGCGTTTCATTTCCTGATTGTACGCTTTCTGCCAATTTCATCATTGGCCTGGGTTCATACCAAAGGGATACTGTGATTTCACGTGGCATCATTGAGGCCACAGTATTTTCCAATTTGGAGCAGGGAAGACGGATGGGCTTGCTGACCTTGGCCTGGACCACACAGGGTTACTGGGAAGCTGCTTTTGTCTTCTTAGGACAGCCAACCCCTCTAGAGGACAGGGCGTATCTCCCTAAGATCACCCGGGGAACCCTGGTCCTAGTAGAAGTCCGTCCCAATCTCCTTGAGGCTCCTCTGCCTGCCACTTTCAATCTGGACAGAACGTGCTCACAGGGCTTTGGAAAAAACAAAAGAAAGCAAAGTGATGCCATGCTTTCAGTTAAGGACTTTGAAATCAGTTCAAATCCACTCTTTTAATTTGGAGCTTTGCCTGGGAGGTACAAAGCTTCGCCTGTCATCATAAGACAGGGGATGCTTCTCAAGTGATTCTCTAAACTTTCAAGGTCCTCAGGAGCCCATTGATCTACGCTCTTCTCTCCTGCTCATTAGGCACAGAGCCTCCATTCTTACGAGGCTAGTTGTTGAATCCCACAGAGTAGAATTCAACAAGCACCCTGTTACTCATCTGGTAGCCGAAGGAGGTGTCAGTCCCGGTGGGAGTGTGCTGGTGGTACCCTCCCATGTCATAATGAAAATGAGGAATACATAGACAAGTGCAGGTGTTTCTTTAGTCTCAGATATTGTTTTTCTTTGTCTGAAAATATCTGACCAATTACAACAGCAAACAATGTACATGCACTGCATAGAAGTGGACACCCGGGTGTATGCTTGCTATCCAGCCTTGGGTATATAGACTTCTAGGCTGTAGACTCAACTCCAGTTCCATTTAGGTCTAAGCTTTAAAGTCACATTGCAGGAGCCAATAGTCGATAATAGCTGAAAGAAAGTCTATGCCAATGTGCTTATCAGGGTAAGGAATTCAACCTTTGGCCAGATAAGATGATGTGTTTATAGCACAGAAATTCTGATGCATTTACAAAGTCTTGTTGATTTCATATCCACTGCAATTTGTTTTTCCTTTCATGTCTGCTCAAGCAGGGGAGACACAGGTAGAAAGAAATCTTATCAGACTGCAAGTTAGTTACTTTCAGTTCTAATAATTGTAGATTTCAGAGTATCAATTTCTGGTGCTCTAAAGCATGTCCACCCTTTTGCTTCTACAAATTGATTAAGCTTTTTATTTGATATCACAGGAGCCTCTGGAGAGTTCTGACCTATATTTCAACCTTTGAAGAAATTCATACCCACAAGATATTTCTGCCGGACAATCTTCAAGGTCATTAATATAATGCTTAGAAATTTTCAGCTGAAAGTGGATTTAATCAGAGCCTTTCTCTGTGTGTCTCCTCATAGCATGATTTAAAAAGTGTTTTGCCTTTCAAGTTCCTTAGAAAGCCAGCCTTTATTATATTTTCTTCACACCTTTAAATGCAGGCAGCCGAGGGGATTTTAGGATAAGGTATGATAAAACTGATACCGTAAAATAATAATATAAACTAACCCAAAGGGTATAAATTATAAATGTTGATGGAAAAAAAAAAAACAAGTGGAAGAAACAATTTTAATGTTCTTTATAGGGTTCTATGTACAAATACACACCAGACATTTCAATGGGAATTTAAATACATATTTAAATTGTTTGTTTAGTGTATATACAATTGCCATGTAGAGGTGACCAGAGAAGTGAAAGAGTTGGGTGAGGGGAAAATGCTTTGTCAGTTTTCTCACTGTTGAAATGTTATGTCATACTGAGATGTCTGGAGATGGTGGTGAAGATAAGCAGCTGAAAATGTCAGGGTCACCTGTGTTACACCCGGTCACAGCCCAGGATACAGTAATAAATAAGGGCGCCTAGGTTCTTGTGTTCTTGTAGCTAGTCCATCAGGTAAAAATGACCTGAGAAGCAACGAAAGGTGAGAAATTATGTGTGAGTCTGGAATGCTAGAAGCCACATTCTAATTACTATGACCATTCCCACTTCTGAGAGGAGAATGCCACAGAAGGCGCTATCACCACCCACGGGACAAGGTTGTAGAGGGAGAGCATGCCTGACAGAGGCTGCCCTTTGGACCTGCTTTGAGAAATGCTGTCATTCTATCACATGAAGTAACTCAAAGCGCTTCATTTGCTGTGTAAAAACATGTCCTCCACTTCTTTTTTTTTAATGTTTTTAATTTATTTCTGAAAGAGAGACACAGTGTGAGCAGGGGAGGGTCAAAGCGAGAAGGAGATACAGAATCTGAAACAGGCTCCACGCTCTGAGCTATCTGTCAGCACAGAGCCCAATGTGGGGCTTGAACCCACGAACCATGAGATCATAACCTGAGCCGAAGTTGGACGCTTAACCGACTGAGCTACCTAGGCGCCCCCCTCCACTCTTTTTTTTGGCATCTCTAGAAACAAACAAGGCTTAGAGAAAAATGACACATCAAAACCCGCCTTGTTAGTCATCAGATTTAGACTTCAATCTCACGAACAACAGCTCCTTCAAGTTTCATGACCGATGCAAACAGTATCTTTTCTCCACAGAAACCTGCGTTCTCTCCAGAGAAACGTTTGGCCCGAGTCCATGAATGAACTCTCTTCCATCTCATGTGCCATGGTCTTGGCTGCAGACACTATTGAGGAAAATGAGCTACTGGAGAACTACTAATGAAATGTAAGGTGGTATTAGAGGACATCAATGAAGTGACCCCTAAAAAGTAGTTAAAGATAATCCATGGCTTGGTTTTCTTTCAGTAGTAGGAATTCAGGGACACATAGTCTCTGATTATGAATGGGATTTGTCTATTTCTCCCTTTATTTCTGTCCATTTCATTCACGAATTTTAATGTTTTGTTATTAGTTGCAACATATTTAGGAATTTGTGTCTTGCACATGAAGAAACTGAGTCTTTTCCTTTTCATTGTGTTGTCAGTGAGGAGCCTAAAGAGGGGCTCAGACTCACAAACCATGAGATCGTGACCTGAGCCAAAACCGAGAGTTGGAAGCTTAACCAACTGAGCCACCCAGGTGCCCCTACAATCTCTGCCTTTTAATTAAGGGTTTTTAGTTCATTTAATTTTAATGTAATTATTGATGTGGTTTTATTTAAGTCTATCATCTTCCTTTGTTTCCTTTTTGTTGTGATTGTTCATTTTTTGCTCCTTTTCTGCCTTCTTTTGTGTAAATCAACTATTTTTTATTATTTTATTTTGTTTCCTTATTGGCTTCTTAGCTATAGTTCTTCTTCACTTTCTTTTTTTCTTTTTTCTTTTTCTTTATGTGTGTTACTAGTAACTCACCTGCTAAACTTATCTGTCTACTTAGAGTCTACGACTGTACTTCTTCACATGTCACATTTCATCCTTAACATCTGACATGTCTTATTTCTCACTTTACATTTCTATCATTTCATGAGACACCTGACACTTCCTACTTCCTGTTACAACCTTCATACTTTACAGTTTAAAAATGGAACCACTGGAGAATAGTATAATTCTATTCTACCCCCACACTCTGTGAAATTTCTGTCCTATCTTTTATTGATATATACATTATGGCTTCATCCTACAATGTTTTTATTTGGGACTTAAATGCTCATTCTACTTTTAAGTAGATTGTAAGAAGTAAGGAAGCATAATTCTTAAATATTTATCCATCTGTTTAGCTTTTTTGTCTTCTTGTTTCTTTCCTATAGATCCAACCTTCCATCTGGCTCCTTTGGCCTAAAGAATATCGTTTAGCACGTATTATAGGACAGACTGCTGAGGGTGAATTCTTTCAGGTTTTCTTTATCTGAACACACTGTTATTTCACTTTTGGTTTTGAAGGATATTTTCAATGGATGTAGTAGAGGTTAACAGTGTTTACCTCCATTCTTTTCCTTTTTTTAATGTTTGCATATTTATTTTGCAAGAGTGTGAGTGGGGCAGGGGCGGTGAGAGAGGGAGACAGAGAATCCCAAGCAGGCTCTGCACTGTCAGCATGGAGCCTGACACGGCGCCTGGTGAGATCATGACCTGAACTGACATTAAGAGTCCGATGCTCAACGGACTGAGCCACCCAAGTGCTCCTGTGTTTCCTTCAGTTCTCAAAACCATTTTATCTCGTCTTTTGGGCTCCATTGTTTCCTATCAGAAATCAGTTACTTTTCTTACCCTTGTTCTGCTCTATATAAGCTACCTATTTTCCAAGGTTGCTTTCAATAATTTTTTCTTTGTCTTTAATTTTTAGCAGTAAAACTGTGGTTTGTCTCATTGTAGTTTTTTCCATATTTATCGTGCTTGAGGTACACTGAAACTTAAATCTGGACATGAAGGTTCTTTTATAAAATTTCTAGAATTTTCAACCATTATATCTTCAACAAGTTTTTTTCCTGCCTCATTCTTTCTTTCTTTTCTTTCTTGGGCACCAAGAACATTTAATATTGTCCCAAAGATCTCTAAGAGTCTGTGTAATTTTCTTCAGTATGTTTTTGCTTTCTGTTGTTCAGACTGGATAATTTCTGCTGATTTGACTACACACTTACTGACTCTTTCCTCTACTGACTCCAATCCACTGTTACGCCTAGCCAGTGAGTTTCTCATTTTAGTGTTTACTTTTAAGGTGTATCATTTCCATTTGGCTCCTTTCTACAGTTTTCATTTATCTGCTTATAGTTATTCTTTCAATCATGAAGATAGTATTTTTCTTTAATTATATGACTTCTTAAAAATTTGATTCTTTGAACATATGTATACGAGCTGTTTTAAAGACTCAGTTGCTTGAAATCAACATATGGGCCATCTCAAGTTAGTTTCTATTGACTGAATTCAAATGTTCTACCAATTTATACATCGGCTGGCTTTTTTTTTTTTTTTTTTTAAAGCTGGACACTGGAAATTAGTTATTACAGTGACTCTGGATTCTGTTATCTATCCCTGAAGAAAATTGGTTCTAGCAGGAAGTTCAAATATAGGCTGATCGTGTTGACTTTTGTAGGTTTGGTTACACGTTTTATTTGTGCAGGGCATGGAGCCTGAAGTGCTTCCTCAGCCAGTGTAACAGAATTGAATATCAAAAACACTGTCTCCTCCAGATATATGGAATTTGTTTTAACTCTTTGTTAAGACTGTCTAGAATAACCCTTATTCTAGGATACAGTCTTTACTCCTAAGGTGAAGCCTTTGTGATGACTCAGTTGCATGCCCATGGCATTCAAGAGGTATGCATGAAGTCTGTCACTGAGGCGGGGCCCCACTTCAGTGTCCTCAGTGCTGCGGTTTTCTCCTCAGTGCTTGACCTCTCATGTCTCTGTGCAATGTTCAGCTCTGTTACATTTGCTCTTTGGTAGGCTTCTAGTAGTCTTGCCCCTCAAATGCATAGCACAGTCCTAGCCTCAGACTCGTAAGGGTTTCCAAGATGGATGCTGGGATTCCTGCTCTTACTTCTCTCTGGTACCACTTCCCACTCTGTAGATTTGAGTCACTTGAGCTGCACTGAACTTTGATGTCTCTTTCCTAAACTCAGTGGGATTGCTAAACTCTGTATCATAGATGGCAATTGTCCTTTGGGAAGAAACCAGGAAAATTGTGGGGCTAACATCATGAGGTTTCTTTTTAATATAATTATTGTCAAATTGGCTAACATTCAGTGTTTAAAGCGTGCTCTTGGTTTTTGGGGGTAGATTCCCATGGTTCACCGCTTACATACCACACCCAGTGCTCATCCCAACAAGTGCCCTCAAGGCCCATCACCCATTTCCCCCTCTTCCCCACCCCACCATCAACCCTAAGTTTGTTCTCTGTATTTAAAAGTCTCTTATAGTTTGCCTCCCTCTCTGTTTATAACTATTTTTCCCCTTCCCTTCCCCCATGATGTTCTGTTAAGTTTCTCAAGATCCACATATGAGTAAAAACACATGATATCTGCCTTTCTCTGCCTGACTTATTTTACTCATTATAATACCTTCCAGTTCCATCCATGCTGCTGCAAATGGCATGATCTCATTCTTTTTCATTGCCAAGTAGCACTCCATTGTATATATAAACCACATCTTCTTTACCCATTCATCAGTTGATGGACATTTGGGCTCTTTTCATTATTTGGCTATTGTTGAGAGTGCTGCTATGAATATTGGGGTACATGTGCCCCTATGAATCAGCACTCCTCTATCCTTTAGATAAATTCCTAGCAGTGCAATTGCTGGGTCGTAGGGTAGCTCTATTTTTAACTTTTTGAGGAACCTCCATACTGTTTTCCAGAGTGGCTGTACCAGTTTGCATTCCCACCAACAGTGCAAGAGGGTTCCCGTTTCTCCACGTCCTTGTCAGCATCCGTAGTTTCCTGAGTTGTTCATTTTAGCCACTCTGACCGGTGGGAGGTGGCGTCTCAGCATGGTTTTGATTTGTTTTTCTCAGGGATTCTGGTCTGGTGTGTTCAGTTGTTCAGTACCAGGAAACAATTGCTTCATATATTTTTGTCCAACCTCATGGTTATATCTACTGGACTGGTTTGGTACCAGCTATTCCAATATGGCTACCAGCAAACTGGCGTCACGTCTTTTAATACTAAAATTTGACCAATACAATTACAAGTAAATCATGAATAGCAATTATAGTTACAGGACAGAGCGACAGAATGCAATTATTGAAATACTGACAGTGTGTACAAAATAACTTAACAGAAGTCAGAGGTTGGGACAAAGAGAAATAGATAAAAGTGATCGTACTCTAATGTTCTGATTTTCTGAGCAAGTGTTCAATAGATATCACCTAAAGGTAAATTTTCAGGATTTAGATATTTTATTAAAATTATAATTGTAGCCTTTAGAAGAGGCAGTGGGAGGCAGAAAGGAAGGAAGGTAGAAATGAAAGTGAGCTCAACTCATCATTTTATACAAAGGGAAGTCAGCAGCTATTATGTGAAATGGGTAAATGTGGAAATAAGAGTATGACTAAATTGTTTGAAGTTTTCATGGTAACTTCCAGAAGAACCAAATACACTGAGACTATTAGAAGTGGCTTCTGGGAAATGGAGATTAGGTGGGGAAGAAAGATTTATTTTAATTTTTATTTTGTTCAATGATATGAAATTTCACTGATGTGATAGTTATTTAATTCATTATTTTACTATAGTAATATGTATCCCTTTCCTTCCTCACTTTTTTACTACATGCAACATTATGTATGCATGTGCGTATCTTAATTAAAAATATAAAAGAAACTGGCGCATCTGGGTGGCTCAGTTGGATTAACCGTCTGACTCTTGATTTTGGCTTAGGTCATGATCTCACAGTTTGTGGGTTTGAGCCCCAAGTTGAGCTCTGCACTGAGACGTGTAACTTGCTTGGGATTCTTTCTCTCCCTCTCTCTGTCTCCCTCTCACTCGTGCTCTCTTTCTTTCACTCAATAAATAAACAAAAATTTAAAAAATAGAACAGAATAAAACAGGACAGGGACTGTGTTCAAGTCTCAATATAAGCAAGACACATTTGATGAATTCGAACCTCCGTTTCAGGGTCTGGGTTCCTGCCCATCTCCCCATATATAACTGTTTTTCTGATCACTGTCATAGCCACAGAGCTTCAGAGACCTGGAGGGCTTCTGGGTGCTAAGCACCCAGCATTTTTTACTGTGAGATTTCAAACATTTAGATATAAATTAATATAAAAATATTCGTGGAATTCCTGCCTTTTCAACTGGCTATTTGAGGACACACCTCACTGTGCCTTCCCAGCTGCTTCTCTGTTCTCTCTCCCACATCACCTGACTCCTTGCTCTTCCCAGAGCCTCTGAAATAATAATAAAAAGGGAACGGAGAATCAATTAAAAATGCCTTTTACTGTGTGTCTGTCCTTGGCAGGGGCAACACAGCACTCTGCACTTAAACTGAAACTTTAGGAAGGCTGTTTAGGTTTAGAGGCCAAATTAAATGTTGTGAACGCTTCATTCTCTGGCGATGTGTTTCAGCGACCCCGTATTTAAGACGACATCAATCGTTTATGATCGGAAACTTGGGCTTGGGAGCCTAGGTTCTCGTTGAATAAAATACGCATCATCCCAGGCTTTCTCAGGGAGTTTTCTAGGGTTTGACATTCTTTTCACCTTGACATTTATGCTAAAATTTAGAGTGCTTGATCTTTCCCACTGCCGCTCCTTTTTTTTTTTTTTTAACTAAATGGGGAAAACGATAAAAATCCTTGCAAAAGGGAAAAGGAAAAGAAAAAAGGCAGCTTCAGAGCTGCTGGTGAAGAGCTCATTGCGAGGGAAATGCAATCTTGGGCAACTGCGAAGTCCCCTGGGGATAGGTAAGAATGATGCTTGAGAACCCCAATCTCGTAATTTTGGTAATGACATTAAGCAACCATTATTTTGCACACACCTCAAACTAAGCCCATGTCTACATTTGCCTGTATTCTAGGAAAGAAGAAGTGCAAAATTTTTTATTGCTTTCCTTGCGAAAAAATAATTGTGCTCATCTTAGCCACAAATCCATCACTTTATCATCTGGAGAGTACCCTGTATTTGACCTTTGGCATCTACCAATATGCTAGTACCTGAATTATTTGCAAGTGAACTCAGGATTATTTGTATTCTCATTACCACATGGAAGGGCCCTCATCTAATGCTAAACTGCCTATAGAAAGAAGCTTGCGCCATCGCTTTGCAGAAGAGGCAAACTGAAAATAGCCTTTTGGGGTGTTCTTTTAAAAAAGAACTTTGTACTAAACAGAAACTTCCATGTCCAAATGTTCCTCACACAGATAACAGCCTCTTCTACATTGTGGCCATTAAAACCTCCAATGCCCAATTTTGATAAAATTAGGACAGAGTTAAAAATAAAAACACCACGAAAGCCAAAAACACAAAACGTACACGTATGCTGAAATAAACTCGGCTTCCTTCTAGACTTTCTAAAGGAGCGTTCTTGGGAAAATTCATCAGGGAGCTCTCTCTGCACATATTTGTCTGGGTTTTGGATAAGTCAGCACCAGTTATGGGTAACTGTCAATAAACTGGGGACAGAAATGGGAAGGTGAGAGCAGACATTTCCCAGAGACGTTCGTATTTGGAAACGCTGATAAACGTCTAAAGGCATGGTGGATATCCACAGTTGAGGGTCCTCCCAGAGGCCTCCCTGCCTTTCTGCTTTCCCTTCTGCGGACCGGGTCTCTATGTCAAGAGGCTCAGGAAATGGAATATGATCTATTGCAGGGTGCTCAAAAGGAAACATGCAGAATGTCCACTTCAAGGCACAGATAGATAAAGAAAGACATTTGAAAATAAGGATCAGAGCTCAACAGGAAATGCTAACGGGTTAGGAACAAAAAGTATGCTTTTAATTAGAGAAATTGTATCCCCAAGATCACTTTTTTCAAGGCTTTAATAAATCTTTTTTTTATTCTATCTTCCAGTTTTAGAATTGCTTCACTACCCTTTTATATTATAAACACAATACACAGACCTGGTTTAAAAAGTCAACCTGGAACCATCCTCCCACCAAATTAAAATAAAAACTCCTTTTTGATACCTCCAGTCCCACTCTGCACGTTTAATCACTATTCAGCATTTTGTGTCTTGGGTTAACTCCCAGAAACTTTATTTTCTTACAAAAACACACACACAGATTGTTTTGTGCTTTTTCAGAGACACAAAAGCATGTGATCAGACCACAGTATCATTTGAAATTGGAATTGTTTGCGAACATCATAACTTGGGGAAATTGGAAGCTTCCTGTTTTGTTTTTTTTTTTTTTTTAATGACATTAGAGGGGGCAGTGTATATATTTGTCAACATTCAGGCTTCTAGTTTTTTGCCTCTTTGAACATCCATCAATATACCTCTTTGTGAACTTCATTTGTACAATAGATAGAATAGAATTCCCTGGCATAGAATTGCACGGTTAATTTCATTTGAGAATAATAATCCTATTTCATAATCCACCCTTGAAATCCCATCAGTGCAGCTCAGGGCCAGGAACCTAGTCTGCACCCTCCTGGACTGGATAGGTGACAATTGTTTCCTGAACACCCTTTTAAAAAGCTACATTTCTTTATTATAAGGGAAGCAGAGAATCTTCTCAGATTTTACTGGCTGTGTGCATTAGTTTTTCTATCTGGATCCTCTGGATCTACTAGATCCATCTGGATTAGTAATTCTAATCTATTAGGATTCTAATATATCACCCACTTTTTATTCTGACAATTTGTACAGCATTTTACCAATCATGTTGTAAAATTTATTCTTAATTAAATATCTGGGCCTCATCATTTTTTTCTTCCTTTATTTGGTTTCTAATACAATGTTTAAAATTTTTTATTATTAAATATGTGCGTAACCAGACACATACTGTCCTTTCTGGCTTCATAGGTGTTGTGTTTTGCTAAGAAGGGCTGGCCCACTTCAATGTAATACTAAAATTAAAAAGGCCTTCATTTATTTCTTCTAATAGTTTTATACTTTCATTTTTATGTTTAGATTTATCTGATTTATCTAGAAATAATTTTGGTCAAGGAAGAGAGGTAGAAATTCCAAATGTCTGATCTCTGATCTTACCCTTATGGATTTGAAATTCCACCTTTAACCCATTTAAAATTCCCAGATGTATTTTGTTTATACTTGGCCTTTAAAAATCTCTCCTCTTATAATGGGGCGCCTGGGTGGCTTAGTCGGTTGGGCGTCCGACTTTCGCTTAGGTCATGATCTCGCGGTTTGTGGGTTCGAGCCCCGCGTCGGGCTCTGTGCTGACTGCCAGCTCAGAGCCTGGAGCCTGTTTCGGTCTGTGACTCCCTCTCTCTCTGACCCTCCCCTGCTCACACTCTCTTTCTATCTCTCCTAGAAATAAAAAAAATTAAAAAATTAAAAAAAAAACTCTCCTCTTATTTCCACTGCCTCCTTCTGGGTCAGCACTTAACTGCATTAAGTCCTAAAGTTTTCACATGCACATTAATATCTGCTAAGATGAGGATGCAGTGATTTACTTTTCTGAGAATTTCTCTGGCTCTTATTGTATTTTGGTTTTTTTACATGAACTTTGGAGTAACTTCTTATCTCCCTCACACAATATCTTATTGGTGTCTTCACAGGGATTGCAGGGAATTTATAGATCAAGTTGGGGAGAACAGATAACTTTATCTTTTTAAGGATTTTTTAAAAGTTTATTTATTTATTTTAAGAGACAGAGAGTATGGGGGAAGGGCAGAGAGAGAGAGAGAGAGAGAGAGAGAGAGAGAATCCCAAGCAGGCTTCACACTCAGTGCAGAGCCTGATGTGGGGCTCAAACTCATGAAACCTGAGATTGTGACCTGAGCTGAAATCAAGAGTCAGATGCTTAACTGACTGAGCGCCATCCCCCAGGCACCCCACAATAACTGATAACTTTACAATATTGAATCTTTTAGCCAAGTACCAAATATGGGTTTAAATTTACTCAAGACTTCTTGTATGTCTTCCTGGTGGTGTTTTATTTTGTTGGTCACTTACTTGCTAATATTAAAGAGGTTGTTTTTTCCCCCTCATTTGATTTCCTGTCTGACTATTTTCCATTTATAGGGAAACTGTTGATTTTGTATGCCAATTTTCACTAGGTTCTGGACTAAACTCTCTTACTACTTCTATTGTTTTAACAGTTGTTTTCCTTGGCTCTTTTGGGTATATAGTCACTATTTGCAAATAACTATAAGTTTACCTTCTCCTTTCTGTCTTTTGTCTGTCATCTCTCTATCGCATTGATATTTTCAGGACAATATGATATGACTCTCTTATTTTGTGTTTAGTAGCAAATAAGCTTCTGGAAAACGAAAGTGTCCCAGGGCTTGGTACATTGTCTGGCCCAGAGGTGGCACTCAGTCAGTGTACCAGGAGCAAATCAAGAGTGCCAGCTTCCCAGCCACGGGAGGGACCGATGTCCCCAGGAAAACAGTTGTACTGAGTACCTACTATGCGCACTTGGTAGAATGCTAGGACCTCGCGGTGGCGCCGCAGCATCTCTGTCCTCCCAAATGTACTGCAAACATGAATCTGCAAACTTGCAGGAAGCCCAAGAGGAGGAAATTACTGTCTTTTCTATCTTATTGAAGAAACTGGACAAGCTGCTTAATCTCTTTCAGAGTATTGAAGAGAAACTACAAAAGAAGAATTATTTATAAAGGTAATGCCAAGGCGAGATTGCAGAGTTAATGTCTCAGGCTTAAGTATTAATTTTGCCATAGGATTTTGGCTGGCTGTTTGGCATCCAGTTCTTAATTTGTTATAAGTTTATGTTTTTGAATTTTGAATGGCTTTGCAATTTTATTGAATTTTAAATTCTGCTTCTAGCTTCTAGTTAAATGAATATATATATATATATATATATATATATATATATA